>NC_135234.1:155213569-155518910 GCF_051348905.1 Ranitomeya variabilis
TAAATTTAGGAGAAGAAACCCTCATAGGGACAAAACGGGAAGACAACCACACCAAGTCCCCAACACGAAGGTGGGGGCCAACACGACGACGGCGGTTAGCAAACTGCTGAGTCCTCTCCTGGGACAATTCCAAATTATCCACCACTTGTCCCCAAATCTGATGCAACCGATCCACTACCGCATCCACTCCAGGACAATCCGAAGATTCAACCTGACCAGATGAAAAACGCGGATGAAACCCTGAATTGCAAAAGAAAGGAGAAACCAAAGTGGCAGAACTAGCCCGATTATTAAGAGAAAACTCCGCCAACGGCAGAAAGGCAACCCAATCATCCTGATCCGCAGACACGAAACACCTCAAATAAGTCTCCAAAGTTTGATTAGTTCGTTCCGTCTGGCCATTGGACTGAGGATGGAATACAGACGAAAAAGACAAATCAATGCCCAACCTGGCACAGACTGCCCGCCAAAATCTAGACACGAACTGGGTACCCCTGTCAGAAACGATGTTTTCCGGAATACCATGCAGGCGAACCACATTTTGAAAAAACAGAGGGACCAACTCAGATGAGGAAGGCAACTTAGGCAATGGCACCAAATTAACCATTTTAGAAAAATGGTCACACACCACCCAGATGACAGACATCTTCTGAGAAACAGGGAGGTCCGAGATAAAGTCCATAGAGATGTGCGTCCAAGGCCTCTTCGGAATAGGCAAGGGCAACAACAACCCACTAGCCCTAGAACAACAAGGCTTGGCCCGAGCACACACATCGCAAGACTGCACAAAAACACGCACATCTCGAGACAGGGAAGGCCACCAGAAGGATCTAGCCACCAAATCTCTGGTGCCAAAAATTCCCGGATGACCTGCCAGAGTAGAAGAATGAACTTCCGAGATGACTCTAGTGGTCCACTCGTCAGGAACAAACAGTCTACCAGACGGACAACGATCAGGTCTATCCGCCTGAAATTCTTGCAAAGCACGTCGCAAATCAGGAGAGACAGCAGACAAAACCACTCCATCCTTAAGGACACCAGCAGGTTCAGAATTCCCAGGAGAGTCAGGCTCAAAACTCCTAGAAAGAGCATCTGCCTTCACATTCCTAGAACCCGGTAAGTACGAGACCACAAAATTAAACCGGGAAAAGAACAACGACCAACGTGCCTGTCTAGGATTCAGGCGCCTGGCAGACTCCAAATAAATTAAATTCTTGTGATCAGTCAAAACTACCACCTGATGTTTGGCACCCTCAAGCCAATGACGCCACTCCTCAAATGCCCACTTCATGGCCAAAAGCTCCCGATTACCAACATCATAATTTCGCTCGGCGGCCGAAACTTTTCGCGAAAAGAACGCACAAGGTCTCATCACTGAGCAGTCGGGACTTTTCTGCGACAAAACCGCCCCCGCTCCAATCTCGGAAGCATCGACCTCAACCTGAAAGGGAAGGGAAACATCAGGCTGGCGCAACACAGGGGCAGACAAAAAGCGGCGCTTAAGCTCCCGAAAGGCCTCCACAGCAGCAGGGGACCAATTGGCAACATCAGCACCCTTTTTAGTCAAATCCGTCAGAGGTTTAGCAACGCCAGAAAAACCAGCTATAAATCAACGATAAAAATTAGCAAAGCCCAAGAATTTCTGGAGACTCTTCAGAGAAGTAGGCTGCGTCCAGTCGTAAATAGCCCGAACCTTGACAGGGTCCATCTCAATAGAAGAAGGGGAAAAAATGTACCCCAAAAAGGAAATTTTTTGAACCCCAAAAACACACTTTGAACCCTTTACACACAAAGAATTCTCCCGCAAAACCTGAAAAACCCTCCTGACCTGCTGAACATGAGACTCCCAGTCATCAGAAAAAATCAAAATATCATCCAAGTACACTATCATAAATTTATCCAAATATTCACGGAAAATATCATGCATTAAGGACTGAAAGACAGAAGGTGCATTAGAAAGGCCGAAAGGCATTACCAAATACTCAAAATGGCCCTCAGGCGTATTAAATGCGGTTTTCCACTCATCCCCCTGCTTAATTCGCACCAAATTATACGCCCCACGAAGATCAATCTTAGAGAACCACTTAGCCCCCCTTATGCGAGCAAACAAATCAGTCAGCAAAGGCAACGGATACTGATATTTGACTGTAATTTTATTCAGGAGTCGATAATCAATACAAGGCCTCAGAGAGCCATCCTTTTTAGAGACAAAGAAAAAACCGGCTCCTAAAGGTGATGAAGAAGGACGAATATGTCCCTTTTCCAGGGACTCCTTAATATACTCTCGCATAGCAGCATGTTCAGGTACAGATAGGTTAAACAAACGACCCTTTGGAAATTTACTGCCAGGAATCAGATCTATGGCGCAATCACAATCCCTGTGAGGAGGGAGTGAACCAATCTTAGGCTCTTCAAAAATATCACGATAATCAGACAAAAATGCCGGAATCTCAGATGGAATAGATGACGAAATGGGCACCATAGGAGTGTCCCCATGAGCCCCCCGACATCCCCAGCTTAACACAGACATAGCTTTCCAGTCAAGGACTGGGTTATGAGACTGTAACCATGGTAATCCAAGCACCAAAACATCATGTAAATTGTACAACACAAGGAAGCGAATCACCTCCTGATGGTCTGGAGTCATACGCATAGTCACTTGCGTCCAGAACTGTGGTTTATTACAAGCCAAAGGTGTAGAATCAATACCCTTCAGAGGTATAGGGACTTCCAGAGGCTCTAAATCAAACCCACAGCGCCTGGCAAAGGACCAGTCCATAAGACTCAGAGCGGCGCCAGAGTCCACATAGGCATCCACGGTAATAACTGATAATGAACAAATCAAGGTTACAGACAAAATAAATTTGGACTGTAAAGTGCCAATTGAAATAGACTTGTCAACCTTCCTAGTACGTTTAGAGCATGCCGATATAACATGAGCAGAATCACCACAATAGAAGCATAACCCATTTTTACGCCTATAATTCTGCCGCTCGCTTCTGGACATAATTCTGTCACATTGCATTTTCTCTGGCGTCTCTTCAGAAGATACCGCCAAATGGTGCACGGGTTTGCGCTCCCGCAAACGCCGATCAATCTGAATTGCCATTGTCATGGACTCATTCAGACCTGTAGGCGCAGGGAACCCGACCATAACATCTTTAACGGCATCAGAAAGGCCCTCTCTGAAATTTGCCGCTAAGGCGCACTCATTCCACTGAGTAAGCACAGACCATTTACGAAATTTTTGGCAGTATATCTCAGCTTCATCTTGCCCTTGAGATAGGGCTATCAAAGCTTTTTCAGCTTGAATCTCCAAATTAGGTTCCTCATAAAGCAACCCTAAAGCCAGGAAAAACGCATCCACATTGAGCAACGCAGGATCCCCTGGTGCCAATGAAAATGCCCAATTTTGAGGGTCACCTCGCAGCAAAGAAATTACAATCTTAACCTGCTGGACAGGATCTCCTGAGGAGTGAGGTCTGAGAGAAAGGAATAATTTACAATTATATTTGAAATTCAGAAACCGAGATCTATCTCCGGAAAACACCTCTGGTGTAGGGATTTTAGGTTCAGAAATAGGAGTATGCATAACAAAATCTTGTAAATTTTGAACCTTCGTAGCAAGATTATTTAAACCTGCAGCCAAACTCTGAGGATCCATCTTTAAACAGGTGAGCTCAGAGCCATTCAAGGATTATAAGGAGAGAAAGGCAAAGGCAGTAATTAGAGCTGAAATACAACTGATCCAACTATGGAGCAAGCATAGGGAAAAAGAAAAAAAAAATTTACAGACTTCCTTTTTCTCTCCTTTCTTCTGCCAATAAGTTTAACACAAGTCCGGTCATACTGTCATGGTTCCCAATGGCAAGGGAACGTAAGAAACATATAAATAACGAACGAGCTCTCGGGTGATGGAAACTCGAGTTGACCGTGAGCTAAATCTACCACACAACTAATAGTAGCCAGGGACCATACCTACGGCTTCCTAAATGCCACGCGCCAGCCGGAGGACTAACTAAGCCTGGTAGAGGAAGAAACAGACCTGGCTTACCTCTAGGGAAATACCCCAAAAGATGATAGCAGCCCCCCACATGTAATAACGGTGAAATAAGAGGAAAAGACATACACAGTATGAAAGTAGATTTAGCAAAGAGAGGTCCACTTACTAGATAGCAGAAAGATACAAAAGAGGACTTCACGGTCAACTGAAAACCCTTTCAAAAAACCATCCTGAAATTTCTTTAAGACTCCTGTGTCAACTCATGACACAGGAGTGGCAATTTCAGCCCGCAAGAGCTTCCAGCTACAGAGAATTACAAAAACTGCAAACTGGACTAAAGATACAAAACAAAAGGACAAAGTCCACTTAGCTGATCAGCAGACTAGTAGCAGGAACATGCAACCGAAGGCTCTGGTTACAATGATGACCGGCAAGGAAATGACTGGAGAGCAAGGCTAAATAGGAAACTCCCAAACGCTGATGGAAGCAGGTGAACAGAAGCAGCAAAGTGCAAACAAGTCACCAGTACCACCAGCAACCACCAGGGGAGCCCAAAAAGCGGGTACACAACAGGTGATAGAAGCTGTGGTGCAATGCTGATGTCCCTCACACTGCTTCTAACATGGACTTCTGGTGATAATTCCTTTAAAGGAAAGTGGTGGCGGTGCAAGCAGGAAGTGTGGTGGCGGAAACTGAAAATGTGTTCACTTCTTCATCATCGCTACTGAATTGAGCAGGATGTCATCAGGGGACGGACATGACAAAAGCTGTGGTAAGTGAATGAAGTACAGCTCCACAATGGCCTCCTGTTTTAGGAGGAATGAGAAGGAAGCTGCATAAATGTGATTGCAGAGATATCCTCCTGTGATGTCCCCATTTTAGACTCACCTTTATTGAAATATCATAGGAAATAAAGAAAAAAAGCACATATAGGGATTTGCAGGTTACGTCAAACAGTAGAGAATTTTATAATAAAGCAAATTATAAAATTGATTATGGCTTAAAGATAGATAACTATAACGGACATTATAGATTTGGGACAACCCCTTTAAGGGCTTCTGACTGGAAGATAAGGAAAATGTTATACTTCACGTGATCTCACAGAAACAGTGCATTATTTTCTACCCCTTTTTCATACATTGGGTGGGGCTGTATAGAGGGTAAAATTGTACTCACATGTATCTGTATATTTATTATGGTATCTTTCTGATCTCTGTACTATAAGGCTGGTTTCACACTTGCGTTTTTATCTGCATGCGTTTTTTTAAAAAACGCATGTGTGAAAAAACGCATGTAAACGCATTTTTAGACGCATGCATTTTTATAGAAAAACACAAGAAAACAAGAAAAAAACAAAAAACCCTACCCCTAACCCTAACCCTAACCCTACCCCTAACCCTACCCCTAACCCTAACCCTAACCCTACCCGTAACCCTAACCTGAAATACGTGGCACTTAAATACGTTTATATACGTATATACGTATATACGTATATAAGTGCCACGATATTTCAGTGGCCACGTGTTTAAGTGCCACGTATTTAAGTGCCACGTATTTAAGTGCCACGTATGTGCCACGTATTTAAGTGCCGCGTAAGTGCCACATATTTAAGTGCCACGTAAGTGCCACATATATAAGTGCCACGTATATAAGTGCCACGTATTTAAGTGCCACGTATTTAAGTGCCACATATTTCACGTAAATGCCACGATATTTCAGTGCCACGTATTTCAGTGCCACGCATTTAAGTGCCACGTATTTACGTGCCACGATATTTCAGTGCCACGCATAACCACGTAGTTATAGTATTCATAGTACTTGGCACTGAAATACGTGGCACTGAAATACGTGGCACTGAAATATCGTGGCACTGAAAGACGTGGCACTTAAATATGTGGCACTGAAATACGTGGCACTGAAATACGTGGCACTGAAATACGTGGCACTGAAATATTGTGGCACTGAAATTTGTGGCACTGAAATACGTGGCACTGAAATACGTGGCACTGAAATACATGGCACTATGACTGTCAGAAAATGTTCATTAAACGGTTAGGGGTGAGGTTAGGGGTAGAGTTAGGGTTAGGGTTTGGATCCCTTTATCACCTTGATGGTGGTGGGTGGCTTTTCAGTGTGTTTTCTGTTTTTTTCTATAAAAACGCATGCCTTTTTAACGCAAAAACGCATGTGCTTAAAAACGCATGCGTTTACATAGACAGCAATGCATTTTTTTGCCGCGAAAAAACGCATGCGTTTTTTCGCGGCAAAAAAAAACGCGCAAAAAAATACTACAGGTTGCATTTTTGAAAATGGACGCATGCAGAAAAAAAAGGGAAGGGGTTTGAAAACGCGACCAAACGCGTACAAAAAAACGCATGCGTTTTCAATGTTAAATATAGGGGGGAAAAACGCATGCGTTTTTTGTGCAAAAAACGCTGCAGACAAAAACGCAAGTGTGAAACCAGCCTAAGATGTTTATCACAGTGAAAGGTTCTCTTTAATGGCCAAGGGTTTCTTGAGTTAAATGTTGACCCTATCTAAACTTTATGGACACCTCTTTTTCCACACATTCTATAATAACACTAGATATTGTTAACATTCCTATTTGTAGTTGTCCTTTGCTGCTTTGTGCAGCTGGCTTTTTAGCTAGCCTTTTAGCAGAATAACTAATACAAAGATTTATATTAACTGAAGATACATCAATCTACATTTTAAGCAAAAGTAATAATAATGCGAGTGTTGAGTATAATTCGAGTTGAAATCTTGATGGGAATGATTCATAAAGAATGTCTCATCGGAAATAGGACATTACTTCTTGGTTTTGAAAATGGCCAACTTCCAAGCCATCAAATTAGATGTGTGCTTATAGTTTTGGTTATTAGAACTTCTGTTTGGAAACATAACTGTGCAGAAAAGTCTTCCAGACACAAGCTCATCCAAGGACAATTTTGGCTGGAATGAAAATGACAGCTGTTTCTTATATTTATTATAAAGCACTAAATCATGAACTGTTGACTATCAATGTAATTAGCATCTTCTGAATGCTCTAGAATAGACGCTGGCATATTTTAGTGAATAACCAAATACAGGTAGACAGGTTTTTTTTACATCTATATCTTATACTCTCCAGACTAAATGCAGCTTTTGGTATATCAACATATTTCTCTACATATTTTATTAATAAGTACTGAACACAAGTAACACAGTAAGTCTCAGTTTTGATCATAATCAATAGATTACTTAAACCTGCAATTTAGAGGATGAAGTATAGAGCACTGTTTGTTAATGTGAATGCTAATCTTATTATGTAACAGCATGACAGGATGGTTATCTAAAAAATAGATTTAAAGGGGTTTTCCAGTTTTAGAAATGTGGATCCCAAATGGCTCCTGTAATGTAAAGTAACAAAGACAGACAACAAACAAACCGGAATATGTATTAAACCTTAGCTTTTGCAAAGTACCCTACCCCCCTTTTTCTATGATAACAGCTTTACTTCCTTAGAATTCTCTCAAGCAGCTTCTTCAGGTAGTCACCTAGAATGGCTTTCCAACAATCTTGACGGATGTCCCAGAGTTGCTGAGTAGTGATGCGTGAACCCATGAATGTTCAAGTCTGGTGGGTTGGGCTGAACAGTTAAAAAAGGTTTGGTTTGGGTACCGGAACAGTACCGGAACCAGAACGCAGACCCCATTCAGGTGAATGGGGGGCTGAACATCCATTGTTTGTCATGCTGTCATCTGCATGACAGCACGGCAAACACTACCTCTGATTGGCGGTAAGATCATTACCACCAGTCAGACAGCTGCAGTTCCCACATTGTCAGATGACAGCTTGAGCCAGCAGCTGTAACCAACAGTAAAAAAATGTCTTATGGTGAACTGTGGTGAACTCACTAAGCTTAGCGCTGCACCATGAAACTTTTTCTCACAGTGCTGGTGGTGATCTCACTGAGGTCATCGCAGTTTAACGGCCCAGCTCACACTGAAGTGAGCTGGGATCGCAGCCTTGTTTACCTGTGGTAACCTCGATAATGTCACTGCTAGTCAGTGATGCTGCGCTCCTGACAGCTCATCCTCCCATGGCTTTTAAGCCTGGATGGATGCATCTTTGCACCGTCCAAGTTAAATAAAAATGATCACAGACATGGATTACGGCATGGGACAGTTGGGCAGTGTTGGACAGATGAGGGATATTGCTGTTTTTTATTGTTGTTTTTTACAAGAGACCAGGGCTTCAATGAAATAGGCATTAGGTGAGTATTTTTATTGTTTATTATTTTCTGCTTTTAACAAGGGAACAGGGCTTCAATGGAATGGGTGTCAGGTGAGTATAACTGTGTTTATTTTTAAATAAACTTGTAAAATGTGTATTTTTATTTAAAAAAGGACTTTATTCAGGGTGTCTTTTACTGACCATATGACTATGAAGTTAGTAATGGAGAGGCTTCTTATATATGCCTCTCCATTACTAAATGCTGGTCTTGAAGTCGCCTGAAAATACAAAGGTGATGTCAACCCCTCAAATATGAACCCCACTTGGGATTATCACAGGGCAAGTGGGAAAAGCCAGGCAAAGTGCCAGAATTGATGCATCTAATAGCCCTACCACCTTAAAAATACCAGCCCCAAGCTGTCTGCTGTAGGTTGGCTAGATGTCAAAAATGGGGGGAACCCCACAATGTTTTTTAAATTATTTATTTAAATAATTTAAATAAACAGCACAGGGACCTCGCTATTCTTGATAACTAGTCATGATTAGTGTTGAGCATTCCGATACTGCAAGTATCGGGTATCGGCCGATATTTGCTGTATCGGAATTTCCGATACCGAGATCCGATACTTTTGTGGTATCGGGTATCGGGTATCGCAACAACATTAATGTAATAATGTGTAAAAGAGAGAATTAAAATAAAAAATATTGCTATACTCACCTGTCCGACGCAGCCTGGACCTCAGCGAGGGAACCGGCAGCGTTGTTTGTTTAAATTTCGCGCTTTTACTTGGTTACGTGAAGTCCCGGCTTGTGATTGGTCAGGGCGGCCATGTTGCCGGGACGCGGACCAATCACAGCAAGCCGTGACGAAATTACGTCACGGCTTGCTGTGATTGGTCCGCGTCCCGGCAACATGGCCGCCATTAACCAATCACAAGCCGTGACGTCACGGGAGGCTGGACATGCGCGTATTTTAAAAAGCGCGCGTGTCCAGCCTCCAGTGACGTCCCGGCTTATGATTGGTCACGGCGCCATGTTGCCGGGACGCGGACCAATCACAGCAAGCCGTGACGAAATTACGTCACGGCTTGCTGTGATTGGTCCGCGTCCCGGCAACATGGCCGCCATTAACCAATCACAAGCCGTGACGTCACGGGAGGCTGGACATGCACGTATTTTAAAAAGCGCGCGTGTCCAGCCTCCCGTGACGTCACGGCTTGTGATTGGTTAATGGCGGCCATGTTGCCGGGACGCGGACCAATCACAGCAAGCCGTGACGTAATTTCGTCACGGCTTGCTGTGATTGGTCCGCGTCCCGGCAACATGGCCGCCCTGACCAATCACAAGCCGGGACTTCACGTAACCAAGTAAAAGCGCGAATTTTAAACAAACAACGCTGCCGGTTCCCTCGCTGAGGTCCAGTCTGCGTCGGACAGGTGAGTATAGCAATATTTTTTATTTTAATTCTTTATTTTACACATTTATATGGATCCCAGGGTCTGAAGGAGAGTTTCCTCTCCTTCAGACCCTGGGAACCATCAGGAATACCGTCCGATACTTGAGTCCCATTGACTTGTATTGGTATCGGGTATCGGTATCGGATTGGATCCGATACTTTGCCGGTATCGGCCGATACTTTCCGATACCGATACTTTCAAGTATCGGACGGTATCGCTCAACACTAGTCATGATAAAGCTGACAGCTGTGGGTTGCAGCCTGCAGTTGTCAGCTTTGCCATGCCGGTTATCAAAAATAGAAATACCTCATGCTATTTTTAAAAAAATGTATCTATTTATAGCGCAGTTGCCATACTTCCATCAGCTGTGCCTGCTGTTCTTATCGGCAGTAGGCATAGGCTTTTGAGAGTAGTACTCTTTCTTCAGGTGATGCCTCTATGACTAGAAGTAAACAGTAATAATCTTACTGCCAATCAGAGCAATCGGTGTTTCTCGTGCTGTGATACAGATGACAGCATGGGAAATACCCAATGAACCAAAACAGTAACATGGACTTAATGGAGAAGTCTGAGTTGGGATCAGTGCTTGAACAGTAGATTTTGTTTACAGACCCCGAACTTTACTGTTTGGGTTTGCCTATCACTATTGCTGAACACTTGTAATTATTGTTATTATTTATTATTACAGCGCCAATTATTCCATGGAACTTACATGTGAAAAGGGGTATATATAATATAAAACAAGAACAATAGTTTTGAAGAAAACAAGTCACTGGTACAGGAGGAAAATAGACCCTGCCTGCGAGGGCTCACAGTCTACAAGGGATCGGTGAGGATACTGTAGGTGAAGGTAGAGCTGGTTTGTCAGTGGTATGGTGGAATGAGGGTTACTGCAGGTTGTAGGCTTGTCAGAAGAGGTATGTCTTCATGTTCCTTTTAAAGGATTCCATGATAGACAAGAGTCTGACATGTTGGAATAGAGAGTTCCAGAGTAGGGAAGATGCACAGGAAAAATCTTGTGTGTGATTATGGTAACTGAGGAGTAAAGAAGGAGATCTTGTGGAGATCATAGGATTGTGGACGTAAGTACCAGGAGACTAGGTTACAGATGTATGGAGGATGGAAGATCCTGTAGAATGTAAGCCTACAAGAGCAGAGCTTCCTTCCCTCTGTACTAGTCTATCAAGTTTAGTTTGTTTACTGTAAGTGATATCTGGATTTTGAATGTAACCCATTCTCATGTACAGCACCATGGAATCAATGGTACTATATAAATAATAAAATATGGAGGAGACTGGTTGTGGATGGCTTAGTATGCCATGGTTAGGGTTTTGAACTGGAGTCTCAAGCCAATGGGGAGTGTTGTGAATTAGACTTTTTGGCTCCCTCTTGTGGTTACTAGTGATATGACTCTGGGATTGTCTTTCCTCAGTTTGGCACTCACCTGGGTCGTTAGTCCAGGGGTGTTGCTATATAAACTTCCTGGATCCTTAGTCCAGTGCCTGGCATCGTTGTAATCAGATCCTTTCTGTTTGCTCCTTTCTGCTGGTCCCGGTTCGTGCAAAATTTAGCTAAGTCCTGCTTCTTTGTTTTTTTTTGGTTATTTGCTTTGCTCTTATTTTTGTCCAGCTTGTACTATATGTGATTCCTGACTTTGCTGGAAGCTCTAGGGGGCTGGTGTTCTCCCCCCGGGCCGTTAGACGGTTCGGGGGTTCTTGAATATCCAGCGTGGATATTTTGATAGGGTTTTTGCTGACCATATAAGTCATCTTACTATATTCTGCTATTAGCTAGTGGGCCTCTCTTTGCTAAATACCTAGTTCATTCTTACGTTTGTCTTTTCCTCTTACCTCACCGTTATTATTTGTTGGGGGCTTGTATCCAACTTTTGGGGTCTTTTCTCTGGAGGCAAGAAAGGTCTTTCTTTTCCCTTCTAGGGTTAGTTAGTTCTCCGGCTGGCACGAGACGTCTAGAACCAACGTAGGCACGTTCCCCGGCTGCTGCTATTTGTGGTGCTAGGATTAGATATATGGTCAGCTCAGTTACCACTGCCCTATGAGCTGGTTTTTTGTGTTTGCAGACTTAGTAATTATTTCTGAGACCCTCTGCCATTGGGGTCATAACAGTATGCCAGGCCAACATTGAATGTTTAATGCATTGCAGAAGTGGGATAATAAGAAAGGAAATTCTGAGGTTTTTTTTTTTTTTCCTCTCTTCCTCCCCTTTACCTCTGAGTGGCTTGTGCTTGCTGCAGACATGAATGTCCAGACCTTGATTACAAGTGTAGACCAGCTTGCTGCTCGTGTGCAGGGCATACAAGATTTTGTTACCAGTAGTCCAATGTCTGAACCTAAAATACCTATTCCTGAACTGTTTTCTGGAGACCGATTTAAGTTTAGGAATTTCAGGAATAATTGTAAATTGTTTCTATCTCTGAGACCCCGTTCATCTGGAGATTCAGCTCAGCAAGTTAAAATTGTTATCTCTTTTTTACGGGGCGACCCTCAGGATTGGGCTTTCTCGCTAGCGCCAGGAGATCCGGCATTGGCAAATATTGATGCGTTTTTTCTGGCGCTCGGATTGCTTTACGAGGAACCCAATCTTGAAGTTCAGGCAGAAAAAGCCTTGCTGGCTATTTCTCAGGGCCAGGATGAAGCTGAAGTGTATTGCCAAAAATTTCGGAAATGGTCCGTGCTTACTCAGTGGAATGAGTGTGCTCTGGCCGCAAATTTCAGAAATGGCCTTTCTGAAGCCATTAAGAATATGATGGTGGGTTTCCCCATTCCTACAAGTCTGAATGATTCCATGGCGCTGGCTATTCAAATTGACCAGCGTTTGCGGGAGCGCAAAACCGCTAATCCTCTGGTGGTGTTGTCTGAACAAATACCTGATTTAATGCAATGTGATAGAATTCAGACCAGAAATGAGCGGAAAAATCATAGACGTCAGAATGGGTTGTGTTTTTACTGTGGTGATTCTACACATGTTATATCAGCATGCTCTAAACGCCTAACAAGGGTTGTTAGTCCTGTCGCCATTGGTAATTTGCAACCTAAATTTATTTTGTCTGTGACTTTAATTTGCTCATTGTCTTCTTACCCTGTTATGGCGTTTGTGGATTCAGGTGCTGCCCTGAGTCTTATGGATCTGTCATTTGCCAAGCGCTGTGGTTTTGTTCTTGAACCGTTGGTAAATCCTATTCCTCTTAGAGGTATTGATGCTACGCCATTGGCGGAAAATAAACCGCAGTTTTGGACGCAGGTAACCATGTGCATGACCGAACATCGGGAGGTGATTCGTTTTCTTGTTCTGCATAAAATGCATGATTTGGTCGTTTTGGGTCTGCCATGGTTACAGACCCACAATCCAGTCTTGGATTGGAAGGCAATGTCTGTGTCAAGTTGGGGCTGTCAGGGAATTCATGCTGATTCCCCGCTGGTGTCTATTGCTTCCTCTACTCCTTCGGAAGTTCCTGAGTATTTGTCTGATTATCAGGATGTATTCAGCGAGTCCAGGTCCAGTGCTCTGCCTCCTCATAGGGACTGTGACTGCGCCATAGATTTGATTCCAGGTAGTAAATTTCCTAAGGGAAGACTATTTAATCTGTCTGTACCTGAGCATGCCGCAATGCGTTCGTATATCAAGGAGTCTCTGGAGAAGGGGCATATCCGTCCATCCTCTTCCCCTCTTGGTGCGGGATTCTTTTTTGTGGCCAAGAAGGACGGATCTTTGAGACCTTGTATTGACTATCGGCTTCTGAATAAAATCACTGTTAAATTTCAGTATCCTTTGCCTCTGTTGTCGGACTTGTTTGCCCGGATTAAAGGTGCCAAGTGGTTCACCAAGATAGATCTTCGTGGTGCGTACAACCTTGTGCGCATTAAGCAAGGAGATGAATGGAAGACAGCATTTAATACGCCCAAAGGTCATTTTGAGTACTTGGTGATGCCTTTTGGGCTCTCTAATGCTCCCTCAGTGTTTCAGTCCTTTATGCATGATATTTTCCGGAAATATCTGGATAAATTTATGATTGTTTATCTGGATGATATTCTGGTTTTCTCTGAAGATTGGGACTCACATGTGGAGCAGGTCAGGATGGTGTTTCAGGTTTTGCGTGAGAATGGCTTGTTTGTTAAGGGCTCAAAGTGTCTCTTTGGAGTACAGAAGGTTCCCTTTTTGGGGTTTATTTTTTCCCCTTCTGCTGTGGAGATGGACCCAGTCAAGGTCCGAGCTATTCATGATTGGACTCAACCCACGTCAGTTAAGAGTCTTCAGAAGTTCTTGGGTTTTGCTAACTTCTACCGTCGTTTTATCGCTAATTTTTCTAGCGTTGTTAAACCTTTGACGGATATGACCAAGAAAGGTTCTGATGTTGCTAACTGGGCTCCTGCAGCCGTGGAGGCGTTCCAAGAGTTGAAGCGCCGGTTTACTTCGGCGCCTGTTTTGTGCCAGCCTGATGTCTCACTTCCCTTTCAGGTCGAAGTGCATGCTTCTGAGATTGGGGCAGGGGCCGTTTTGTCGCAGAGAGGCCCTGGTTGCTCGGTAATGAGACCATGTGCTTTCTTCTCTAGGAAGTTTTCGCCTGCTGAGCGGAATTATGATGTTGGCAATCGGGAGTTGTTGGCCATGAAGTGGGCATTTGAGGAGTGGCGTCATTGGCTCGAGGGTGCTAAGCATCGTGTGGTGGTCTTGACTGATCACAAAAATTTGATGTATCTCGAGTCTGCTAAACGCCTGAATCCTAGACAGGCCCGCTGGTCATTGTTTTTCTCCCGTTTTGACTTTGTGGTCTCGTATTTACCAGGTTCAAAGAATGTGAAGGCTGATGCTCTTTCAAGGAGCTTTGTGCCTGACTCTCCTGGAGTCGCAGAACCAGTTGGTATTCTTAAAGAGGGAGTTATCTTGTCGGCCATTTCTCCTGATTTGCGACGTGTGTTGCAGAGATTTCAGGCTGGTAGACCTGACTCTTGTCCACCTGACAGACTGTTTGTTCCTGATAAGTGGACCAGCAGAGTCATTTCCGAGGTTCATTCCTCGGTGTTGGCAGGGCATCCGGGAATTTTTGGCACCAGAGATCTGGTGGCTAGGTCCTTTTGGTGGCCTTCCTTGTCACGGGATGTGCGGTCATTTGTGCAGTCCTGTGGGACTTGTGCTCGAGCTAAGCTTTGCTGTTCTCGTGCCAGCGGGTTGCTCTTGCCCTTGCCTGTCCCGAAGAGGCCTTGGACACACATTTCCATGGATTTCATTTCAGATCTCCCAGTGTCTCAGGGCATGTCTGTCATCTGGGTGGTATGTGATCGCTTTTCTAAAATGGTCCATTTGGTGTCTTTGCCTAAGCTGCCTTCCTCTTCCGATCTGGTTCCTGTGTTCTTTCAGAATGTGGTTCATTTACACGGCATTCCTGAGAATATTGTGTCTGACAGAGGATCCCAGTTTGTTTCCAAGTTATGGCGATCCTTTTGTGCTAGGATGGGCATTGATTTGTCGTTTTCGTCTGCCTTTCATCCTCAGACTAATGGACAAATGGAGCGAACTAATCAGACTCTGGAGGCTTATTTGAGGTGTTTTGTTTCGGCAGATCAGGATGATTGGGTGACCTTCTTGCCGTTGGCTGAGTTTGCCCTTAATAATCGGGCTAGTTCCGCTACTTTGGTTTCGCCATTTTCTGCAACTCTGGTTTCCATCCTCGTTTTTCCTCGGGACATGTGGAGCCTTCTGACTGTCCTGGGGTAGATTCTGTGGTGGATAGGTTGCAGCAGATCTGGAATCATGTTGTGGACAACTTAAAGTTGTCACAGGAGAAGGCTCAGCGTTTTGCCAACCGCCGCCGCGGTGTGGGTCCCCGACTTCGTGTTGGGGATTTGGTATGGCTGTCTTCTTGATTTGTTCCTATGAAGGTCTCCTCTCCTAAATTTAAGCCTCGCTTCATCGGTCCTTACAAGATATTGGAAATCCTTAATCCTGTGTCCTTTCGCTTGGATCTTCCGGTGTCGTTTGCCATTCACAACGTGTTCCATAGGTCTTTGTTGCGGCGGTACGTTGTACCTGTGGTTCCTTCTGTTGAGCCTCCTGCTCCGGTGTTGGTTGAGGGCGAGTTGGAGTACGTGGTGGAGAAGATCTTGGATTCTCGTCTCTCCAGACGGAGGCTTCAGTATCTGGTCAAGTGGAAGGGCTATGGTCAGGAGGATAATTCCTGGGTGGTTGCTTCTGATGTGCATGCGGCCGATTTAGTTCGTGCCTTTCACGCTGCTCATCCTGATCGCCCTGGTGGTCTTGGTGAGGGTTCGGTGACCCCTCCTTAAGGGGGGGGTACTGTTGTGAATTAGACTTTTTGGCTCCCTCTTGTGGTTACTAGTGATATGACTCTGGGATTGTCTTTCCTCAGTTTGGCACTCACCTGGGTCGTTAGTCCAGGGGTGTTGCTATATAAACTTCCTGGATCCTTAGTCCAGTGCCTGGCATCGTTGTAATCAGATCCTTTCTGTTTGCTCCTGTCTGCTGGTCCCAGTTCGTGCAAAATTTAGCTAAGTCCTGCTTCTTTGTTTTTTTTTGGTTATTTGCTTTGCTCTTATTTTTGTCCAGCTTGTACTATATGTGATTCCTGACTTTGCTGGAAGCTCTAGGGGGCTGGTGTTCTCCCCCCGGGCCGTTAGACGGTTCGGGGGTTCTTGAATATCCAGCGTGGATATTTTGATAGGGTTTTTGCTGACCATATAAGTCATCTTACTATATTCTGCTATTAGCTAGTGGGCCTCTCTTTGCTAAATACCTAGTTCATTCTTACGTTTGTCTTTTCCTCTTACCTCACCATTATTATTTGTTGGGGGCTTGTATCCAACTTTTGGGGTCTTTTCTCTGGAGGCAAGAAAGGTCTTTCTTTTCCCTTCTAGGGTTAGTTAGTTCTCCGGCTGGCGTGAGACGTCTAGAACCAACGTAGGCACGTTCCCCGGCTGCTGCTATTTGTGGTGCTAGGATTAGATATATGGTCAGCTCAGTTACCACTGCCCTATGAGCTGGTTTTCTGTGTTTGCAGACTTAGTAATTATTTCTGAGACCCTCTGCCATTGGGGTCATAACAGGGGAGCCAATAAAGGGATTGACAGAGAAGAAACGCAGGGGAATAGTGGGGGACAGGTGGATTAGTCGGGCAGTAGAGTTTAGAATCATTTGGAGGGGTGAGAGAGTGTTAGAAGGGAGGCCACAGAGCAGAAGGGTGCAGTAGTCCAGGCGGTAGATGATGAAGGCATGCACTAGTGTTTTTGCAGATTCCTATTTAAGGAATATGCGGATCTTGGAAATATTTTTGAGTTGAATTTGGCAGTAAGTGGAGAGGTCTTGGATATGTGGTTTGAACTGGAGATCAGAGTCAAGGATTACCCCGAGGCAGCGAGCTTGTTGGACTGGGGAGACCAATCACAAGCCGCGACGTCATCTAAGGTCTTTCAAGCGCTCATTCTTAGGAACGGAAGCTGCCGGTTACATCGGTAAGGTCCAGGCTGCGTCGGAGAGGTGAGTATATCAATATTTTTTATTTTTATTCTTTATTTTACACATTAATATCGATCCCGATACCGATTCCCGATATCACAAAAGTATCGGATCTCGGTATCGGAATTCCGATACCGCAAATATCGGCCGATACCCGATACTTGCGGTATCGGAATGCTCAACACTAGTGCTAACCAGAATAGAAGGAATATTATTGCAGAATGTTGCAGTAGCCATGCTTGTGTTGCTTTACCCAAAAAAAGTATTTTTCTTGTTTGCCTTCCTCAGTAGTGGCTTCTTTGCAGCAATTCGAACATAGTAAATTCTGGACAATTAATGTTGAGCTGAGTCTGCTACTGCAATTTGTGAGCCAAATGAACTTGTCCTCGGCAGTAGATGTCATTTTAGTTCTACCTTTCCTGGACCAGTCCTTATTAGAACCAGTTTTATCATAACAATCAATAGTTTTCATGACTGCTCTTAAAAATACCTTCAACTCGCTCACAATTTTTCAGACTGTCTTGTTTCATGTTTGAAAGTAATGATAGACTTTTGTCTCTCTTGACTTAGTTGAGTGGTTCTTGCCATATTCTGTCTTAGAATAGTTGTGGAATAGGGCTCAGCACTGTATGGTGATTCCAAAAATGAACTCTTGACAAGACATACCTGTACATTGGAAGCCAATCCTGATGAAGCTGCTTGAGAGAATGTCAAGGATTTGTAAAGCTGTCATTAGAGTAGAGCAGGAATACTTTGAGGAATCTAAAAGTTTATTTTGGTTTGTTTCACATGTGTTTCTATATGCCTTGTTTCAAAACATGTTCCTTCTTGGTTTTACTGCTACTTTAACTCTAAATATACAATGTGCACATTCAAGTATGAAAAGCACAGTATGAATAACAGGTGTATCCAAACTTTTGACTCATATAAAATATAACAAAGTAGATATAATCAAACATTTTCCTTTCCCACATTATTTTGCCATAAATTGCATTGAATTTCACTAGAACAATGAACACATTTAACATATTTCCGCTTTTCAAAAACATTTCACTCACAAATGTCACAAATTAGAGGGGATGCTGGCTCTGTTGATCAGTAATATCTAGTTAAGCCCATGATTGGAGTATTTAATTAGAATGTACAATAAGTATCTGTTATAGAATTATTTTCCATGTAATGTTTTGTACAATTCACTTCCATTCAGTATAAGAGGCCAGCACATCTGCTGCTATAATTTATCATTATGGTAGATATCTATTGAGCTGTTGTCAGATAGCAGATTCTAATGCAACTAGCATAAATAGCTCAGGTTACATAGGTATCTGTAATGTGAAACACAAACGTTTGCTAAATGAATGAATGTTTAATAGAAATAACACCTTCTTGGCTAGTGGAATGATTGTAACCTTAGGGTATATTCTATTTTGCTCACAAAAAGATTAACATATGTAAATGGCTGTGATTTTTGCTGCAAGCATTTTTGCTTAAAATGTGCTTATTAGTTTATTTTGTAACCAGTCATACATAACTAGAAATAATGTATTAAATATTACAACCATGGACTTCATAGTGATTTGGACATGGTCAAGAATAGATTTTAGAATTAAAAAAAAAAAAAAATTCATTAAACAAGTAAAGCTTTTCTGACACCTGAAATAATTATTTTCATATCCATAGGTATTGTCTAAAGTTGAGTAGATCTGTTGAAATTCAAATGTGCCAGCTTTGCAAAATTTTCCCCAAAAAAATCTATTTACAGCAAATCACAATTCTAGATTGTGAGCCCCATCGGGGACAGCGATGATAATGTGTGCAAACTGTTAAGCGCTGCGGAATATGTTAGCGCTATATAAAAATCCTTATATATATATATATATATATATATATATATATATATATATACTAGATGGCAGCCCGATTCTAAAGAATCAGGAGTCTAGAATCCATATATACTTTATTTATTCAAATAAACACCAAGAAGCAACCAAGCAGTCATAAGATCCAAATATATAATACTTTATTTAAATAAACATAAATGATACATATAAAAATCAAGAACAGACAGTGTGTAGCAGGGCTACCAGATGGAAACAGCCACCAGCATCATGTGAAAAAAAGCCCAAGGTTGGTGCTCACCCATAACCAGACAAGACCAGTACATGATAGACTACGTGTCCGTGTCATACCAACTTTTCCCATTAGTGATGATTTATTCATCCGTAAATGGGAAGAAGCGAGTAATATATGTTCTTTCACTTTGATGCAACTTCTAATTGATTTAAATACTACGAAAATCAATGATTTGGATAAAGATATTGATGATATGCAAAATTCTGTCAAAACTGAATGTCCAGAAGAAAAATTGCAGAATTTTGACTTAGAGTTGGAAAAATCTTTGGATGCTCTAGTTAAAAAGATCCAGGAGAACCAACTGTCCAAACATAATAGAGATCTTAAGGACTACCAGACCAATAAGGTATACCTCTGGAGAAAAACTAATCTGATACGTGCTCCTTCCAATACATCTATATCATCCACTAGTGGCCTATCTGAGATATCTGCATCGTCGGGCCCGATACGTCTGAGGGACCATGCATATCATCCGTACAAGAGACAGTTTAAACAGAGGACGACACCCGAGGGTAAAAACAAACGGGTAATTAATTTGAGTAGTTATCAACTGTCTCCTGCTGATATATCCCTTCTCAGTAGAGGCCTTTCCTTTTCGCCGACTCCAGAGTATGATAGTTTCACCACTATTAAGGATCTAAATCTCTTTGCCAGATCATTATTGTTGAAACGTCATTATTTCAATGATGAATCTAATACCCTTTTTCCTACAGAAGAAGAACGGGCCACGTTGAGAATACTGGAGGAGCTGGCGGTGGAACATGTCCATGAGGGGGGTAAGATTCCTCCCTCTATTCATTCTCGATCTACTAAATTCCCCCCTTTGTCTACATGTTCATCTATTGACTTGTTTGTCCGGGTGGTGACCCGAGATCTATGTCAGATTCCAAGGTTCTCGCGGGTGGATAATCTATCTAGAATTGAACGTGAGCGTTTAGACCACCTGAGGAATCTTCCTGATATACTAATAAAACCTGCTGACAAAGGAGGGAATGTTGTGGTGTGGCCTGTTGGCCAATATGAAAAGGAGGCGTTCCGCCAACTCAATAATTCAATTTGCTATAAAAAGCTTACGTACAATCCCTCTAGTACTTATTCGGGTCAACTTATGGCCATCATTAAGGAGGCCTTGGATTCTGATGTAATTACTAAGGAACTTGCCTCCTCTCTCATAATTGGTGACCCCACTATAGCCACCTTCTACCTCCTCCCTAAAGTACATAAAGATCTCGAGTCACCACCCGGTCGCCCCATTGTATCAGGGAGGGGGAATTATCTCGAGCATGTTAATTCCTGGATTGACTTCCACCTCCAGCCTCTCGTTACGGCCCTTCCTTCCTATCTTAGGGATACTGGTGAGCTGCTTCGTAGGGTCGATGGCCTCCATTTTGGGGGTGAATCTCTACTGGTCTCAGCAGATGTGGAGTCCCTATATACAAATATCAGACACACAGATGGCATTGCTGCTGTGAAATTTTTCTTAGAAACATCTACTCTATCAGTTGCACTTAGAGGACTTCTGCTGAGACTACTGGAGTTCACCCTCACTCACAATTTCTTTGTGTTCAAGGGATCCTTCTACCTACAGCTCCAGGGAACAGCCATGGGCGCGGCCTTCGCGCCGGCCTATGCCAACCTGTTCCTGGGGCTGTGGGAGAGGGATCTCTTCCTGTCAGACAGGCTGTCGTCGATGGACCATATCCCCTTTTGGGTGCGGTACATCGACGACATCCTTTTTGTCTGGCAGGGTGAGGCCATCGACCTTGAGCAGCTCATCAGTCATCTTAATGATAATGAATTCAACATTAGCCTTACTTGTGAGTGGAACAAATCACAAATCAGCTTCTTGGATGTCATGATTGGTATGGATGAGTCAGGGAATATTTATACAGATATTTTTCGTAAGGCTACATCCACCAATATGGTTCTTCATGTCTCATCATGTCATCCACGTCACATGATTTCATCCATACCTGTTGGCCAGTTCCTCCGTTTACGGAGGATCTGCTCAACAGAGAATGACTTTGAGAAACGGGCCATGGAATTAACGAAACGCTTTGTTGAACGGGGATACAGCAGGCGGATTCTTAAGAAAGCATATCACAGGGCAAAATATTCAGCCCGTAACCGTCTGCTGTATAAACCCCAAAGAGACAAAGCATGTAGTGGTGGGGATCAATTGAGATTTATTACTAATTTTCATCACCAGGCGGATAAAGTGAGACTGGCACTCACTAAGGCCTGGCCTATTCTCCTCACTGACCCCACCATCTGCAAATTTCTTCCTGAAAGACCTTTACTTACCTTCAGACGGGCCAGGAATTTGAGAGATATTTTGACTAGGAGTCATTATACAGCACAGGGACCCAGGACATTCCTAGATAATGTATCGGCCCCAGGGGGTTGCACCCCATGCGGCCGTTGCATTGCATGTCTGAATGTTGATAGGTGTGATACGTTCACCAACGCCTGTGGATCCAAGGTATATACTATCCGGAAGCGCATTACTTGCGTTTCAAGATATGTTATATATTATGCCACCTGCCCTTGTGGACTCATCTACGTTGGAATGACAACTAGACAATTAAAGGTCAGAACTAGGGAGCACGTCCTTGGAATTGAGGCGGCCGTTACACAAAAAGATACGTCCCTATTAAAAACAATTCCGAGGCATTTCCAGAGGTACCATCAAAGTGATAGTTCACTCTTTAGGGTTCGTGGTATAGACATGCTTAATGTCAATATTCGGGGTGGGAATCTTTTCAAGCGGTTGGGCCAGTTGGAGACACGATGGATCTGGCTGCTCAACACAGTAGATCCATTTGGCCTGAATGAAAATATCAGTTATGCTCCATTCTTGTAGTCGTCACATTGCTGCACTTCGCCTATCCGCATCCTGTTTTTGGTTTTATTTGGTTTTAACTGTTTGTTTTATTACTTATTAGGATTGGTTACATCACCTGTTTTTTCGGGTCATTTTCACCGTTGATGGGGTTTCACAACCTGTTGCTGAAAGCAAAGGAACCAAGCTGGAAGAGAGAAAGAAATAATAAATGAATATTCCTGATATTATATGTCATCATACGGACTGATGCCTACTAATGCTGTGTGATTTGATTTCATCTATGCTTATTTAATCCCATGGGGTGTGTACTTATTAGGTTTGAGCATTCCACACTACTCCATTGTGCTTTTTTAGCTTCTTTAGCTTTGCTACTATTGAGATGTGTCTTGTTCCATATGATTTTCTCTGCTTTATATATCGCACAAATAGTGTGCTGTTCCGCTGCCTATTTGGCTGTACATGTTATGCTCTTTGATTACTATATAATATACCGTGCTGTTCCGCTGCCTATTGGGCTGTACATGTTATGCTTTTTGATTACTATTTAATATACCGTTGTTGCCCGTCCTGTTGCCCTTTATTAATATGGTGATCCGACTCTTATGTTGTTTTTTGCGCATGCGCCGCTTCCACCTGTCTATCTCGCGCCGTCTGGGTACGCACTTCCGGATCACGTGGGGCCCCACGTATTTCCGGTTGCGGCGTGCACCGCGGCGCTGAGATGGGCAGGCGGATTACGGCGTGTGAATGTGCTCTAATTATGGCAGACTGTATATATAGCCGTTATTGTGCCCTCTTTATTTACGCGCCCCCTGAGGAAGGTAGTTTTACCGAAACGCGCGTCGGGGTGGATTGGAGCCCCCATACCAGACAACACAGCTACTACGGGTATGTGCAATCATTATGTGTCTCTATGCATTTTTCAGCCACTACTATGGCTGGTAGTTACTGAATAGGAGTCTTTTTCTCCTTTGTTTATTACTTCCTTGCTTTGTGGCGTTCAGTAATTCTGTCTGCCACTATGTAATGCACTTTACTTTATCTCCATGTACTGGTCTTGTCTGGTTATGGGTGAGCACCAACCTTGGGCTTTTTTTCACATGATGCTGGTGGCTGTTTTCATCTGGTAGCCCTGCCACACACTGTCTGTTCTTGATTTTTATATGTATCATTTATGTTTATTTAAATAAAGTATTATATATTTGGATCTTATGACTGCTTGGTTGCTTCTTAGTGTTTATTTCCATATTGGTGCAGTTATCCTTATGTCCATGCATGAGTGGTACACTCCTTCATTTTCTGGGATTGGTATTATCCATACTTATCTTGTGTACTACTAATCATGCATATTAGAATTTCTTTATATATTTATTTATTCAAATGTAAGAATAATACAATTAATAAATAATAGTAAGAAAGAACAAAAAATGGCTGCACTCACCAGCTCTTGACAATTCTTGACAGTGCGGCACATTTCTGATTGGTCGCTCGCGGCAGGCGGCAACCAATCAGAAAAGTGCCGCGCACCACGAAGGCATATATCTTTGTCCACCCTGAGCGGGTGTAGGACGCTGGTGACGTCACTTATCTCCGGACATTATCTCCGGACAAAGCCACGGAAGTTGGCACAAATTGCCGGAAGTAGTATTCTAGGCAATTATATATTAGATTTTAATGTTATCAGTGTTTACCTTTGAACGTTTATATTGTATTGTCCTGTCACCAGCCATGTGTACGATTATCGTCCGAAAGCCTCTCTGGAACCAATAATCACCCCATGTAAAGGTATCTTTATAAGTTAAAGATTCAGAATACTATGACTTTTATCATATCCTGAACAGTCAAGTTTTTTATGAACCGTTAAGGTTTTCTGGTTGAAGTAAAAAAAACTCTGAGTGTTTACAGTTTGAAACCATAAAATGTTGAAAAATTATGTCATTCTTGAGTATATCACTCAATGGTGCTCATAAACGTGTCAAATTTGATCTATAATATACTTTAATATACGTTACTTTAATCTTTAATATACTTAAGAACAGGGCCCCAGACATCACACAGGGGGTCTGAAACACCGCACAGTGGTCCAAAATATCGCTGTGCTCTGCCTGGGGCCCCATATGCTGCCTGGGGCCCCTGTGCTCTGCCTGGGGCCCCATATGCTGCCTGGGGCCCCTGTGCTCTGCCTGGGGCCCCTGTGCTCTGCCTGGGGCCCCATGTTCTGCCTGGGGCCCCTGTGCTCTGCCTGGGGCCACTGTGCTCTGCCTGGGGCCCCATATGCTGCCTGGGGCCCCTGTGCTCTGCCTGGGGCCCCATATGCTGCCTGGGGCCCCTGTGCTCTGCCTGGGGCCACTGTGCTCTGCCTGGGGCCCCATAGGCTGCCTGGGGCCCCTGTGCTCTGCCTGGGACCACTGTGCTCTGCCTGGGGCCCCATATGCTGCCTGGGGCCCCTGTGCTCTGCCTGGGGCCACTGTGCTCTGCCTGGGGCCCCATAGGCTGCCTGGGGCCCCTGTGCTCTGCCTGGGACCACTGTGCTCTGCCTGGGGCCCCATATGCTGCCTGGGGCCCCTGTGCTCTGCCTGGGGCCACTGTGCTCTGCCTGGGGCCCCATATGCTGCCTGGGGCCCCTGTGCTCTGCCTGGGTGTAGGACACTGGTGACGTCACTTATCTCCGGACATTAGCTCCGGACATTAGCTCCGGACATTATCTCCGGACATTAGCTCCGGACAAAGCCACGGAAGTTGGCACAAATTGCAGGAAGTAGTATTCTAGGCAATTATATATTAGATATATATATATATATATATAATTAAAAAGCCTCTGATTGCCTGGAAAATTAGCAAATGAAACTGTAAATTACCTTTAGAGTCTATTGAATCTGTTTTGAGCTTTGTAATGCAAACACAGTCTTTTTAAGCCCTTTACGCCTCAGCCAATTTTCGTTTTTGCATTTCTGTTTCCCCTGCTTCCTAGGGCCATAACTTTTTTATTTTTCCTTCAATATGGCCATATGAGGGCTTGTTTTTTTCTTGATGAGTTGTACTTTTGTACGACACCTTTCATGTACTGAAAAATGGTTAAAAAAAATCCAATATGACACAGGCGATATATAAATTTTTCACAAAGTCAAAAGTAGGCTTTTTCCCTGTCTTGAACTGCTTTTGAGACTTTTGGTGACAAAAGCTGCAAATAGTGTGTGACATTTTGACATTATTAAATATACACCAGGGAGGGACTGGAGTGGTGTTGCATTAGATTTTGTGACTGTTTCAAATGTCGCAATTGATGAATCAAGTGAAAGCAATTGGAATAGTTAAACTCTCCACCCACAAAGTGAAAAACAAAGAGAACACAGATGAGGACATAAAAAATAAACTTCAAAAAGGGCAGAAATAGAATAATGAATTGAGTGCAAACAAAATAAAAAGGCAAAACACAAATCTAAAGAAAAAACAGGCACAAAGACAATGATATATGGAGGTTTTTGTGTTTTTGTTGCAGACAAATGGTATAATATTTTTTGTGTCATTCAGACTAAGGTATGCTTTAATGGAAGCGCTTTAATATTAAGTGATGACTCTAATGTATCATTACTGATCATAGCCATATATTATAACATTAGAAGAGGGTAAAATCCTTTTTAGGTCCATAGAATATTCTTTATTTCTTTATTTTCTCACATTATGCATTATTTTTTCTAGATACAGAGATTACAGGATTTGTTTCTATTATGATTCTTCAACAATTTCAGTAATATCATTGGCGAATCATGGTAAAACTAAGCATTGAAAGGGTGCCTTCTGTTTGATGGCATTATAGTCATAAGAAAAAAGTCCTGCAATGCAGAGGAGGACTGTAAAGTGGTAGACACTGCAGTAAAATAGTTTAAAGGAGGTAATATGATCAAATAGAAAAGGGGCAAGTCTACTCCAAGTGCAGCCTTATGCAGAGAAAAAAATACAGAAAGAGTTTGCTGTTTAACCTAACTCTTTAATTGAAGATAATGAGGGATCCGAGGACAGAAAGAGAGGAAACTATGGTGGGCAGTTTATGAGAAAGAGGGGACAGGGAGTCCAGTTTAAATGAGAAAGTATAGAACAATGGGGAACATCTTAATGGGCCTTAAATAGGTCTAGGGAGATGAAGTCATTGGTCCATGCCAGCCAACTTGCAAAACCCAACACAAAAAAGGACAGGGAACCCAGGGAAAAAAGAGAGCCCGGGACACCTGGGAGAGGCATGTAACAGTACCTCCTCCCCTTTATGCCTCTTCCAGATGAGTCAGTGATAGCAGAAAGAGGATACTTTTTAAGCACCCAGCATCCCTCCTCGGGAACACGTGTAATTTTACAGTCCATAACTTGGTTGATTTTACACTCCATGAATCAAACAGAAATAGAAGCAGAAACTGTTTTAACTGTAGAAGACGATTTGTGGAGGGCCAGAAGACAATGTTTAGATGGAGAGGAAAACAAAGAGGTAGAAGTAAGAACATATGCAGGCTCAGTCATGTTTTCCATGTGATTCTTTTTGTCTGCATGCTTGGAGAAAACATCTGCAAAGTCTTGACTTGATGAAGAAAATTTAGAGGCAGCAGATGCAGAGCAGACTTTCTGAGAATATAGTTGATGAGAAATTTTGAAGCAGTTATGAAAACAAGATGATCCCATCAGGCGATCTGTGGGATGGCCAGTCAATCACAGGGGCGTGTAACTGTAGATATGGAAGTCCCAAAATCAGTAGTGGCAAAGCTAAAAAAAGTCTTCAACATGCAGTGCACCAATCCAAAGAGTCACCCTCTGTCCATAATTTGATACAACCACCTGGAATTGCAGATTCACAAACAGAGGTTAATTTCAGGGACATCTGCAAAGAAACTAAAGGAATTTTCAGCCTTTTGGCCAAAGAAGTACTGTACATAAAATTTTCTGTTGATCATTAAGAGCTTGCGCTGTAAACACAATGGAAGTGTAGAAAACTGACATTGACACAAGTCATTTATCATTATTGGAGGAAAGAGTTAATCCTAGGGTAATACCGCCTTGCTCACCTAGGGTCTAAAGTTCTTCCTGCATGGCCTTCAGTTTGGAACAATTTGTTTGATAATGATACCCTTCACCACAATACAAGCAAACTCTGGCAGTCAAGTGACGGGATCTCTCAACTGGAGATAATCTGTTCCAATCGATCTTCATGGCTTTTGGTTCAGCCACTCTGGGAGGAGAGTTTAAAGATGTTCCAGTATGTGACACACAGGAAAAAAACATTTTTTTGTTAGATCGTTCTTTAAAACACAAGTCCACTCGGGTGGTAAGAGTAATAATCATTACATCGAAGCAGGTAGGCAAATCTTTGCCAGCGAGTCCATCTTTGATCCGACTTGATAAGCCAGCATAGAAAATTCCGAGGAGAATGTTATTCTTCTAGGCAAATTCAGTAGAGTAAAAAACTGGAAGGCATGGAGTCCCACAGAATTATTCACTTGTTTAAATATGGAATCAGCAGTAGAGTGGGCATGACCCAGTTTGTCAAATAAGTACAAAAGGCAGATAGGAAAGATGGTTGGGAATTCAGCATAGTGTCATCCCACTGACAGTCAGAATGGAGAAGACCATATGAAGGTGTCTCCATACAGCAAAGAAAAATGTAGGCCACTTTGGAGAAAAAAATTGCTGAAGACATAACTCAAAGTGTAGAGTGCATTAGTTCACCACGTCCCAGCAGGCCTTATCGTCTCCATCAAACCAGGCAGGAGTGGGCAAATGTGGTGAATCTCCCCAAGCACAATGTCCCAGGTGATAATTAGGCTGTGGTAGGTGTTGAGAATCTGGTGCTAAAACTGAAAGTGTCTGAGACAGTTCGTCCACACAAGTTGAGAGATCCTGCATAGCCTGGTCATGCTCCCATCCACAGCAAGTTGTAAAATTAGTGCTGACAAATCCCTCATATCCAATGGCAACAGTTTTTGGCATTCTGTAGGCTCAACTGGTGAGGTAGATCGTCTAAGCCTCATGTCCGTGTAAGCAAACTGAGCCTGGGCTTTGTTGCAGCAAGCAGGAAGGCACGTGAGAAGCGAGGACTTGGCACACTCAAGAATCCCAATAGCAGCAGGACAGATGAAGTGGACAGAAGCAAGATAAAGCTCAGTATGTACAGAAGGTGGACCATACTAAACATACAAGTTTAAAGTGTCAATTCCAAGACACAGGTGTGTGTTTTAATGTACCTTAAATAGGTCTAGGTAGATGATGTCATTAATCCACAAGTGAGTAACCTCAGCGCTGTCCCCTGATGACGTCCTGTTCCAGGAGGGGCTATGTGCACTGGGGGTGGAGAGCACAGCCACAGCTTCCTGTAACATCACATTTGAGACTCCTCTCAAACAAAATGTCACAGGAAGTACTGTAAAAACTATTGTGTAATAAAGAAAATTACAAAAGTGGTTAGGGCATGAGGATAGATATTCAGAAAATACATTTTAAGTGCTAGAAAACAAATGTAACTATAAAATAACATTAATCACAATCACTGAAATGTCAGAAAATCTATCATTTATATTCAGGCTTCAAAGATAGGTTCAGGATTGAAAACTTGGCATTGCGGTGCTTATGTTTTATAAAGGATACGATCTTGCTTTGAGAAAATAAACCTTTGGAATATGCTTCTCTGAATGCTGACACCATGTGTATGAGTTTTTATATGGAGTGTGTGTAAACAAGCTGTACAGCAGGGGATTTACAGTATTTAAATGTGTAATTTAAGGAGTACACAAGGAAACTGTGTTTTCTTCCTGCACGAGATGTACACTGTAACACTGTATAATGATTACTTGACTTGTGTCTGATTAAATAGAAAGGATGAAATGTAAAAATTATACACTATTCTTTTATGCTGGAAAGACATCAGATTATTTTCTTCCTTCTTGGCTGTATGCATTGCCAAGTGCTTGGAACTTTCATAACTTAGTTTTTCTATGACAAACAAGCAAATATTAAGCGACTACATTATTCTAGTATTCCTACTGGAAAAGAACCAGCTATGTCTATATATAGTGAATATATTCTATAAGGGGTAGGAAAAACCTACAGAATATATAGACTCATAAAATAGATTCTATTAATTAAAACATCTACATATACAAATTAGACAATAAATCAGAGGCTAGTAAGCACTGATGCAAGGGGGACATATGCACATCTTTTATATAGTTAGGCACATTGCACTTTACTCTTTTCTATATTTCCGTAGTAGAATATATATACAGTACAGACCAAAAGTTTGGACACCTTCCCATTTAAAGATTTTTCAGTATTTTCATGACTATGAAAATTAAAAATTCACACTGAAGGCATCAAAACTATGAATTAACACATGTGGAATTATATACTTAACAAAAAAGTGTGAAACAACTGAAATTATGTCTTATATTCTAGGTTCTTCAAAGTAGCCACCTTTAGCTTTGATGACTGCTTTGCACACTCTTGGCATTCTCTTGATGAGTTTCAAGAGGTAGTCACCGGGAATGGTCTTCCAACAATCTTGAAGCAGTTCCCAGAGATGCTTAGCATTTGTTGGCCTTTTTGTCTTCACTCTGCTGTCCAACTCACCCCAAACCATCTCAATTGGGTTCAGGTCTGGTGACTGTGGTAATTTGCTAAATTACTACATTTCCTGGGGGGAGGGGGGCCTATCAAGATGAGGTGCAGAGTGTACATAAATGAGAAAGAAATGAACTTTTTTGAATTTACCAAAATGGCTGCAATGAAACAAAGAGTGAAAAATTTAAAGGGGTATGAAACCATTGTGTTTGCCAATTAAGAACAGTAACAAGTTACAACCAATTGTTATTTTTTATAGATTTATAATAGGAATATCAGAGTACAATGCAGAGTGTTGTAAAACTATTACCTAAAATGTTTGTATCATGTAGAATACACATATTTTATAAAACAAACAAGAGTGCTGACCTGCCCTTTTTAAATATATACATGCATTTATAAACTAGATGCCAGGTACAGTAATACTCCCAAAACACGCGTCAGGGATCTTCTCTTTGGTCTGTGCAGCCCCAATTCATCATGGGTAAGTGACCCATGTAACTGTCGCTAGGATTATTCTGTTTTTTTCAGAGCAATTGTAGGAGGGATAATTGAATAGTATTTAAAAGGGTTAATCACAAGCATAGCAAACCTCCATTTTATTTTTACCAGCATATTTGCTTTTATGATCATCCAACAGACTCTAATTATGCAATTTTTGTAGATTGATACTTACACTATACTTACCTTTGTACTTACAATATATCTTCTATATATATAAAAATGAGTGTATGTGTGTATCGACGATGATGTCATAATGGTTGCCATGGCGATGATGATGTCACAAAGGTTGCCATGGCGAAGATGATGTCATAATGGTTGCCATGGTGATGATGATGTCATAATAGGTTGCAATGGTAACGGTTATGTCATGGTTGCCATGATGACGAAGATGTCATAATAGGTTGCAATGGTGACGGTTATGTCATAATTGTTGCCATGGTGACGATGATGTCATAATAGGTTGCCATGGCGACAATGATATTAGAATGGTTGCCATGGCGAAGATGATGACATAATGGGTATATGGGCACGGAATTATGGGATGGAGGATGGAGGATGTGTGATGTGTATATGGGCATGGGACTATGGGATGAGGATATGTATGATGGGAATGTGGGCATGGGATGGAGGATATGTGATGGGTATATGGGCACGGGACTATGGGATGAAGGATGTGTATGATGGGTATATGGGCATGGGACTATGGGATGGAGGATGTGTATGATGGTTATATGTGCACGGGACTATGGGATGGAGGATGTGTATGATGGGTATATGAGCACAGGACTATGGGATGGAGGATGTGTGATGGGTATATGGGCATGGGACTATGGGATGGAGGATGTGTATGATGGTTATATGGGCACGGGACTATGGGATGGAGGATGTGTATGATGGGTATATGGGCACGGGACTATGGGATGGAGGATGTGTATGATGGGTATATGGGCATGGGACTATGAGATGGAGAATATGTATGATGGGTATATGGGCACAGGACTATGGGATGGAGGATAATCTTTTTATTTTGTTATAACTAACCATAGTTAGTTACTATGCCCGAGCAACGCCGGGCTCTTCAGCTATCACGGAACTATGGGATGAAGGATGTGTAATGGGTATATGGGCATGGGACTATGGGATGGAGGTTATGTGTGATGGGAATATGGGCACGGGACTATGGGATGGAGGATATGTATGATGGGAATATGGACATGGGACTATGGGATGGAGGATGTGTGATGGTATAATAGCACAGGACTATGGGAAGGAGGATGTGTATGATGGGTATATGGGCATGGGACTATGGGATGGAGGATGTGTATAATGGGTATATGGGCACGGGACTATGAGATGGAGGATATGTATGATGGGTATATGGGCACAAGACTATGGGATGGAGGATAATCTTTATAATTTGTTATAACTAACCACAGTTAGTTACTATGCCCGGGCAATGCCGGGCTCTTCAGCTATCATGGAACTATGGGATGGAGGATGTGTGATGGGTATATGGGCATGGGACTATGGGATGGAGGATGTGTATGATGGTTATATGGGCATGGGACTATGGGATGGAGTATGTGTATGATGAGTATATGGGCACAGGACTATGGGATGGAGGATGTGTATGATGGGTATATGGGCACGGGACTATGGGATGGAGGATAATCTTTATAATTTGTTATAACTAACCACAGTTAGTTACTATGCCAGGGCAACGCCGGGCTCTTCAGCTAGTATATATATATTATGCTAGTCTGCACATTAATTGGGAAGTTCTTATAGACTTCTTGAACCAGCCTCTATTCCTTGGATATGTTTGCTATTGCTACATGTAATTTATTAATTGTTATAAACATAAATTTTTATTGAATCCAGTGCTCCAATCTCATTTTTGCAGGTTTTATATCTTATTGTCATAAGCATATATACAGCTCTGGAAAAAATTAAGAGACCACCGAATCAAAACCCTGTCATGGGCAGCCCAATCTGTAGACCTGAGCCCAATTGAAAACCTCTGGAATGTAATCAAGAGGATGATGGATAGTCACAAGCCATCAAACAAAGAACTGCTTAAATTTTTGCGCCAGAAGCAGTGTGAAAGACGGGTGGAAAGCATGCCAAGACGCATGAAAGCTGTGATTAAAAATCATGGTTATTCCACAAAATATTGATTTCTGAACTCTTCCTGAGGGCTCTTTCACACGTCCTGATATTTCCGGTACCGGAAAAAAACGGTACCGAAGATATCCGTGTCCGTATGTCCGTGTGCTCAAGTGGCACATACGTGCGGCATCCGTGTGCCGCCTGAGGACCACACGGACCGTGCAGGAGAGACAGCGCTACACTAAGCGCTGTCCCCCCCGCATGTGGTGCTGAAGGCAGAATTCATCTCTTCTCCCCCAGCGTTCGTTGGAGAGAAGAGATGAAAGATCTTTTTTTTTTTTTTGGGGGGGGGGGGGAAATAAAGTTTGCATGTGCGTCCGCGTCCCCGCCCCCCCCCCCTCAGTGCGCCGCCTGCCCCCTTGCTGCAGAAATACTCACCCGGCCAGCTCCTGCGATGTCTCCTCTGTCCTCTCAGCGCCGGCAGCTTCTCCTGTGTGAGCGGTCACGTGGGAGCGCTCATTACAGTCAGTGAATATTCCCTGACTGTAATGAGCGGTACCACGTGACCGCTCACACAGGAGAAGCTGCCAGCGCGGAGAGGGCAGAGGAGACATCGCGGGAGCCGGGTGAGTATTTCTGCGGCAAGGGACCAGGCGGCGCACTGAGGGGGGAGGCGGGGGGCACATGAAAACTTTATTGTTCACAAAAAAAAAAAAAAAAAAAAGATCTTTCATCTCTTCTCTCCGGCGGGGGAGAAGAGATGAATGCCGCCTTCAGCACCACAGCGGGGGGGACAGCGCTTACTGTAGCGTTGTCTCTCCTGCGGGCGGTACGTGCACACGGAGGAGAGTGCACACTGTTCTCCGTGTGCACGTGTGCTGTCCGTATTGTGGTCCGTGCTGCCGGTGGAAAACGGACATGTCGACGTGTTTTCAGCACGGACATACGGTCCGTGTGAAAACACGCACATGTGCATAGACCCATTCATTTGAATGGGTCTACGTGTGTCAGTGTCTCCGGTACGTGAGAAAACTGTCACTACACGTACCGGAGACACTGACGTGTGAAAGAGGCCTGAGTTAGTATTATTGTTTCTAAACGATCAAAAAATTGTTTTCTTTGCATTATTTGAGGTCTGAAAACATTGTTTTTTTAAAAAAAAATTTGACCAGTTCTCCTTTTCAGAAAAAAAATTAAACATTTATTGCTTAGAAGTTTGGAGACATGTTGTCAGAAGTTTATAGAATGAAAGAACAATTTACATTTAACTTAAAAATATACCTATAAAGAGAAAAATCAGACAAACTGAGCATTTTGCAATGGTCTCTTAATTTTTTTTATACTGCAATCAATATATGTTTAATACACAATTAAAACATTTAAGAAGGAAATTACAGAACACATTTCACTATATGTTATTCTGACATGTAATAAAATGTGCTTTTTTCCTTTACACTAGTAGGTAGCTTGTCTTCAATTTCTTTGGAATCAAATAGTTGTCAGTCTTGCAGCACTGGAGTCCTGGATTCAAATCCCTCCGAGGACAATATCAAGGAATTTGTATGCTCCCCGTGTTTGTGTGGGTTTTCTCCTGGCTCTCCGATTTCCTCCAACACTCCAAAGACGTATTGATAGGGAATTCAGATTGTGAATCCAAGTGGGGACAGTGATGATGATTTCTGTAAAGTGTTGTAGAATTAATGAAGCTATATAAGGCTACATTCCAAAGATGAGCTTTTGATGCATTTTGAAGTTGTGGGTTTCAAATCCACAACATGTCAATTTCTCTTTCAGGTATGCTTAGTTTTCGGCGCAGAATTTCTCCATAGACTTGCAACAGGTGCAGAAATTCCCTATAAAAAATGCACATGCGTTGGAAATTCATTGAAAACTCATGTAACCTGCACATAGGTATATCAATAATCAATAACGTTTGGTCAAAGACGAGTACCAAGTAGTAACAAAACAAAGTAACTTTATGTAAAGCATAATACACCAGAGACAAAAACCACAGTATCAAAAACGTGATAACAACACACGCTAAATAACGCACAAAAAAACGCAGTAAAGACCCGCAAGAAATGATTTTAAATAATAGGTGCAGAAATTCTGCAACCTGAAAAATTCAGCATAAGCTCATCGTGGGATGTAGGTTCAGTAAGTAAAATAAAGAAATAAGGAAAAGACCTGAGAGTGGAGGAGGTAGGCAGAGTCGCCTCTTACATTGATCGGCACTACATATTTTCAGGCTCGTCAATTACATCAGAAAGTCATTATGTTACTACTAGATAGAGGACGGATGCTATCGCATCTGGAGGGCGGTAATGTCACGATGGGGGCAGGCTTTGCACCGTTGAGAATCTCCTTTGCTGCTTCCTTTCATTGTCATTGGTGTACTTTTTAGGAGGAGCCATGTTGGCGTTGATATTTGCGTTTTAAAGGGGTTTTCCCACGAACAAAAGTTCATTTTAAAAATTGTCTGTGTCTAACCGTGTACAGAACATACCACAGCTCCTGAGCATTGGACGAAGCAAAAGACAATCCTGATATTACAGCAGGAGGTCGCAGAGGATACATTTTGTGAGGTAAAATATTGTTTAAAAACAGTCAGTGAAATATTTTACCTGACAAAATAAATCCTCTGTGATCCCCTGCTGTAATGTCAGTATTGTCTTTTGTTTCCTCCCCTGCCCAGGAGATGTGGTATGCTCCGTACACGGTCAGACGCGGACAATTTTTAAAATGAACTTTTGCTCGTGGGAAAACCCCTTTAATGTGACCGGGGCTTCCTCTGCCTTTAGACACGTCGCCCATCTGCCGCCAGGATCAGCAGAATGATTCACTGCGCCTGCGTGGAATTTGCGCAGGCGCAGCAAATCAGGCTGCCGCCATCTTTGTGGAGACAGATAGCGGCGGTCACATTAAAACTGCGCATGCGCTCCTCCTGTACAAAGATGGTGGCAGTCAGTGAATCATTCAGCTGATCCCGGCGGCGTGTTCTCGATGGTGTTCCGCTGGTGGTACCGCGCAAGAGGCTGCATACGGTGCATACAGTGTGTGTGTGGTGCGTACGGCACATAAATTGTGTGTTTGTGTGTGTGTGTGTGTGTGGTGCGACCGTATTCTGCTGGTGGTACCACGCAAGAGGCTGTTACCACCAGCAGTTTCCATATTGAGACACCCATCACTTGGGTGTCCCAATATGGAGGTCAGTGAACTTCCGCCTCTTGGAATTCTGGGAATCGGACACATCTGGTCTGAACAGGATGTGAAGACATTACAAGGTAAGTGTATATTAAGATAATGTATCCATAATGTTTGCGATGTTTAAGATTCCTCTACAATACATCATTCTCTATTGGTTGACACATACCATGTAATTGCGTTCTTGTGTCATGGATAATTTGTTAGTATAGTTGAGCATTCGATTCTGGAAGATTTCCTCAGTTCAGGAGGGAGAATTAATTTGCATTGCATAAATTCAGTTTCAATTGAATCTGCCAGGAAGGAGCTAAAAAAATGATGAACTCCAAAATTACCTCTCCTCTGCTTATTGCATCCCTGTCTCACCCCCATTGCTCCTCTTGCTTCTCCCGATAGGCTTCTGCTTCTTCTTCTCAGGCCCGGTCTTCCCATGCTCTGTGCTTCCGGACGGCACCGCTGCTGTTGATTAGGACTCAGTAGTTGAATGAAAGGTGACACATAGCAATGATATGCACCGCACTCCATACAATAACGTAGCATGCAATGCTTGTCATTGACGTGCAATGTGCCCCACATGACTGCTGGGCCTGGTCACCGGCAGCACCTGAAGGAAACCCAGAGCAAAGGAAAACCATAAAAGAGAAGCAGGAAGATGAGCCTCTTGAAAAGAGAAGCAGGAGAAGCAGAAGTGGGATAGTAATGCAGATAGTCAAGGCAGAAGTGGATAGAAGCAGTTATTGTATATTCTTAACTCTTTCTCGATTCAATAGAATCAAACCAAATAGCAGCCATTGGAATCTGTATGTTAGGGGAAATTCGCAAAAAAAAAAATCGATTCTTTTAGAACTGATTTGCTTATGTTGATTGGCTGGTGTTTTTAATGTTATTTGTGTTGTTCTTCTTTAATCACCATTTGAAGTTATTTGCTAATTACATTTCGGTGCCCAGGGGTGGGACAGAACACTGGATCTCCTCCTCCCTGTCTGTGATTCGCTGGCTCCTTACCCTGCCACCAGTCTTTACAAAATGCCTCCGGGCATTACAATATTGCGCTGACAGGTTCTCTTTAAATTTCAAGTAGGGTACATAGCTCTGCAGGGTACGCAGCACCTGGATTTTTGAAGTTAAAAAGCAGCTAATGTCTCATGTTAACAGCTCATGATTCATCGGTGTCCTGTTATCTGTCTCATACTTTAAGATTCATCCATTCAGGCCACCAACTGGAGAATTCCTATAAATTAATATGCCTTATCATGAAAATATGTCCCCAGATGTATCTATGTGCCAATAATGAGCTGACAGGTAAAGCTCTCATTTTATCTGACACGACGTATTACAAAAGAGAACCAGATGTTTCTATCTGTTTATGACTGAATTCTGTTAAGTGCTCAAATATGTTCCTCAAAAATAACAAATATTACTTATTTGTGATATTAACGAGGATAGAAATGCATGCAAATACACGCTAGAGTAATATGGCAACTGAGATCCAGGTCAGAGAAAAGAAGCAGTTCTAGAAATGTGTTCATAGAGCATTTCCATGTCAAGCTGAAATTAGAAGCGCTGCATGTAAAAGAATGTGATCACTATCAATAATATACCTTTTCATTCCATCCAAGGCCAAGAGGAAATCTGCCGTAAATGCAACACAACACCCACAAATACTGCACATGTACATAGTAGTATGTCCTGAAATACACCTGAATAATTATCACAATGTGTGAATTTCATTTCATAAACTCTCATTGAAGTGAATCTGTCACTAGGCTCTTACTTCCCCATATGGGAGCAGCATGATGTTGGGGAAGAGACCCTGATTCCAGTGATGTATCACTTACTGTTTTTGGTTTCTGCATTAAAAATTTTTTTTATGTTTATCAGTTATCTTATTGCTGAGCCCTGTATAACTCTGTTCACACCACTGATTAACCCTCTCTGTGTTCTGTGCTCCAGGACTCTAATTATGAATTTGCTCAGATTCCCTCTTATTTGGCAAGAACCCAGCTTTCAGAGAGAACCTAGCTTCCTGGATCACGGCGGCCAATCAGCTGATCGACGCCACAGCTGCATGTGTCGCGGATGCGTCACTCATCTCTAATTATGATGTCATTAAGACCTGCTATTTATAGGCTTCCTCCCACAGTATTATACCTGGGCAACAGGTTGATTTAGATTCCATTTAAAAAGCTTTTTTTCTGCTTTGTGTAAGGCTGGATTCAGAAAATGTGTTTCAATGTCTGATTATGGTCCATTATGTATAGACCAGCCTTGGGTCTCCTGAGGCTGCTGAGTTTGGGTCAGGAGACTCAAGGCTAGTCTGTTCACCATGGTCCCTACTCAGACAGTGAGACACCGATGTGTGGACTTGGCCTAAGGCCATGTGCACACGTTCAGTATTTTTTGCGTTTTTTTCGCGTTTTTTCGCTATAAAAACGTGATAAAAACGCGAAAAAAAACGCTTACATATGCCTCCTATTATTTTAAGTGTATTCCGCATTTTTTGTGCAAATGTAGCCTTTTTTTCCGCGAAAAAATCGCATCGCGGAAAAAAAAGCAACATGTTCATTAAAATGCGGAATTGCAGGGGATTCCGCACACCTAGGGGTCCATTGATCTGCTTACTTCCCGCACGGGGCTGTGCCCACGATGCGGGAAGTAAGCAGATTATGTGCGGTTGGTACCCAGGGTGGAGGAGAGGAGACTCTCCTCCACGCACTGGGCACCATATAAGTGGTCAAAAAATAAGAATTAAAATAAAAAACAGTCCTATACTCACCCTCGATGTCTTCCCGCCTCCACTGCACGCTGCCGTTCGGTTCCTGTAGCTGGTGTGCGGCGAAAGACCTGCCGATGACGTCACTGTCCTGTGATTGGTCGTGAGCGGTCATGTGACCGCTCACGTGACCGTGACGTCACGGAAGGTCCTGTGCGCACAGACCAGCTATAGGAAGACGAACGGACGCCGGTGAGGAGATGTCTGGGTGAGTATAAGCATTTTTTTATTTTTTTTATTATTTTTAAACATTCTATCTTTTACTATAGATGCGGCATAAGCTGCATCTATAGTAAAAAGTTGGTCACACTTGTCAAACAGTATGTTTGACAAGTGTGACCAACCTGTCAGTCAGTTTTCCAAGCGATGCTACAGATCGCTTGGAAAACTTTAGCATTCTGCAAGCTAATTACGCTTGCAGAATGCTAAAAAAACGCGAAAAAAACGGAAAAAAAACGCAAAAAAAAAAAAATGCGGATTTCTTGCAGAAAATTTCCGGTTTTCTTCAGGAAATTTCTGCAAGAAATCCTGAACATGTGCACATACCCTAAGACTTGGCCAGTTCCCTAATTTCTACTACTGTCTGCTGCCTGCCCTGACTCATCTGCCTGATTTCTGGCTAATCTGACACTGACCATTGTTCAGAGAGCCTACCTTGGAGACAGTGACCTCCATCTGTGTCAACACATAGGATCCAGCACACAGTTTGACCTAATGTCACAGAGAATATACTGAGATGCATGCAAGAAAAAGTGCAATGCAAATTATAGGCTATTGTAGGAAAGTGATAGAAGCATTTATTAAAATAGAATTGAATTTTACTTGAATTTGACCAAAAAAATTTTTTCTAGAATACGAATTTTTTTCTATATTTGCTCTTTGTGAATTCAGCAAAAGGGAGACCATTTTGCAGAAGGTTAAAAAAATTACCATAATATCTCACCACTCACCTCTCCAGCCAACTATGTTACTACATTACTTGTTGCCCTCTATATGGTCTTTAGTGCCTGTTCTTTACTATCAACACTGAAACTCCCATCCCACACACCCTAGATTGGGTACTTCAGGCTACGACCAGGTCCAGGACATCTTTGTGCATGCTGCTTGTCATAGGGTTACGACACCATGATGTCACAATGTGTACCATGACCTTAATACAAACGCTTCCTTCTATGACTAGGCCTGTGATGTCCTTGTGCATATATGTTACGCAGGCTCGGACTGGCCCATAGGGTAACAGGGGAATCCTCCAGTGGGCCCCTGTGCAGATCTGGGGCCCCAACACCACTGTATGGGCAGTAATTGTCATAATTCACTTGATTCACTCTGTACAGAAAAAAGCTGCATCTCATGCATTAAACAAACTACCCAGTTTGTTATTATATAGAGATATAGGTCAATTTGTGAATGAGGGTAGAGTAATATCCGTAAGCAGGTGAAAAGTGGGCCCCCAAAGTAAATGTTACTGGTGGGCCTTTGGCACCCTAGTCCGACATTGATGTTATGGAAGGGTCATGGCCAGAAGTCCCAACCTAGCATGAAGAAGCCTAGGGTTTCAAGTGGTGGTAAAGAGCTTTGCCGAGGGCCATACGGAGGCCAGTGAGCAGAAGTGGTGGCCAAAGAGGTGATCAGTGAGGTATTAGTTTTTTGGTTGCTTGTGTTTCTACTACAACTGATATTAAGGTACGTTCAATTTGAGGAAAATAAATTCACTGCAATTCAAATTTCATTGTAAGAACCGCATGATTTGGCCTGTTCAAAGCTCGTCAGATCAGCTCATATCCAAATGTAATACTATGATATAGTAAATTAAAATATAATATTAGGAAATAGGTAACACTTCCCACTATATTATTTAAAATGTCTTCGTAGCAAAGTTTCTTAACTCGTTTGCTGACTTTGAGATATACAGCTGAACTCATATACAAACCTAACAGAGCCTATCTAATCAATGGAGTGAAAACACTTTATCTAATTTCTTGACTTTCTCAAAAATTATTTAGTACAAAACAAATAGGTCCAATAATATTTCACATTACTATTCACAAATATGGATTCAATTTTTTTTAAATTCATCAAGTGCTAATTTTTATTACATTATAGTATTTTTCCTGATTTCTACTGATAGAAATCATGTTGATCCACAAAATCAGGTAAACATTAGATTAAAAAACATTGCGAATTCCAGTGAAAATGATGTAATCAAAGATGTAAATGGAATGAAGATGTGAATAAAGTGCAGGTAAGTAGATTTTTATAGTTATGTGAAATGGAGCTTCATATACTTTGTGTTATGAGTCTGACTTTGAACTTTTCAAAGACGAAAAAGATAAATGAAAAACATACAAGCATCCAAATATTTTACATTTGACAGGAGCTTAGCAAGCAAACTTCTTGAACTTGTGGGACTTGATTAAATGCTTAGTAGTAATTGTAGAATGGTATAAATTAGTGTATCCCACATAGTTAGTTTATGATATGATTTATTTATTCGGTGATTTCTGTCTCATATTTATCAATCTTCCTAATATAAACCTGTCATTTTGGTGGAAGAGCACTTGAGAAGAACTGCACACACAATTGTATATTTAACCTAGTCTGAAGAGAAACATCGCTTATGCCCTGAGATCTAAGACTTGAAGTGAGTCATTATTAAGACTTGTATGTGGTTTGTTAGCATTCATATGGAAGTAATATCATCTAGGTTTTCTACTCAAAGCAAGCATTGTGGTCCATGATTTGTGGATGGAATCAACCATTTTTTTGAGGCTAGCTATTTTTAATTATCTCCAATGTGTTTACAAAGTGAGAGGAAAAAGCCTAGAATTTCTAGACATCTGTCACACATCAACATTTTGTAAAAGTGTGAGAAAGTTTTCGTTTGCACTTTTTTCTGGTCTTAGCAAGAGTCAGATGTCTAAACTAAAAATAACATAATTGTTTTTATACGGATTGAAATGGACACTGCACTCAAGTCTAACAATAAAATGGTTAAAATGGGCAACCCATGTTTGGACACAGCATTGTCAAAATGTGGCATCAGGGTGCATAGGTCCAAATAGAAGGGCATTCCCTGTGCTGCTCCAAAGATTGACACCTGTTTTAAAAGACTGTTATTTCCATTGTTTTGCAATATATATTGTAATAATGGATTTTATGTTCTAAACTTGTGCTTTTCTGATACATGTAATGGTGCATTATACCTTCGAAAATGTATACGGCAAATACAAATTTAAAAAAAAGAGACTGTGCTGTCTGCAATTAAAGCTAATCAAGACGGGATTAAGCTGCCAAACCAACATTGTTCGGCTTGTCCTTGCCCTTAGAAAAGGACTTCCTGATAGAAAGCTCCATTAACAGGAGAAAACAATGTCCACACTAAACATAAGTTTATATCTTCTGCTTCCTCCATCCATTGTCCTATGTTCCATGTGACATTGGGGTTTAATGTTGAGGACATAGCTAAGAGATCGTCATTTTGAGAAGACATAGAATGGCCCTGTCATCACTCCTGCCTTGCAGCTCTGCTGTCCTAGGCCCTCCTTGGAGAACCATTGGCTGTAACCCTTTATTGGAAGGTGAGGTGGAGGATAGACAGCACTGATTTTCAAGATTAATATCTCATGTCTATACCCACTTTACTACTCTGTTCTTGCCTTGTTATGGTGTGACCTAAGCAGGCTTTTCGTGGCTTGTATGGGGTGATTATTAAATATCACTTTTATGTATTGCTCATTAGATACTATTAGACTTACATCTTTAGCTGAACATATGCATGTTTGCTTTTAATACTATGTTATGAAAATGTTCATGTTTTCCCTTTAATAACTGTATTGCCCTTACTCGAGCAAGGCATCAATCCTTGATGTTCATCACCATTGCTATATTGATATTGGAATTGGATATATGGATGATGTTTGGGATTTTGCTGTACTCTTGCACCTTTTGCTGTTGTTAAATTGTGTCCTGTGGGTCCATTAGGCTGCTTTCACACATCAGGTTTTTGCCATCAGGCACAATCTGGCAAATTTTGAAAAAAACGGATCCGTCGCAAATTGTGAAAAACTGATGTGACGGATCTGTTTTTCTGCCGGTTCTGACTAGCTTATCGGAGCCGAATAGCTGGGCGAGAGAGACCCCACAATGGAAAATGCATGCTTAGTTTAAAAAAACGGAATCCGTCGCCGGAATCCATTATTTGATGGATCCGGCGCCATAGGGTTACATTATAGCAAACGACGGACGGCGACGGATCCGTCCCTGTCCATTTTTTTGACGGACACAAAAAACACTGTCTGTGTTTTGACGGACAGTGAAGGATCCAGCAAAAAACAGATGAAACGTGAGGCCATCCATCGCAATCCGTCACTAATACAAGTCTGTGAGAAAAAACGGATCTGGCTGCAATTTTTGCCTGATCCGTTTTTTTTTTCGAAATTCGCCGGAATGTGCCTGATGGCAAAAACCTGATGTGTGAAAGCAGCCTTATGTTTTTGGAACTTTTGTCCAACTGATATTGAATAAAGACTATTTTTGTATTATTTTTAGGTTATTTGTGCTTTTATAGCTGGGTTATGTCAGTGTTCTACATGGTTAAAGTCTTGGGTCTTGTTCAAACTACTATTGGATGGGACATCCCTCTCATTATAGGTGTTATCTCCAGTCATTATAGGGTTTGTATGTCCTCCCCATGTTTGTCTAAGTTACCTTCTTGGATTTCAATTTCCTTCAACACTCAAAAAATATACTGAATGGTAAATTGGTCATAAAATGTCTCTCCGAGATAGAGAATTTAGATTATGAATAATTACAATCTCATTACAGTTCTGCAGAATATGTTGTCGCTATATGAGTTTGTATTCTTGCTGTTGGCCCAATGATTGTTCACCAGACCGCTATCAGTCATGAGTTTCCCATATGAGCAAGTGAAACTGGAAAGACAATGACCGCAATAAGGGAACAGGGAGACAAAAGGCACTTGTGCTCAACTGATCGGGTTGTGAAGCTGCAACTCCTGTACAAGATTCACAAAGTGAAGAACGTGTGAAGCTGGAAATGAGTGGGTTAAAATCTGGTCTGTCAGTAATCCAGTGATGAGCAGATTGTAAACATGGAAATACGGTTTATTGGTCAACACATTTCGAAATGACACACTTCTTCATCAGGACAAACCACATGTTTCCCATACACACCTGCACTCAGTTAAGCTGAATGCTGCTGTGTTATCTATGAGAGATCCACTAACAGACTCCTCTGACAGCAGCTTATATCCCAGATAACAAAAGTATCAGATACACTCCCTGACAGAAGTTATGTCGCTTATCCATGTTATGTAAATAAAAGCTTCTAACCTGACGTTAAATTCATCCATTGGTTGTATAAATTATTCTTTTGAAAGCTGAAACCCTCCAAAATGTGCTTTAGGTTAAGAAAATAAATTGGCATCACTGAAGAAATATTGATCTGTTAATGGACACAGAATGGTCAGATTTTGGCAAGACAAAAGTTTTGTCGCCTGGTCATATAATGCATCCAATCCTAGTTTACATCCTCACCTGTGCTCAGTAAATGATCGGTTAATTAGTGTGTGTGTATAAAAAGAAATCCAGCACTGCACACCTTCACTTGAACTGCAACTTGAGCTCTGACAACATGCCAAAAATCCACCCTGCGACCAAAGCCTGGATTATCAAGAGGCTGAAGACCAGATACACTGCAGAGGTGGCTGGCACCTTTAATGTGTCTCAGCATCAAGTACAAAGAATTAAAAAACATTTGAAGAGACTGGAGATGTGTTTGACAAGCCCAGGTCCGGCAGACCCCGCAAGACAACTGCTCAGGAGGAACATTTGTTGATTAGAAAATCCAAAACAAGCCCCTCTTCCACTGCAGCAGAGCTCCAACAGGCCTGTCACCTCAAGCCACTGTGTCAACTAGAACAATTTGTAGGATTCTGTCTCAAAATGGCCTCCATGGTCGAATCAGTGCCCAGAAGCCAGCACTAAACAAAAGGCAAATAAAAAAAACGTGTGGCATTTGCAAAGTCCCACAGCCTGCTAAACAGATGGATGCTGGAAAAGTGGCAGAAGGTGGATTTCTCTGATGAATCTTCAGCAGAATTACACCACAGTCACCACAAATACTGCAGGAGACCTACTGGAGCCCGTATGGATCCAAAATACACCCATAAAACAGTTACATTTGGTGATGGAAAGATCATGGTCTGGGGTTACATTCAGTATGGGGGTGTGCGAAACATTTGCAAGGTGCAAAGCAATATCAATAACCTAAAATATCAAGAAGCATTAGCTACCTCTTATATTCCAAATCATAAAAGGGGTCAAATTCTGCAGCAGGATGGTGCTCCATCTCATAAATCCATCTCTACATCAAAGTTCCTCCAGGCAAAAAAGATCAAGGTGCTCAAGGACTGGGCAGCCCAATCACCAGACATGAACATCATTGAGCATGTTTGGGGTAGAATGAAAGAGGAAGCTTGGAAGACAAAACCAAAGAATCTAGATGAACTCTGGGAGGCATGTAAGACTGCATTCTTTTCTATTCCTGATTACTTCAATAATAAATTGTATGAATCTTTGTTGAACCGCATAGACGCAGTCCTTCAAGCTCATGGAAGTCACACAAAATATTAAATAGGACTCTAATAGCATCACAACGTCATTCACCAATGTTATGCAACATATATTTGTATTTTAAGTTAATTATTTGTTTGAATATCACATTACTTTCTGTGGGCAACAAAATTTCGTCTTGCCAAAATCTGACCATTCTGTGTCCATTAACTGATCAATATTTCTGCATTGATGACAATTTATTTTCTTAACCTAAAGCACATTTCGGAGGGTTTCAGCTTTCAAAAGAATAATTTATACAACCAATGGATGAATTTAACATCCGGTTATAAGCTTTTATTTACATAACATGGATAAGCGACATAACTTCTGTCAGGGAGTGTATTATCATATTAGATATCCAATGTTCTCTTCTTCAATATCATTATCATCAAATGGGGCGGTTTTGGATGTCTTCAGCACAATGTTTAAGGGGGCCTGAAGTATTTTTGGGCCCATCAACACAGTAGGTGGGGCAACTAAGTTTTGTAATAATGATAATAATATCATCTTTATTTTTATATAGCGCTAACATATTCCGCAGCGCTTTACAGGTTGCACACATTATCATCGCTGTCCCCATTGGGGCTCACAATCTAAATTCCCTATCAGTATGTCTTTGGAATGTGGGAGGAAAACGGAGTTCCCCAAGGAAACCCACGCAAACACAAAGAGAACATACAAACTCTTTGCAGATGTTGTCCTTGGTGGGGTTTGAACCCAGGTCTCCAGCACTGCAAGGCTGAAGTGGTATCCACTGAGCCACCGTTCTGCCCTATCTGTAGATCAACCAGAGCACAACAGTAATTGGGCAATTACATCAGTAAGGGTACCATCACACAGTGCCATTTTCATCGCTACGACGGTACGATTCGTGACGTTCTAGCGATATCGTTACGATATCGCAGTGTCTGACACGCAGCAGCGATCAGGGACCCTGCTGAGAATCATACGTCGTAGCAAATCGTTTGGAACTTTCTTTCGTCGCTTGATCACCCGCTGACATCGCTGGATCGTTGTGTGTGACAGCGATCCAGCGATGTGTTCGCTTGTAACCAGGGTAAACATCGGGTAACTAAGCGCAGGGCCGCGCTTAGTAACCCTATGTTTACTCTGGTTACCAGCGTAAACGTAAAAAAAACAAACACTACATACTCACATTCCGATGTCTGTCCTCCGGCGTCTCAGCTTCTCTGCACTGTGAGCGCCTGCCGGCCGGAAAGCGAGCACAGCGGTGACGCGGTGACGTCACCGCTCTGCTTTCCGGCTATGGTGCTTACACAGTGGAGAGAAGCAGAACGCCGGGGGACAGACACCGGAATGTAAGTATGTAGTGTTTGTTTTTTTTACGTTTACGCTGTAACCAGGGTAAACATCGGGTTACTAAGCGCGGCCCTGCGCTTAGTAACCCGATGTTTACCCTGGTTACCCGGGGACTTCGGCATCGCTCCAGCGCCGTGATTGCAAAGTGTGACCGCAGTCTACCACGCTGGAGCGATAATCATACGACGCTGCGACGTCACGGATCGTGCCGTCGTAGCGATGAAAATGGCACTGTGTGACGGCACCCTAACAGTAACATAGTTAGCAAGGCCGAAAAAAGACATTTGTCCATCCAGTTCAGCCTATACTCTGTCAGAATAAATCCCCAGATCTACATCCTTCTAAAGAACCTAATAACTATAATTTACAATATTGTTACACTCCAAGACATCCAGGCCTCTCTTGAACCCCTCAACTGAGTTCGCCATCACCACCTCCTCAGGCAAGGAATTCCAGATTCTCACTGCCCTAACAGTAAGGAATCCTCTTCGTACAGTAGTATTAATCAACTTGAAACTTCATCACTGAAGGCAAATTGACATATTTATGCAGGAAAATATTGCCAACACAGCCTTGAGCCCCTGAAGGGTTTGTCACACAACTAGCTCCTCTGAAATGTAAATTGGCATTGTGGCATTGTGTGCTGAAGTCATGTAGAATGGAACAAACTTTTCTTTGCAGGCCAAGAGTCTGTGTGGTGCCAAGGAATCATGGAGTAGTTGTCTGAAAAGTGGAGGGTCTTGAAGGTCTTGAATGCACCATTTAAGAACTTAGGGAAACATAGCTACAGTACTGCAAAACAGATGACTGTTATAGGAAACAGACCTACAAATATCGCCTGAACATATGGTATATTGCAAGTTCACTTTATACTGTGTACTGTATAGACTTGCCAGCCCTGTCTTACCTCTACATTTTTACAGTGAAAACTAACCACATCCTCATGAATCAACATTATTAAAGCATACTTTGAGCTTTCTGTAATGCTCTTCCCGTTTTCTCAAATATCCTCACAAATGCTATCTTATGGGGGCAATGCATAATAAAATGTCTATTTTAGTGGCATAAAAGCTGAGATCAGAATGTCACTGTACTAAAAGTGAAAACTTCTGTGTGCAGTTGATTATAATAAATAAATTAGAAGATCTTTAAAATATTGATTTTCATGTGCTATATTTATGGTAAAAAATTACATTACAAAAAGGTACATTATGCTTAAGGGTCTTTAGGTTTATAGTATGAGTAATAGATAGGTTTTAACATTACGTTAAAGAGGTTGTCAAACCCCAAAACCCAATTTTCTTTAAGCCAATCTGTGCTGTGTTGTGATTTGGCTGCTGAAAATTAGCATGGACAAAGAGAGAAAAAAAAAACCTGCAACAAATACGCACCTAAAAACCTGCATTTTTGATGCAGCTTATTTCCTGCCAAGAAGATCAGGTTTTGCTGCAGAAAAAAATGCAGCAAAACATCCTGTGTGAACTTACCCTAAGTGTGATACCTAGGACACCATGCAGAATGCTGACAGGGAGAATATTACAAACTGTCTGTAGGGGCTGGCGGAACGCACCGAGTAAATGGTGAGATGATATTTGGTGCGTTCACAGCCAGGGGTCCACTGTGCAGGAGAGAACCTGCTGCTGGCAAATGCACTATATGGCGGTAGAAGCAAACTCTGTTACTTCACAGAGTCGCCTATAAAGAAAGCACTGTGTCCTGTTTAGCTCACAGGAGAACACAGCAACTGCCGAGCAGATAGCAGTCTGTGGTCACGCAGTCAAAGAGGCACTCATACAATCTCCTCACCGGAGGAGCCGGTATTCTAGTGGCTTATTTCAGCCGGGGCCCTAGATACATACACACAATCTCCTCACCGGAGGTGCTGGTATTCTAGGGGCTTATTTCAGCCGGGGCCCTGAAAACACACATGTATGACCACATTGGCGCAAACTCATGACATGAATTGATACTAGCGCATGGCCGTGCGGTCATGCGAAGCTTTTATAGCTGCAGCAACTTCAGGACCTTCCCAGAACCAATGGAAAGCTGCCACAGAACTTGAGCAGGTTCAGGACCTTCCTAGAGGACGAATGGGAGTTGCTGTAGTACCTGAGCATGTGACCCTTGATCTCCAATGAGAGATCTTACCATGGGCATGCTCAGAAGGGGAAATCAGGACTTAGTCCCAAAGACGTCTGCTCGCCGCTACAATGGCAGAACCTGGAAAGGCAGCGGTAACCCTTTACACATTATCAGGCTGAGCTAGATGCTGGGACCGATGTCTGTGCTGAGCAGGCTCCACTGCGGCAGGAGGAGAATGGGAGACTGCAGCGGAGATGGCTCGAGATTCCCCCTGTGCAGAGGCAGGAACTCGACCCCTGACACTGTCAGCATTCTGCAGCCTAGATACACACCCAAATTATACAGAAAGCCTGGACAACTCTCTTTAATGATAAAAAAAGTTATTTATATCACACCAACATATTCCACAGCACTTTACAATTAAGTGTGGACGTGTATAGACAATAATGAAATTACAAAGCAACACATAGTTCAACAAATACAGGAGTGAGGGCCATGCTCTGAAGTTTATACTCTGGGGCAGTGGAGTGAGGGGAACGTGATAGGTAAAAAATGCTTGTGCTTGTCATGTATGGTCCAACCATCATTATAATAAATATGGGTTTTCAAAATATAATGCTGCATGAGTCGGTCATCAGTCAGCATATACCTAAGTACAGTCATCAAGTGCTATAAGGTGTATGGAGGATGAGGAGACATATGAATAGGAGGGACCAGATACTGAGGAAAATTTTGAAAGGTAGAACAGGTAAGAGTTAGATTAATGAAGTTGGGTGATAGGCCCATCTAAAGAGATATGTTTTTGCAGCCTTCTTAAAAATTAGGCGACTAGGTATTTTTTGAATTGTCCAGGATAGTGCATTCCAGAAAACTGGCACCGCCTGAGAGAAGTTTTGGAGAGGGAAATAGGAGGTCAAATTATGGAGGATATTGCATGGGTAGGATGATAGACAGAGATGAGGGAGGAAATGTATGGCAGTGCAGAACAGAGGAGAGCTTTGTGGGTGAGAGAAATAAGTTTATAATGTATTCTGTAGAAGATGGATAACCAGTGCAATGGCTGGCACAGAATATATGTCAATTACCAGGTTGATGTTCAACCGTGTGTGTGCTGGGCCGCAGGGGGCATGGGCTGCCAGCTGTCTCCTTGGACCCTTCTCAGCATGTTACTTGATGCGGTCCCCACTTTCGAAATGACCAGTAAGAATACCAGAGAGAGAGACCACTTGGCCTTTTGCTAGCCTTTATCCCCTTTGTGTCATTCTCTGGGCTAAACTTAAATTCCCTGCCCTTGCTTCTGCAGCTAAAAACTAAAAAACCTAAGATGAGTCATAATTCCTTAATAGACTGTCCTAGGGAGGCAGTTTAGGCACCATCGGATCCGACTGGGCCCTTGCTACAAGTTAAGACCAAAGATGGCTTTGCTATCTGGTTTCTAAAAGCTATTCTATGTATCTCCATACCTCTGGGTGCTAGAACAGGTCGAAACCAGATCTACGCTTTGCACTGACGACGGGCAGTGCAACGACGGGAAAAACAGTGTCTGCAAATTGAGATTTTGGTTTGGCTATTATCCTAAGTCATGTGACGAGGCTCATTAAAGGGTCAACATTGAGTTGTAGGATTGCTACCTTCCAATAGGTGGCACTAGAGTTCTAGTTCTCTTCCTCTTTGAAGAGACAATTTGCATAATTAGCATATTTCCCAGAGGAGCATTGCGGCTTTAAGTCTCGTCATCTCGGCATGCTTAGCATGTCGATCTCCGCAAGGAGAAACGATACTTCTTGGATAACGGTCGGACGCCTCACACAGCCAAACCAGATCTCCGCTTTGCACTGACGACGGGTAGTACCCTGAAACACAGTGTCTGCAAATTGAGATTCTGGTTTGGCTATTATCCTAAGTCATGTGACAAGGCTTGTTAAAGGGTCAACATTGACTTGTAGGATTGCTACCTTCCAATTGGTGGCACTAGAGTTCTAGTTCTCTTCCTCTCTGAAGAGACAATTTGCACAATTAGAAAGGAAAATGTCCTGGATGCACAGAAGTTATTTTACACACTGACAGTAAGTTACAGCGGGCACAATTTAAAGAGACTGGAGAAGGCATGCACTGAATGATTAGCAGAATTTGTTTGTGCAGCAGGAAGAGTCAAACTTACTAGTGTAAGGATGGCCAGGGTTAGGTGACATGTTTTCCAGCATCTAAGAGAAGGAGAATAAAGAGAATGAGTAGGTGGTTCATTGATTTGTGTGAATGTTATGTGCACTGTATGGTAGTAGTGAATGGATTGGAGTGTTTGAGAAATGTAAGTAGAATAAGAGAGCTGTACATGGAAGAAGGGAGGAGAGAGGGACTGATGTGAAGAGAGTGTGCAGAATGTGTAAAAGGTCAGTAGAGGTCAAATAAAGCAGCAGCTAAAATATAGATGAAGCAAAGTCAATACATTGTGCAACGCTGACCAAGAAGCTGGTTTGTTTGGATATCTTACATATCTTAACTGTGGTCTGGCCAACTTTCATGTTTTACAGGATAACCCTTAACGACATTGCGTTACAAAGATATTGCACACATGCACCCTGCATATGTGCTTTACCTAGGCCACATCTGATTATATAAAGAAGTATCTGTCAAAATCTAGGCCCAATTTACCTAGTTAAACAATTAATTAACTAATGAGAGACCAGAGCAGACTATATTGTGCAAAGATAAATAAGCACCGATACTGGTCAGAAAATACCATTAAATATCAAGTGATTGAGATCACGCTGAACATTTAGAAACATACACAAGAACAATCATTATATACCAAAAACAAGACCTTGCAATAACAAGGGGAGATGTTCTCAATTAACAGGTGTTGTTAGACAGCAGATTCAGTAAGTATATGCCAAAAAATACATCTTGTAATACACGGGGTGATGTTTACAATTGAAAGGGGTTAGACAGCAGAATCAATGATTACATACCAAAAATGAAATCTTGAAGATTAGCTACAAGGTGACAAAAAGTACAAAATAAGGCATTACCCAGATACGCTAGGCTTTAGCACTGCGGTATTCTCTCAGCTTGCTGAGTTGTGAAAAGCACAACTCTTATAAAGGCTTGCATAAATATCCAGCTGCTGCTGTTCCGCATGTTGGTGATCCCAATGTGGTCTGGCATGTACATGAAGGAAAAACAGATTAAACCTTTGTGGTTCTCCTGTACAATTTTGAAATGCATAAAGCAACAAAACTGCATGATTCTTCACATCCACGCTTCCTTGGAACATCTTTAGTCACAGCAGCACAGCTGATTAATCCGTTTATCCTAAATGTATATGTCAAACATGAAATCTTGCAATAACAAGTGAAGATGTTCATAATTGATAGGGGTTAGACAGCAGAATAGGTGAATATATAACAAAAATGAAATCTAGTTAGGAGATTTAAGTAGGAACTGAAATTTTAAAAAAGCCTGTGGTCAGAAATGGCAGATAATTAGTATAGGAATTTTTGGATTTTGGTTTTAAAATTGTCATAGACATAAAACAAATACTTGTACTGCTTGAAGTTAACCACTCCTCCATAAACATACTTTATATAATCAGAATGGCAGAGGATGCTTGTTTATTTTTATAGAGACCAAGATCCGCAGCTGACAGACAATAGGTACTGTTTATCTCACAACACAGTAATAAAGAATTGGATAGCTCAAAATCCAACCATCCCAAACATTCCAATGGACAGACATGGTTTAGTTGAAATCATTGGAGAAAGGCCAGCCTTAGATTTCTATATATCTTTTTTTAATATCAATTACATTGTTTTTATCCATGAAAGATTCTATGGTGGTTGACAAGTCAAAGTTAGTCAGCCAATTTTAATACGGTCAAATAAATGGTCCCATAATCCACATAACGACTGCCAATACGCATTTAAACAGTGGTCATTAAGGGGCCTTATTCCCTCATCGCCTCAGGTGTCAGCTGGACATGACAGCTGACAGCCTGCGGTATCGGCCTCGTCCAGTTTTGTAACCAATCGGGACTGATTAACCCACTAAATAATGCTGTCAATAACAGCAGTTGTATTTCAAGGCTCAAAAGCAGGAATTTAATGTTACCAAGAGTGTCTTTTTCATGGTTCAGACCTCGTGAAAAGGAGTTCTTTACTTACTTTGTCTAGTAAGACAAGTTGGTTTATTGCATCGATGTCAAAGGTTTGATGGGTCAATTCAAAATCCAATATGATTCAACGCATTGGTGTCTTTTTATAGATTCTTCAAAAAAAGAAGTCTCAAAGCAGTTTTATTACACAGCGGCAGTTTTTATGCTTCCATCCCTGTACACTTGAAGGAAAACTTGGAATTGGTTCTTCGTAAACGTAGATATAAAGACCATGGTTGGCAAGTGTGTGGTGATTTGAAGGTCTTGTGCATGCTGCTAGGGCAACAAGCTGGGTATACCAAATACCTTGTTTTCTGCATCTGTAGGGCAGTCGAGACTGACAAAATCACTAGAAGAGATGGCAGCTGAAGGTGCTCACAGTCAGTGAAAAAAATGTTCTCTGAGAAACTTTGGTACCTCCCTATGAAGTTCTACCACTTCTGCATATAAAATTGGACTTGATGAAGCAATTTGTAAAATCACTTCCAAGAGATGGGGAATGCTTCAAATACTTGGTTACAAAGTTTCCAAGCCTCTCAGAGGCAAAATTGAAGGAAGGTGTGTTCATCGGACCAGACATTAGAAGGCTAATAAAGAGTTTGTCAAAAAGAAGGGTGGATTGCATTTAAAGAGGTAATAAAAAGATCATGACTACAAAAAGATTGTCAGACAAATACTGAAAGCATTTCAAGCTTTAGGTTGCCTGTTGAGTTTGAAAGTGTGTTTCCTCCATTCCCAGCTTGACTACTTTCTTTAAAATTTTGGAGCTGTGAGTGAAGAGCAAGGTGAATGAGTCCACCAGGACATTAAAGAGATGGAAAGAAGATACCAGGGAAAATGGAGCATTACAGTGATGGCAGACTACCTTTGGATGCTTCAGAGAGACATTCCAGATGCTACTCACAAGAGTAAATGTACCAAGAGGAGCCTCACAGGGAAAAAAAATGATTTTCATTAAAAATTTGTAATAAAAAATTAATTTTATAAGTCTTTTTTTATTTATTTTGTGGTATTACCTTATTTAACATAGTTACTAGTGTTGAGCATTCCGATACCGCAAGTATCGGGTATCGGCCGATATTTGCGGTATCGGAATTCCGATACCGAGTTCCGATATTTTTGTGATATCGGAAATCAGAATCGGAAGTTCCCAGTGTATGGTTCCCAGGGTCTGGAGGAGAGGAAACTCTCCTTCAGGCCCTGGGATCCATATTCATGTGTAAAATAAAGAATAAAAATAAAAAATAGGGATATACTCACCCTCTGACGCGCCCTGGTTGTAACCGCTGCAACCGGCAGCCTCCGTTCCTAAGAATGAGCGAGTGAAGGACCTGCGATGACGTCGCGGCTTGTGATTGGTCGCCTGAGCGGTCACATGAGCGGTCACGCGACCAATCACAAGCCGCGACGTCATCGAAGGTCCTTAACTCTGCATTCTTAGAAACGGAGGCACCGCTAACAGCAGCGGCCGTCGGAGGGATGAGTATATCAATATTTTTTATTTTTATTCTTTATTTTATACATGAATATGGATTCCAGGGCCTGAAGGAGAGTTTCCTCTCCTTCAGACCCTGAGAACCATTCCGATATTTTGTGTCCCATAGATATGCAATGGTATCGGGTATTGGTATCGGCGAGATCCGATATTTTGCCGGTATCGGCTGATCCAATCCGATACCGATACCTTTGCATATCGGAAGGTATCGCTCAACACTAATAGTTACCTATTTTGTCAGGAAACGTGATGCCCTATGACAAAACGGAAATCATTTTTGGATTCAGAAAAAAAACATAGAGATTACATGGAATAGCCAAAACAGCTCTTGAAATGTTATTTTTTTTGCAGACATGGGTAATTGTTAATCTATAAAATTGGGACATTATTTAATTTGTATGGTGAAAACGGTAAAAAAAAAATAAAAAGCATGCCAAAAATGTCACTTTTTCATCATACTGACTCACAGAAATGTGAATAAAAAAGCAATCAAAAAGTCTTATGTAAAAAGAAAAAATGAAGCAAATTAAAACGCCAAGCTTTCCCCCTTCCCCCCCCCAAAAAAAAGCCCTAACATGGGTAATTCGGCAAAAAAATAATAATTTACAGCTCTCAGAATATGACAATGCAAAAACCAATGTATTTTTGTAAAATATTGTTTTCACTGTATAAAACTATATAAATCTGGTATCGCTATAATCGTACTGACCCAACTAATAAATCAGTCTTATAATTTTTAACACTCAGTGAACAATGCAAAAAATAAAAACAATAACTGAATTGCTGTTTTTCTGAAAATCTTAATAAAAAGCGACCAAAAAATATTATGTGCACCTAAATTTTACCAAAAAAATCTGCAACTTGTCTCGCAAAAAAATAAGCTCTTGTACAGCTCTGTTTGACAAAAAAAAAGTTACAGCTCTCAGAATAGAATATGGCAATGAAAAAAACTACTTTTTATATTAAGAAAAGCATTTTTACTGTGTGATAGCAGCAAAACCTAAAAAAGTATAAATTTATAAATCTGGTATCTCGGTAATCGTACCGACCAATGGGAAAATTGGTGTTATCACTTGTACTGCATGGTTAACGGTGCAAAAAATAACAAGCAAAAGCAATAACTGAATTGCAGGTCTTTGTTTATTATTATCTGTCTGAAAAATCTGAATAAAAACAATCAAAAAATATTGTGCCCCAAAATGATAACCAAAAATCCACAACCCGTCCTGCAAAAAATAAGCCCTCATACAACTCTGTACACCCAAAAATAAAAAAGTTACATCTCCAAGAAGATATAAAAAGTTATTATTACTGTGTGATAACAGCAAAGCAAAAAAAAAAAAAACAGATATAGATCTGGTATGGCTGTAATTGCATGTACCCGCAGAATAAATCCATCTTATCACTTATACTGCACTATGAACCATGAAAAAGTAAAATTAAGAACTATTCTTGTACTACTGTCAATTTGTTCAATTCTGCTTCCCAAAAATCGGAATAAGGCTTGGCTCACATTTATTCTGCGCTCTCCGCTGAGCACTTATGTCAGGGTTTCTATGTATATTCCCAAAAACCGCAATTCAGACAAAACCATTAATGGAACCACTCACTTATGAGGCAGTTGGAGTCACTTTAGACTGGTCTGCATTTTGGCAGTTTCCCAACATTTTAGGCACATTTTTAGAGCACATATTCGGGTGACAAAATATCTGTGCAAGCCTAAAAAGATGGATACCACCAGAGCAGATTCAAACAGTCTCCAAAGTGTCTCCATCCGCCTCATTATTGTGCGTGGTTCTGTTGGGGTTTCATCAGAATCGCATTTTTGTGAGATTTACATGGAAACACTGACGTAAGTACTCAGCGTAGAAAACAATATTGTGATCATAGCCTTATTCTGGAAGTGATTGAAAAATATAATGTACCCCAAAATGTTACCAATGAAAACCCTAAGTTATCTGGCACAAAACCAGCCCCCACTAAGGTCTATAGCGGGTTCCTACGCTACTACTAGAGTAAAGACTCTAGAAAAGTGACACTGCTCTTGCCCCCCCTCAAATAAATTCCAATTAATTTTGCACTCCCAAATGCACATGCCCCCTTCTTCTGAGCCTCATTGTGTCTGAACCACAGTAAACAGCCACATGTTCATTATTGTAGTGGGGAGAGAGCGCTTAATTTACAGAGTGCATCAGATGCACAAGCTGGGCACAGTGTATGGAGGTACTAAAATATATGGGGGCACAATGTATGGGCACTAAACTGTCATATCTTCTCCAGAACAAAACATGGCATGGATGTTACAAGGTAGTTCCTGCACCCGTAGATGAATTAATTGACAAGCGCTATTTCTATAATGGGGTCACTATGGGGGGGGGTTAACTGTCAACCAAAATCTGTGCTCCAAATCCCAAAAAGCCCTCCTTCCTTTTCAGCCCTGACATGTGGCCTAACAGTGATGTTTAATGACATGTGGGGCATCACAGTGTTCAAAAGAAATTGCAAAATAAATTATGATGTCCAGTTCAACCTATTAACCCTTGTGTACCTGAAAAATTTGCAGCAAATACAAACTTACATTTTTACCACTAAAATGTCATTTCCTCAACTAAATGTTATAAAATTCTGTGAGGCACATATGGGTTGAAAATGCTCTGTACACCCCTAGATGAATTCCTTACGCAGCAAAGTTTTCAATAAGAGGTCACTTGTGGGGGGTTTCTGCTGTTTTTTGCATGTTAGGTGCACTCCAAGTGCAACATGGCATTCACAATCTATTTCAGACAAATAGCGTTCTTTCCATTTCACTTTGCGCAACAAATTTTGTGGTCCATTTTCACCTATTATCTATTGTAAAAAATACAAACTTGGGTCTAAAACAACATTTTAATGAATAAAATGAAAATTTTCAGTATGACGACCTAACATTATCAAATTTTGTGTCACATCTGTGGTTAAAAATAATCACTATACCTCTGGACAAAATCCTTGAGGAATGTAGTTTCCTAGAAGGACCAATGAGAGGCTGCCACAGAGCCTGAGCACCTTCAGGACCTTCCTGGAGAACCAATGGGCTTTGCTGCAGTATCCAAGCATGTGACCCTCGATCTCCAATGAGAGATCTTACCCTGGGCATGCTCAGAAGGAGAAAAGACCCCAAAAGTTGGATACAAGCCCCCAACAAATAATAACGGTGAGGTAAGGAGAAAAGACAAACGTAAGAATGAACTAGATATTTAGCAAAGAGAGGCCCACTGACTAATAGCAGAATATAGTAAGATGACTTATATGGTCAGCAAAAACCCTATCAAAATTTCCACGCTGGATATTCAAGAACCCCCGAACCGTCTAACGGCCCGGGGGGAGAACACCAGCCCCCTAGAGCTTCCAGCAAAATCAGGAATCACATTTAGTACAAGCTGGACAAAAATAAGAGCAAAGCAAAAAACCAAAAAACAAGGAAGCAGGACTTAGCTTAATTTTGCAAGATCCAAGACCAGCAGACAGGAGCAAACAGAAAGGAACTGATTACAATGATGCCAGGCACTGGACTGAGAAACCAGGAAGTTTATATAGCAACACCCCTGGACTAACGACCCAGGTGGGTGCCAAACTGAGGAAAGACAATCCCAGAGTCATATCACTAGTGACCACAAGAGGGAGCCAAAAAAGTCTAATTCACAACAGAGACCGCAGCGGAGATGGCCCGAGATTCCCCCTGTGCAGAGGCAGTTACTCAACCCCTAACAACTTCTTAGTGGTTCTCACTGTTTAGGCATATTATTGGTTATCCAAACGCAACATGGCGTCTGCTCTTGATTCCAGCAATTTTTGCATTCAAAAAGTCAAACGGTGATCCTTCCCTTCTGAACCTTGCCATGCACCCAAACAATAGTTTCCTCCACATATGGTATATCGGCGCACTCAAGAGAAGTTGCACAACAAATTTTGGGGTCCATTTTCTCTTGTTCACCTTGTGAAAATAACAAAATGGAGGCTAAAGTAAAATTTTTGTGAAAAAAAGTTAAATATTGGAGTCTACCAGGTGCCCTGAAGAAGAACCAAAGGATATGTGAGCCGTAAGTTGAGCCCCTGACTATGGCTTGGTTCATGGCCTGCAAAAGGGCTTAGCACGTGGAGGCTTTATGGGCTCAAACAGCAATGAGTTCCCCACTGACCCGGAGGTCGGATAAAGACCAGTAAAGAGAAATTGAGGAGAGTCGGAAGTTGGAGAAAAGCTGCGTTGTGCTCAGTGCACCCAGTAAATGAAACGGTTATAGGTTGCTGAAGGCCACAGTTCAGTCAGACTAGGACCCAAATGTATCCACGACTCCCCTACATTAATTGCCATAGATGGCATAAGTGTGTTTTCCCTTGTTGGTCTGTTGCGCTCATTGCACGTTTTCCTGCTGGATTGGGGTACATTGCATCCACTGGAGGATATTACACCATCCGTCAAGGGCTGAGTCTTATCCAGTAATGTCATCATCCCTAAGGGACTTAAGGAACTGTGTGTTCTCATTTCCTTCAGAGATGTGGAGCGAAAGGACTACGGTTCACATCCTATTGAATGATGGAGCACAATGCACTATGCCCTTAATGCGTTGGACTACTCTATCAGAAAAAAGGACTGTGTTGCTGGCTTAAGGGCCCTTGTTTGGTGGGGCCAAAATGACCCAAGGAACTGGTGCCAGGTTGGGAGAACAGTAAAAATGACTTGGATGGTTGTAAGTTCCAGGGTCCTAACTGAAAGGATTGAGTCAAGCAAAAAAAAGAAAAGTTGTCTAGTCTAGGTAATGGGCAGGAAAGTGGCTCTGTATTCTTCACAAGCATGCGGTGATATAGATTATGTGCAGGATTGTTTGGTGTATTGCAGATTCTGGGTGGCAGAGAATGGCTATCATTAAAGAAGGAGGAAATGTAAGGAGATGAACACGTCATCCTTGCTCCCTCTTGAAAAATATGTAAAAGGTTGTAATTTGAATTGTGACTTGTGTTAATGATGTTGATAATATGTGCATTTTTTTAGTAATGATAGCGAGACTTAATGGAGGGCATAGAGAAATTACCTAAGGTTAACCGTGATCAGTGCCACATTCTTGGGTGTCACTAAGTGAGAGGCGATCAATAGGAAGAAATAGTGAGATCTGGAGCACAGAGTGATTTTCCAGAGATGGGTTCTGGGAAAGGATGCTTATCAGTATGACCCAGAGTTTATTACTTTTGAAGGTAGTGAGCCTGGACTGGCCTGAGTTTGCAAGATGAATAGAATGCTCAGGGCGGGAGTTCAGAGCTTCAACTTTAGAGAAGATAAGTGCTGGCCATACTGACACTATAGAATCGGAGCCACTGATCTAGTGGAGGACTCTTCCTATAAAGAACTGTGCGTTGGGCTGGGATGTGTTGAAGTAGTGAGAGACAGTGAATGCAAAGGACAAACATTGAGAGTAAAGAGGAAAGGTGAAGATAGAGGATAAGAAGGTAAAGGAAAAGGAATCTGTGTGTGGAAATTCTCTGAGTTTTGAAGGAAACATTCATAAGACTGTGTACCCGCTATCTCCTGTATATATTCCCTACCTAGTTGCAGTTCAGTAAAAAGTTTATTTTTAACTCGTGGTCTCCCTCATTGAACTGTAAAACATCTGGTCCTGGCAAAGTAGCAACATTGGTTACATGCAGCCGACACGGCATAGCACCCTCACAGCAGAAGTCTAAACAACCAGAACAAAACAGCCCATCCAGGAACCCCACCTTCATGTAAACCTGGGGCGTAAGAGACGAGTACCTCCCCCATGGCTTTCTGCCCGTACCACATTACACTAGGAGCAGCTTTTCAGATATTGATGAGTTATACTAAGGATAGACCATCAATATTAAAGTCCTAGACAACTCCTATAAGAGATAAAACACTTTTCCTCAAAATTACGAATTGCTCATTTTCCTTACCCAGGATCCATTTTAAATGCTGTCATAACCTGAATTCAAGGGTGTGTCTTCTTTTCCCATGCAGTCCCTGTCACAAAGAGTTCTGTCCATTCTTGTCTGACATCTTTAAGGGCCTTGTTATGCTTTAATCAAACCCTATTTTTCTAGAGCCTCAGCACACTACCCCATCCAGGGAAAGTTCTCTTCAGTTTTACATAGCTTCTCTCTACTCTTCACAATATTTGCTTATTTACAGTGCTGACCTGACCCAGCTTTTGGTCTCCCAGATTTTAGCTCAGCTCCTCTCGCCCCTCACAGTTTTCCCTCTGTCCAGTTTGACATTATCTTCATAACCCAAGCAGACATCCTAAGAGAAAACCCCAGACCAGGTTGATAGCAATCTAGTTTATCCTGCTTCTTAGGCAGTCTGAGCTTAACACTACAAACCGCCATCCTCTATGGCCAGTCTTCTTAGTCGCAATTATTAAAAAGTGGTCACTGTATTTTGCACATTGTCTCATACATGATAGCCAAGCATTTACCAGTGAAGCAGACAAACTGATTGCCTTCACAAGATTTCCCCTGAATTCCTGGAAAAATCTGCAAACAGCACTCCTCAGGCACTACATCATGTTTCCTGGTCTCCAGCCCACAGCTAATCCAAACAGGCCAAAGCTCTCAGCCTCCAGCCAACAAATGCTTCCAATATCCACATCAACGCCAGCTTCTAGTACCACAATCCTCTCAGGTGGCACAAACTCATCCCTATTTTGCTCACAGGCATACTGCAGCTACAATAAGTACTATCCATGCTCTTTTATGTATGCCTGACTGTCTTTTGACAGCATAGTTGTGGAACACTTCAATGTCACAATACCCATAATATGTCTCCCCCCCAAGACCATGCTTTTCCTGGGTTTACTTCACATTCTATATTTCCCCTGATAGCTGACAGCCAGGAAGACTGTCATTTCTGCAGCCCCCTACAGCATTTTCATAGTGTGTTTCTTGAGAGCATCATTCATGGCCTATTGTTTTGGTAACTTGTAAAGAAAATAGTAAAATGTACATTGCATAACATAAATAACATTACATTGCTATATTATAAACAGCTGCAATGAAAATGAATCCCCCCTCTGTCATGCAAATTAGATTTATTACTAACATTTACAAACTTTCCACCGTTTGCAAAAAACAATCAAACAAAAACTATTTAAATAGCTGAACAGCTGAACACAACTAATGTAATAAGTGGTGTCTCCAAATTCAACACAAAATGCCACTGTTGTTGACTAAGTCAGAATAAGTTTCATTCAACTCCTTCAAAACAAGCAGCTCCTAAATGTGATCTTCAGTCAGACACAAGCTTCTTTTAGCATTCCTGGGGAATCTTTGTCCATTCCTCATGTGCATTGGCCTCCAGGTCACTAATAATCTTGGCTTTGCATGCTGCACTAGCCTTCTTCAAATCTCACCAAATATTGTGGTTCAAGTCAGGCAGCTGCAATGACCACTTCAGACTCTTTCAGGGCTTCTGAAACCAAGCCTAGGTGGACTTAGAGCCATGCTTGGGATCAATGTCCTAAACCTTTTGCCTCTTATTTATATGGTTTAGAAGTTATTAATGCTGAATTGTCTTGTGTTTTTGGGTTAGAAGGGCTGTTCATGTTGTTGTTTGGCATGGAGAATGTCAGTATTTAGTATTGAAGCTGAAACCTCAGAGCCTACTGCCACCAAATTTTGTCACAACATTTTTGCAGAAATTTGAGAGTTTTTGACCACCTGCCTCCTCAGGAATCTCATAAATTTGGAGGCAGCTGATAATAGCTTTCTTTCTTCCACTCCAGGTAATATAGCTAGTGTTTCTTTAATGTTGAATCATGCTTTCAACTGTATCTCTAGGAAAATTCGATGCTTTTGCTAGATTTTTGTATCCTTATTGAAGGCAATAATCTTCCCTCTCAAGTTTTTGGATCACTGTCTTGTCAAGCCAAGAATATTTGTAACTAGAGGCCATTAACCATGACCAGCTAGTATTGTAAATGCATTTTTTTGTATATAAGACTGAGGCCAACCAACTTTGCTTTAGTAGTACAGCTAAAATTCCCAGATTATGTTGCCTGACATAAGTCCATTGTCAATTAAAATTTTAGAATAGAAGGAGAAGGTTGTGAGTGCTGTTTTGACCATAGGAAACCCTGAATTAAAAAATAAGACTTCTGTCAACTTGTGTTAAACTCTAAACGAAGAAAATGGTAAAATCACACGATTTCTATAAGAGTGTGATCACTTTAGCAGTGATAAATGCTTATGGGTCCAATGGATAATGTGAAAGCCTGTCTGAGGTCTAAATTAAGATTAGATGTCATTTATATACGTAAGCCATACCCGTCAAAAAGCCATTCCCATTTTTGCTATCCTGTGTTTCACCCTGTGAAATGCTCTTCCAGATTGAATTCTCTGATATTAGTTTTTCAACTTTTGTCTACACAAATAATGTCCTTTTTAGTTTGCCAGCTATATTTATTTAGATTGAAGAAGTTGTACACTACTTGGACAACTTCTTGTAATATCCCTCGTTTGACCCCTGTAAATAATAAAGCTTATACTCACCTCCCATGCTGGCTCTGTTCCTGCTGCGTCGGCACTTGCTCTCCCATGCTGTTGATGTGATTAGCTGCAGCCCAGAATTCCTCTTCATGTTCGATTTGTCAAAAGCTGTGTCATAGTCTGTATGTGAATTCTGATTTTGTGCTGCAGGGGTTAATGCTTTTGGCCTCTCTCTGGTTCTCCTGTTTGCCTGAAGCACACATCTTCACTGCTGCCACCCCCGCTCCACAGGTATCTTTGAGCATAGTTTGTTCAACTCAGGACATGCGCACTGGCTCAGTGAGCAAGTGCAGTGCGGTGTTCCTGACAAGGCGGTGATAGTGATGTCAACGCTGATTGGGTGCAGGCGTCACATGTCACAACAACGACATGGGAGCACCACGAGAACAAGTGCTGATACCGTGGGAACAGTACCGGCACGGGAGGTGAGTATAAGCTTTATTATTTTATGCGGGCCAAACATTTTGATCAAGAATGGGTTGTCCTAGTAGTGAACAACAACCTTGAACCTGAATAGGACAAGAAACTAGCTACTTCCCACTTCAGTGGAATTTCAGTTTAACTTAAAAAAAAAAAGCTTTTTTCAGTTTGCTCAACTGATACAATAAGTTGTTCATTAAATATTCACAGCCTACATTTTGTATTTTGTATTTATTAATGACATCTAGTCATTTAAAAAGGTCTGCTATCTTTATTTTTATGACTAGCTATTACTGTAATAACTGATAGTCTTTTTGTAGCTTTTATTAAATTATAGAAAATTATAAAGAAAAACATTCACAGTACTCAAATAAACTTACCGCAGCCAGATCCAGTACTCAACTTTCAGCAGATGAAAAATGAGACTAGAAAATGTGACTTGGAAACCGGACTCATTGGTGTAATTTATGGGTTTTTTTTATTTTTTTTAGAATTTTACTAATAACTATGGAGGCGATTAGTGATGAGCGAATATACTTGTGACTCGAGATTTCAAGAGCACGCTCGGGGGTCCTCCGAGTATTTTTTAGTGCTCAGAGTTTTAGTTTTTCTTGCTGCAGCTGAATGATTTACATCTGATAGCCAGCATAAGTACATGTGGGGGTTGCCTGGGTGCTAGGGAATCCCCATATGTACTTATGCTGGCTAACAGATGTAAATCATTCAGCTGCGGCAATAATAACTAAATCTCCGAACACTAAAAAATACTCAGAGGACACACGAGCATGCTCGAGAAATCTCGAATAACGAGTATATTCGCTCATCACTAGAGGCAATCCTTAGTTTCTCCTGTCAGTTTTACATTATTCATAATGGATGTTACCAATTCAGTTTGATATCTTTTGAACAGAATCCTACAGATCCTGACTTATTCCATTGGCACGTAAAATTGACCATTCTTGTATATGCAAAATAATGTTGCAGACTATGGAATTCTGACTGTCAAAAAAGCTGAAACCAAATGAAACAAGACCTAATGATCGCCTAATTCAAACCATTACTGAAAAGATCATTCTGATAAGATTTCATGTCAGTATATTACAGTCCCTAATTCCACAATCTGATAGGTTTACAATAGTTGTCACTATTCGATAGTAGGCCAAACATTTTAATCACCCATTCATTTTACTATGACTATGAATTGTAGATATACATTTTTTTTGTAAAATTACCACAATTGGAAGGCATACACTGGGAAGCAGGGGTGTAACTATGGTGGGTGCCAGGGCTTCAGTCGCTATAGGGCCCTATAGCTTCCAAGAGGAATATTTCTGTGGAAATGTTGATTTGCTATTTTTCAGTCATTTTCAGGATTCAGATCATGGTTGATTTAATATTTGTTTTATTAATTTAATACCTGTTCTCCAAAATAACAACTATGACAGAAAAACTAAATCCCACAAGTGGTTGTTGAAGGCTTTGTATGTCATGGTTAGGCTTTTGTACTGGAGTCTCTGGGTAATGGGGAGCCAGTGAAGGGATTGACAGAGGGGAGAGGCTGAGGAGTAGCGGGGGGACAGGTGGATTAGTCAGGCAGCAGAGTTTAGAATAGATTGGAGGGGTGCAAGAGTGTTAGAGGGGAGGCCACAGAGCAGGAGGTTACAGTAGTCGAGGCGGGAGATGATGAAGGCATGGACTAGGGTTTTTGCAGATTCTTGGTTTAGGAATGTATGGATCCGTGAAATATTTTTGAGTTGAAGGCGGCAGGAAGTGGAAAGGGCTTGGATATGCGGTTTGAAGGAGAGATCAGTGTCAAGGATTACCCCAAGACAGCGAGCTTGTGGGACTGGGGAGAGTGGGCAGCTGTTTACTGTAATGGATAAGTTCGTGAGATAGGGGAAAGACAATGAATTCTGTTTTGTCCATGTTAAGTTTTAGAAATCTAGCGGAGAAGAAGGATGCAATAGCAGATAGACATTGAGGGATTCTGGTTAGTAGGGTGGTGATATCTGGTCCAGAGATGTAGATCGGTGTGTCATCAGCATAGAGATGATACTGAAAACTGTGAGATTCTATGAGCTGTCCCAGGCCAAAGTGTAAATGGAGAAGAGCAGGGGCCCTAGAATTGAACCTTGCTGGACTCCGACAGATAGAGGGTGAGGTAGGAGGTGGTGTGTGAATGGGAGATGCTGAATGTTCAGTCAGTTAGGTATGACGAGATCCAGGATAGGGCCAAGTCTGTGATGCCAAGGGATGAGAGGGTCTGTAGTAAAAGGGAATGGTCCACTGTGTCAAAGGCAGAGGACAGGTCCAGGAGGAGGAGGATAGAGAAGTGTCGCTTGCTCTTGGCAGTTAATAGGTCATTGGTGACCTTAGTTAGGGCAGTTTAAGTGTAGTGGTGTGACCGGAAGACTGATTGTAAGCGGTCAAAAAGGGAGCAGGAAGATAGATGGGAGGACAGTTCAAGATGGTCGCGTTGTTCCAGTAGTTTTGAGTAGTGTTGAGCATTCCGATACCGCAAGTATCGGGTATCGGCCGATATTTGCTGTATCGGAATTCCGATACCGAGATCCGATACTTTTGTGGTATCGGGTATCGGTATCGAAACAACATTAATGTGTAAAATAAAGAATTAAAATAAAAAATATTGCTATACTCACCTCTCCGACGCAGCCTGCACCTTACCGAGGGAACCGGCAGCGTTGTTTGCTTAAAATTCGCGCTTTAACTTCCTTACGCGAAGTCCCGGCTTGTGATTGGTCGCGCGCCGCCCATGTGGCCGGGACGCAACCAATCACAGCAAGCCGTGACGTAATTTCAGGTCCTTCAGGATTTTAAAATTACGTTCCGGCGTTGTGATTGGTTGCGTCGCGGTCACATGGGCGACGCGACCAATCACAAGCCGTGACGTCACGGGAGGCTGGACACGCGCGCATTTTAAAATGCGCGCGTCTCCTGCCTCCCGTGACGTCACGGCTTGTGATTGGTCGCGTCACCCATGTGACCGCGACGCAACCAATCACAACGCCGGAACGTAATTTTAAAATCCTGAAGGACCTGAAATTACGTCACGGCTTGCTGTGATTGGTTGCGTCCCGGCCACATGGGCGGCGCGCGACCAATCACAAGCCGGGACTTCGCGTAAGGAAGTTAAAGCGCGAATTTTAAGCAAACAACGCTGCCGGTTCCCTCGGTAAGGTGCAGGCTGCGTCGGAGAGGTGAGTATAGCAATATTTTTTATTTTAATTCTTTATTTTACACATTAATATGGTTCCCAGGGTCTGAAGGAGAGTTTCCTCTCCTTCAGACCCTGGGAACCATCAGGAATACCGTCCGATACATGAGTCCCATTGACTTGTATTGGTATCGGGTATCGGTATCGGATTAGATCCGATACTTTGCCGGTATCGGCCGATACTTTCCGATACCGATACTTTCAAGTATCGGACGGTATCGCTCAACACTAGTTTTGAGGCATAGGGGAGAAGTGATATAGGGCGATAGCTAGGTACAGAGGATGGGTCAAGAGAGGGCTTTTTGAGGATAGGTGTGATTGAGGCATGTTTAAAGCTTGAGGGAAAAACACCAGTTGTTAGTGACAGGTTGAAGAGATGGGTTAGAGTTGGAATGAAGACTGTGGCAAGGTTTGGGATGAAGTGGGAAGGGATCGGGTCAAGTGCACAGGTGGTGAGATGCGATCTTGAGAGTAGAGTGGAGAGTCGATCTTCTGTAATAGTGGAGAAGTTGGTTTTCGAGGTGGAGGGCTGGGTAGTTGGGAGGAAGGGCTCTGGGGGTTGTCATCTAAAACTGTGTCTGATGTTCTCAATCTTCTGCTTGAAAAATGAGGCAAAGTCTTCAGCTGAGGTGAGTGGGGAGGGAGGAGGTGCTGGGGATGGAGGAGAGAGTTTAAGGTGTTGAATAATTGTTTAGGGTTGTGAGACAGGGAGGATATGAGAGACGAGAAGTAGGTTTGTTTAGCTGTGGCGAGTGTGGTCGTTGGAGTGGGATCTTTTCCATCTCCGCTCTGCAGCCCTGGAAGCTCACCTCAGTTCTTTGGTCAGGCTGGTGTGCCAGGGCTGTCTGTTGATTTTGCGAGCTTTGGTATATGTGAGAGGGGCAAGAGATTCCAAAGCTGCAGCTATTGTGGTGTTATATAGAGCGGCAGCGTCATCTGCATTGTGTAGGGAACTTATGTCTGTGAGAGGGAGGAGGGATTCAGAGAGTGAATGTAGATCAAGGTATTTAAGATTTCTGCGAGGGTATGCAAGTTTGTGGGGTAGGAATTGTAGACAAGGAGTGGAGAGGGAAGAGAATGTGAGTAGATTGTGGTCAGAAAGAGGAAGAGGTGAGTTAGAAGAGAGGTTAGATAGAGATCAGAGGCGGGTGAAGATGAGGTCCAATGTGTGACCATCTTTGTGAGTGGCTGCAGAAGACCATTGAGTGAGGCCAAAGGAGGAAGTGAGAGATAGAAGTTTAGTGGCAGCTGAGAGACAAGTGTCAATGGGTATGTTGAAGTCGCCCATGATGATAGTGGGGATATCCGCAGAAAGGAAATGAAGTAGCCAGGTGGTGAAGTGGTCAAATAAGGTGGTGGCTGGCCCTGGGGGGCGGTAAATGACAGCCAGTTGGAGGTTGGTGGGGGCATTGATGCGCACAGAGTGCACCTCAAAGGAAGGGAGGGTAACTTTTACTTTTTATGCTCCTCAACTTTTTTAAACACTGAAATTGGAGAATGAAACCTTTGCAGTTTCTATTGTCTCAAGAATATAAAAGATAAAAAGTACCAATATAATTTCTACAGTCTATATATGTAGTAACATTGAGCTTTAAACTTGTTTTACAGTTGCAGAGACACTTATCCAGAGCAGCAGCGATGTTACGTTGGCCTTGCATACATTAAAATCCTCAAACGTTCTTTGCTTTGTTTGTAATTATATTATTTTTGGTAGACAAGACATGTATTTTGCATTCAAGCTAAAATAAATGAGTTTTGGCATTCAAGCTGTTTGCTCTCATCAGCGAGCAACTAGTTGTGTTCCTTGTATTCATTTCAGAATTATGTTTTTGCGCTCACTTGGTATATAGTCCATGTGAAATTTGTATAGTATTTATTAGAGAATAGTAAATTTAGCAGGAAAACAGTTAACCAAACTTAAACTTTTAAATCCAGAAAAGTAGATAGGTATGTTATTGTTGGAAATTGGAAAATAATTTATATAAATACATTTATATGCAGAAATCCCTCTGAAATGAGACTACAACCTTTTCTTTTCAAGATTCAGTACAATTATTAGCACTAATATGGCAAAACTAAACCTAGAAACGCAAAAAGGTAATTTGTGTTGAATTGTAAGCAATTCGCTGTAATTTGAACAATTTGTGATTGCCTTTACTCAAATTGCCTAAAATATCCCCTGCCATTTTACACATAGGAGAAAATTGCATGAGCCGCAAAATGATCACATGAACTCAGGCTCAGCCAAGTTGGTTTCCCCATAATGTAGAGCTGGGCAAAGTAATGCTCCTGGGCCACATCTGGCCCTTTGCCTATTCCAGTCTGGCCCATGGACCAATACAGGCGAAAGGCAGAAAACAGTGGCCGATAGGCCGCACTATGCCCTTGCCTGTTGCCTGTCCGCCGCCATCCGCTTCCCAATGTCACCGCTGTCCACATCTTCAGGATGCAGCGGTTGGTGGAGGATAACTCCTTCTTTCCTCAATCGGCATGTGAGGCAGCAGACGCTATGATGTCATTACATTGCGTCTGCTGTGTGTACAGTCAATGCACCCGAGACACAAGCTTGTCATGGCTGTGATTGAGCAGGACGTGTCCTCAACGGCAAAGCTTGCTGATTTCAAGAAACTTTGTTCTGGCTGCCAAACCCATACTGTAGCACGGACTTCCTGAAGAAGACCGTGTTCGGGATCAGTGCACGAACACTAGTTGTTCGGTACGTACTCTGAACTTTACCGTTTACCCTTTGTCCATCGCTATTTACTGGGAGATTAATTTTCTTTTCATGCATGAAAGGCCGTTGCTCATATTATTGCAGGTTTAGAAATAACATTCATAAATCATCATTTAAAGTGACATTTATGAAGGAAATGTTTTCATACTGTTTTCATTTTTGTTATACACTTTTATTTCATGGTAAATGAATCAAATTCCAAAATGCTTTCTCAGCACTTTAACTTTATATATGACTTTATCTAGCATTCTTTCATGCTTAAAAGTAATGATACATTGAATGGGATGTGGTTTAATAATTATGCATTTTTCATCTGAAATCAGTACCTGTAGCCAACTCCCGTGAAAAGATTTAAGAAAAGAGTTGCACATGTAAGGTATCCTATATATTCTCAAGTTTCCTTGAGTGCATGATCCTTTATTTCTGGCATGATTAACCATGTAATATAGATAGATATAAATAGCAGTTATTAGAGTGCTTATTTGAACAGTAATGAAGCTGCTATTTTAGCAAATGTGACTAATAATAAGTTTTGAATCCAGATGGATAAAACACATAACGCCAGTGTCTCTGCATATCCTTCCCCAGCAGAGACACCGATGCTCTCATCGCCACAGCCCTGCACCTCCCTTTCCTCCTCCTGCCATTCCTGCCTTGTCTGCAGCGTCTCTGCTCTCCGCCTCCCCTAGCTGAGACGTGGACATACTCACCAACGCTGTCATGCGTCCTCGTTCCCTTGTGACTGCCTGGGGTCTGTGCACTGCTTGCCGATCCCCAGGCATAGTGCTTAGATATGTGGTCACAGCTTCTTAAAAAGACAGTGTGCTGCCTTTGACTGAGGAGCACTTACTATTTAAGGCACCTCCATCAGGTGGGAGTTGCCTGTGCAACGTAATAAGTGTGTCCCTAACATCCTTGTCAGTTCTCAGGTCCTAGTGCTCACCAGCCTGTATATCAGCCGTGCTCACAAGCCTGTCTACTAGCCATACCCACCAGCCTGTCTATCAGCTGTACTCGCCAGCCTGTCTATCAGCCATGCCCGCCAGCCAATCAGCCATGCACACCAGCCTGTTTATCAGCTGTGCTCTTCAGCCTCCCTATCAACCATGCTCATCTGCCTGTCTATCATCCGATCCAACCGGCACCTGCCAGTGCCCATCTTCCCAACATCTGGTCCTGTCTGCACCTGTGATACCCATCTTCTTCCTCTGCCTGCCTGCATCTATTGGACATTCCTTTGGGTTGCCCCAGCTACCCGTTCCTAGGGGGTCAACTGCCATCTACCCAAGGTCAGTCCTGGAGTAGCACCTGGACCACCTCCCTTGTGTCTCTTTGGATCTTGGCATCATATGCTGCATATCCATGGTCAGATTGGGTGAGACTCCCATTCACGCCCCTTGAGGCCTTCCTTGGGTTCCGGCACAGTGATTCCACCACCCAGCCTGTTACAGTTTGCACTGGCAATGGAATCTGCTGGCTCTCATGCATTCCTCATCTCGGACCTATACCAGGAGGTATAATGCCAGAAGTATCAACAGGATAAGATTTTATCTTTTCTACGGACTGTGAATACCCCGTCTTGATACGTTGGCAGTTCTGTCTGCTTCGACATCCTCTAAGGTGACAGTCTCCATGACTGTGATTCATCAGGCCACCATTAATGTATCTGTTCCTCATTTGAAGGCTCATCCACGCTTTTGCAGAGATCCCACCCTGTGTCAGGGGTTCATTAGCCAGTGCACGCTGCACTTCAAACTCCTGTCTCATCGGTTTGCCTCAGACCAAGCCAAAGTAGCCATCCTCGTGTCCCATCTATATGGTGAAGCCATGGCATGGCTCAATCCTCTGTGAAAGAGAGTGGTTTTAATGTTGAATCTCCAGTCCTTCTTAGAAGTCTTTCGTAAAGTCTTCCATGAGCCTGGCCACGTTTCTTATGCATCCTCTTCTCTACTCAGGTTACACGAGGGTAATCTCTCTGTGGGTCAGTATGCAGTTCGTTTTCGTTCCTAATCATTCAAACTCAGTTGGAATAATGATGCTCTGGTGGTCACATTGTGGGAGGGCCTCTCAGGGTGAATCAAGGATGAACTCACAGGTCAGGAGATACCCACCTCACTGGATGACCTAGTACCTTTAGCAACCCAGCTAGACATCAAGTTCCAAGAACGGAACAAGGAGGTGTCCCGCGAGAGGAGATCCATGCTCTTAGCTTCCACCTTCCAAAGGCTGATCTCTAAGCAGTTCCTGCTGCAACATCACTCCTTTAAACTATGCAGGTTGACCAGGTGAAGCTGACTAAGCGTCACCAGGAGGTTCTTCGCTCTGAAGGAAGATGTTTCTATTGTGGAAGCTCCATACACTACATCCGATCCTGTCTTAAGAGACCAGAAAACACCAGTGCCTAGGCTCAGTTGGAGAGGCTACCTTGGGCAAAACTCCCTTCTCTCCATCCTTGACTGTGTCGCTCTTCTACTGCAAAAGTTCTTTTAGTGAGTCAGCCTGCCTGGACTCTGGTTCCACAGTTAATTTTGATCAACAGGCAGAGGTTGAACGGTATAAAATTCCGATTCTACACCTTCTGTATCTGATGGTAAGTTCTTCGGTTGATGGAAATCCCTTTCCCGAGACCATCCAGTTCATTACGGAGGCTGTGGTGCTTCAGGTGGGGATGCTACATTCTGAGAAGATTTCTCTCTATGTGCTGTCTGGTCTATCTCACCATCTGCTCTTAGGTTTGCCATGGCTGTGGAGACACTAACCCATCTTGGATTGGAGTTCTGTAGAGGTCCTCCATTAGTGACAGGGATGCCACGTATCCTGCCTGATTCCCATTCGTCCAGTTCGACCTGCGGTTTCTCCATCTAACCTGCCTGGTGTGCCTGCATCCTATTGGATGTACGCTAGTGCAGCGCCCCAGAGTCCTGGTCGTTGCAGTACTGTGGCTCCGCCACTAAGGGGAGCTATGGTACGTCTGATGGCACTGAAGTAGTTCATCTGATCAGGTATCACAGACACCAATACATTTCACAGCCGGGCCTCCAGGGGGAGCTAAGGGTTCTATTCACTAGGCCACTCCCCACCATTGTGGGTAAACTGGGGGTCAGGCAGAAAGTTAGATGAGAAAGCTGACTGGGTTAGAACCAGGCAACACCTTGTGGCAGAGGGTGTTGTGGGGGAAGATTCAGTAGGGTCCCTGTCAGGGGTGGGATCCTGACAGAGACCTGGCAACTTGAGCGAACGTAACGGGACCGTGCCTGCTCAGCATAGTGGCGGTGCCCAAGGAAGGATCAGAAGCGAGATAGATTGTGCTGAGTGAGAAACGAGATCAAAGCAATAAGGAGAATACCAGTAGGGGTCGTGCTGTAAGACCGAGGCAATATCCTACTGAGGCGCACAACCGGTGGCCGGAACGCCGAGGGAGTATTACAATATTCAGCTTCAAGCAATACTCTAAACAGCGGCAGGACAGTCAGTCTAAGGCGGGCTGTCTCACCTAAATCACCTATGCAGTCTTGGGGGGCAACTTGTGGAGAGGGGCGACTCTAGGGTCCCGGAAGAGCTCCGAGCCTACCCGTCAAACGGGTGCCGTCCCAACCGTAACATCAGGGAGGGACGGAGGATTAGCAGAACATCATCTAATCGAGTTGTGAGGGAACGTAAGAAACGGACACAACAGTTGTGGGGACTTTCCGTAAGCACAGCAGGGAAGGACCACAACACATAGTGCTAGGAGGTAGGCGCAGATTTCCACCTGCTAAGAGAACTCTGGAGGTGCCATTGGACCGGCCGGACTTGCGCAGCCTGGTTATCCGGATTTCGGACTGAGGACTCAGAGATCTTCAGTAAAGAGGTAAAGAGACTGCAACCTGGTGTCCTTGTTATTTATTGCACCGCACCACCACAGCCTCACCATCGCCATCATTCATCATATCTATCACTGTACGCCCCTCAGCAGGGTCACGGACCGGGGCCTAGCCACCGTGACAACCCCAGAGCAGAGACTCAGAGGCCCGGTACCGGGTACCCCTCGGCCCTGCAGCAGTGGGGGCGCTACATTTCACTGCTATTTCTCCTTTTTCATGTATTGTATTTTTTACATGTTTTTTTTCATACACCCCATAAAACTCTGTAGGGAAAAACACACCAAAAACTGCTTTAAATGCACTGTGGGCTTGAGTCTTAGGGTGCGTGTCCACGATCAGGATGGCCGGCGGTATCGTCAGAGCGGCAAAGCCGCTCGGCGCTAAGCCCCGCCCCCTTCTGGGACGCGATGATGCCGGATGTGTTCATTGTACACATCCGGGATCATCGCACCCCTCGCATAGGGCCCTGTGTTATTCCTTGCGGCGACGCAGCGTCGCCGCAAGGAACACGGACATGCTACGATCTGAAAAGACGCGCAGCATGTCCGGAGTCGCAGGGCCGCCGCGTGCGTGTTTCCACGCATAGTGGACACGGGATTTCGAAAAACAACCCCAGAGCAGAGATTCAGAGGCCCGGTACCAGGTACCCCTCGGCCCTGCGGCAGTGGGGGCGCTACATTTTTGGCGTCACGAACAGGATCTACTTAAGCCTGAAGAATCAGGTCATGTGTGCCTTGGAACTGTGATTTACTGTGCTTGGACTGTACTTTATTGCAAAGACTGTGTGCTGCCATTTACCGCCAAAAGTTCCCGCCAAAAGTCGCCGCCATTGCAGCGCCACAGGGAGCGCAGAGGAAGAAGGGCGTGCCATGGGAGGAGACTACCAAAGCGGCGCCAGAAGTAGCGACCGCCCCCTCCGACTCCTGCTGCAAGGGGACGACCTACCCAGCAGCAGAGGAGAACCGCCCCCTGATTTGCAACGGCGGGAAGCGGGTGACAGAGAAGCTCGACCTCGGAGGAATGGCGGAGCCAGGTGCATGCGTTGCCGCCGAATGCCCGACAGCGATGATGAGCAGCAAGTGCCCGAGCAACGGCAAGGTGATCCCGGCCTGCCCTTACCCATCAGAGACGGACTCGCGTCCACCGCCGGTGAAGGACCTGAACTCCTTGGAGCCGCCAGTGGAGGAGCCGAGCCTACCTATCCCAGCCACGGAACCATGGAGGGCGGAGCCGCATCAAGAGGTGACTCCGGAAGAGCCGCGGTCCGGGTTGCAGCCGATTCTAGCGTCCTCGTCAACGGACCGGAGCGACATCGGTGGGAACACAATAGGCGCAGGTATGGACGGCACCCCTACTCCCCCGGCCGATTCTGCTCCCCTGACCGATCCCGCTCCTGTGACCGCTCCTCACCCCAGCAACAATAACCGTTTCTTCTTGGTGGAGCGGGTAGTCCTCACCCCCGACGCGATGGGGAAGCTGTTACCTCCACTACCGACCAAGATGGGGGAACCCATAGATGTAGGCCCGGATGTGGTGATCCTCTGGTGGGACACCCCCTGGAACAAGCCGTATGGAGCTCCGGGGGAGAGCCTCACCCTTGCGGTACTTACCTGGGAACAGTATAAGCAGTGCCTGATCCAACACTGGAAAAATCGAGATGAGACTGAACAACATAAGACACAACGTAAAAAGTCTGCGCATGGCAGGAAAGACGTGGTAAAGCGGGGCACTGTGTTGGCCTATCACCCGAAGAGGGGATGGGGCTCCATACAGGAACCGGGGCTACCAACTGATGTTACTAGTTACAATGTAAAAACTCCCTGCTGCAGTCGAGACGGTGACCCATTGCAAAGAGGGGATCAGGTGACCTACACTCGCCACCGGAATGCACAAGGATGGTGCGCTCGGAACGTCCACCGGTGTGAGCCTGAGGGAGCATCACCTGTTGCCCCGATCACGATTGATCCAGATTTGCCAGATCTTGTTACTGTCACCACCGTACGCCTTGTAGCGGCTGCTGAACTTGCAAGCAGGGTTAGCCTTCAAATTCAGACACCGGCTGATCTGATGGCACCTGAGAGACCAACTACCAGCACAGGTGCTGCCTCAGCCGGGGGTGGGAAACCACCTTCTGTACCGAAAGATGAGTAAGATAATACTACTTTTGAACATGTAAATAATTCCTTAACTGTTTGTTCTGTTTTGCTGCTAAACCCGTTCAGGGTTAACTTTTTAAAGGGATCCCTTCGTTGACCCGGGATCCCTATAGTTTTGTTTGTTTTTCTAAGTTTTGCACAAGTTTCCAGAACTGCCGCAATCATGAACAGTGCATGATAAAAACTTTCTGTAAATAGTTTGCACCTTATTAAAGGTGCTCCCTACTGGTTTTACTTAAAGAAGGACTCTTTGTGAAGATACCACACTGGAACCTTTGCTGAGTATGGACTGGTAGCTTGAGAAGATATGCTACCTCATAGAGACTTGGTCCCCTCTTAAAGGGGATGTTCATTTGTTGCACTTAAGGAATGGTATTGCTTTAGGACTGAGAGATAGCAATAATGTCTTGATAAAGAGAAAGTGATGATAATGTTTGCATGAGAAACTTATATGTGTCCAACTAGTTAATTGTAAAGAAATGCTGATGATGTTCCCTGAAAGAAAGTGAAAGCTAGAAGAAGGATGCAGTGGGCCCGTAGGGGTAGACGTAGTGTCCAGCATACATGTCAGTAAGAAAATAATGAGAAGGTTTAATGTTCTATAGAAAATGTTTGATAATGTTGATAGACAACGAGGACAGAAGGTGAACCCTGAGTCCTCCTAGGAGTCATATAGAGATGGCTCAGTGCTCTTAAACTGAAAGTAATGTTATGTTCTATACTATGTATAGTAGTTGAAAAGACAGAAGGCTCGGGCTGAAAGGAGCGGTCCTGTAAGAAAGAGGCAGTAGGTCTGGTGCCGTTAGGACAGGCGGTCCTGCAGATTTAAAGAAGGAGAATGTAAAAGTTAAATTGCCTTATAATGTGATTATAAGAAGGTCTTTAGCGGATTCAGAGTGTACATCCTTAAAGGCGATGTTAAATTATTGTTCAAGAGTTTGTACTAAGTAGAATACCCGGTTGGGTAAGAAAAGTTATTTATAGCATGTTGCTATGATATTTAACCATGTTTGTAATGTTCAAGTGTCCTCACCTCCCATAAAGGGAAGCTCTGTTTAAATATGCTTATTGTTATTGCACTCAACAAAATTGTATGTCTTTTTGCTAACTTGTATTGTTGTTTTCTTCCCAGTCCCGGAGTACTGGATTTAACCAGGGGGGAGTGCAGCGCCCCAGAGTCCTGGTCGTTGCAGTACTGTGGCTCCGCCACTAAGGGGAGCTATGGTACGTCTGATGGCACTGAAGGAGTTCATCTGATCAGGTATCACAGACACCAATACATTTCACAGCCGGGCCTCCAGGGGGAGCTAAGGGTTCTATTCACTAGGCCACTCCCCACCATTGTGGGTAAACTGGGGGTCAGGCAGAAAGTTAGATGAGAAAGCTGACTGGGTTAGAACCAGGCAACACCTTGTGGCAGAGGGTGTTGTGGGGGAAGATTCAGTAGGGTCCCTGTCAGGGGTGGGATCCTGACAGAGACCTGGCAACTTGAGCGAACGTAACGGGACCGTGCCTGCTCAGCATAGTGGCGGTGCCCAAGGAAGGATCAGAAGCGAGATAGATTGTGCTGAGTGAGAAATGAGATCAAAGCAATAAGGAGAATACCAGTAGGGGTCGTGCTGTAAGACCGAGGCAACATCCTACTGAGGCGCACAACCGGCGGCCGGAACGCCGAGGGAATATTACAATATTCAGCTTCAAGCAATACTCTAAACAGCGGCAGAACAGTTAGTCTAAGGCGGGCTGTCTCACCTAAATCACCTATGCAGTCTTGGGGGGCAACTTGTGGAGAGGGGCGACTCTAGGGTCCCGGAAGAGCTCCGAGCCTACCCGTCAAACGGGTGCCGTCCCAACCGTAACATCAGGGAGGGACGGAGGATTAACAGAACATCATCTAATCGAGTTGTGAGGGAACTTAAGAAATGGACACAACAGTTGTGGGGACTTTCCGTAAGCACAGCAGGGAAGGACCGCAACACATAGCGCTAGAAGGAAGGCACAGATTTCCACCTGCTAAGAGAACTCCGGAGTTGCCATTGGACCGGCCGGACTTGCGCAGCCTGGTTATCCGGATTCCGGACTGAGGACCCAGAGATCTTCAGTAAAGAGGTAAAGAGGCTGCAACTTGGTGTCCTCGTTATTTACTGCACCGCACCACCACAGCCTCACCACCACCATCATACACCATCCACATCTATCATTCACTGTACGCCCCACAGCAGGGTCACGGACCGGGCCTAGCCACCGTGACAACCCCAGAGCAGAGACTCAGAGGCCCGGTACCGGGTACCCCTCGGCCCTGCGGCAGTGGGGGCGCTACACTAGCATCTTTGACAAAAAGGCGGCAGAGACTTTATGACCACATAGGCCGTATGACTGTCCTATTGACATTCTTCCTTGTGCATCTACCCCTAGAGTTCGAGTCTATCCCATTTATTGAGCTGAGACCTGTGCTATATCTGAATATGTTGAGGAGAACCTTGCCAGGAGTTTTATCCAGAAGTCCTCCTCCCCGGCTGTAGCAGGATTCTTTTTAGTAAAGAAGAAGGATGCTCTCTCCATCCCTGTATCGATTAAAGGGTATTGAATCAGATCACAGTAAAGAATAAATACCCTCTGCCTCTCATCTCTGAGCTATTCGATCAGTTAAAAGGGTTCAGAGTCTTCACCAAACTTGACCTGCAGGGGAGCATACTATCTGATCTGAATTTGCAGAGGTGATGAATGGAAGACGGCTTTTAATACTCGTGATGGCCACTGCGAATATCGGGTAATGGCGTTTGGACTCTGCAATGCACCAGCCGTCTTCCAGGAACTAGTAAGTGGCATCTTCCGGGATCTTCTCTCCACATGCGTGGTGGTGTACTTGGATGATATCTTGGTGTTCTCTCCTGATTTCCCTTCACACCCAAGAGATGTTCGCCAGATCCTGCGGAGACTTAGGAAAAACCGCCTATACGTCAAATTTGAGAAATGCATCTTTGAGCAGACCTCCCTACCTTTTCTGGGGCATAAAATATCTGAGATCGGCCTGAAGATGGATCATGAAAAAGTCTCTGCCGTTTTGAAGTAGCCTCGGTCTGACTGAAAGCTATTCAGTATTCAGCAGTTCCTCAGCTTCGCAAACTACTATCGCCAGTGGTGGTAGTGTGATGGTCTGGAGCTGTTTTGCTGCTTCAGGACCTGTAAAAAATCCTGAAGGAGAATCTCCAGCCATCTGTTTGTGACCTCAAGCTCAAGTGCACTTTGGTTATGCAGCAGGATGATGATCCAAAACACACCAGCAAGTCCACCTCTGAATGGCTTAAAAAAAACAAAATAAAGAATTTGGGGTGGCCTGTCCTTAATTCAATTGAGATGCTATGGCATGACCTTAAAAAAGCAGTTCATGCTTGGAAACCCTCCAATGTTTTGCAAAGATGAGTGAGCCAAAATTCCTCCAAAGCATTGTAAAAGACTCATTGTCAGTTACTGCAAACGCTAGATTGCAGTTGTTACTGCTAAGGGTGGCCCAACCAGCTTCTAGGTTTTGGTGGCAACATACAGTATATAAACTTCCTTCTCATTCCCCAGTGGGAGAGGTCTTTTTTGTCCTTTCTCATTCTCGAGTCTCTACCAGAGGCCTGGGAGTCTGAGGGTTCTGCTCAGCCACTTATTGTTCCCAGCTTTGCGCTTTTCTGGACAGAGAGTTCAGATGTTGCTCCTGGGATCTGTTGTAGCCATTTCCCCTACTTAGAGGTCACTGCTCCAAGTGCTCCTATCACCATTGGAATCACTGTTGCCTTCACCTTCCACATCTTCTCCAATTCTTCTTTGAGGCCCTGGTATTTCTCCAGCTTCTCATATTCCTTCTTCCTGATGTTGTTGTCACTTGGCACTGTCTGTCTTCTGTTGCTGTCTTCTGATCCTTGACTACTATCATAATTGATGAAATTCTACTTTAAATATACCGTGCTTAAAGAAAGTATTCAGACCCCTTTAAAATTTTCACTCTTGTTTCATTGCAGCCATTTGGTAAATTCAAAAAAGTTCATTTTTTTCATATTATTGTACACTCTGCACCCCATCTTGACTGAAAAAAACAGAAATGTAGAAATTTGTGCAAATTTATTAAAAAAGAAAAACTGAAATATCACATGGTCATAAGTATTCAGACTAGTGTTGAGCATTCCGATACCGCAAGTATCGGGTATCGGCCGATACTTGCGGGTATCGGAATTCCGATACCGAGATCCGATACTTTTGTGGTATCGGGAATCGGTATCGGGATTAATATCAATGTGTAAAAGAAAGAATTAAAATAAAAAATAGGGATATACTCACCTCTCCGACGCAGCCTGGACTTTACCGCCGTAACCGGGAGCCATTGTACCTAAAAATGCGCGCTTGAAGGGCCTTAGATGACGTCACGGCGCTCTGATTGATCAATCACAAAGCAGTGACGTCACCTAAGGTCTTTCAAGCGCTTGAAAGACCTTAGGTGACGTCACTGCTTTGTGATTGGTCGCGTAGCGGTCACGCGACCGCTACGCGACCAATCAGAAGCTGCGGATGTCTTCTAAGGTATTTCAAGCGCTTGAAAGACCTTAGGTGACGTCACGGGTTTGTGATTGGTCGCATAGTGGTCACGCGACCGCTACGGACCAATCAGAGCGCCGTGACCTCATCTAAGGCCCTTCAAGCGCGCATTCTTAGGTACAACGGCTCCCGGTTACGGCGGTAAAGTCCAGGCTGCGTCGGAGGGTGAGTATATCCCTATTTTTTATTTTAATTCTTTCTTTTACACATTGATATGGATCCCAGGGCCTGAAGGAGAGTTTCCTCTCCTTCAGACCCTGGGAACCATACAGGATACCGTCCGATACTTGGTGTCCCATTGACTTGTATTGGTATCGGGTATCGGTATCGGATTAGATCCGATACTTTGCCGGTATCGGCCGATACTTTCCGATGCCGATACTTTCAAGTATCGGACGGTATCGCTCAACACTAATTCAGACCCTTTGCTCAGACACTCATATTTAAGTCACATGCTGTCCATTTCCTTGTGATCTTCCTTGAGATGGTTCTACTCCTTCATTAGAGTCCAGCTGTGTTTAATTAAACTAATAGGACTTGATTTGGAAAGGCACACACCTGTCTCTAAAAGACCTCACAGCTCACAGTGCATGTCAGACCAAATGAGAATCATGAGGTCAAAGGAACTGGCCAAGGAGCTCAGAGACAGAATTATGGCAAGGCACAGATCTGGCCAAGATTACAAAAGAATTTCTGCAGTACTCAAGATTCCTAAGAGCTCAATGGCCTCCATAATCCTTAAATGGAAGAAGCTTGGGACCACCACAAGACTTCCTAGACCTGCAGCAAAACTGGGCAATCATGGGAGATGAGACTTGGTAAGAGAGGTAAAGAAAAATCGCAAGATCACTGTGGCTGAGGTCCAGAGATGCAGTAGGGAGATGGGAGAAAATTCCACAAAGTCAACTATCACTGCAGCCTTTCATCAATCAGGCCTTTATGGTAGAGTTGCCGGATGGAAGCCTCTCCTCAGTGCAACACATATGAAAGCCCACATAGAGTTTGCTAAAAAAACACATGAAGGACTCCCAGACTATGAGAAATAAGATTCTCTGGTCTGATGAGATGAAGATAGACCTTTTTGGTGATAATTTTAAGTGATATGTGTAGAGAAAACCAGGTACTGCTCATCACCTGCCCAATACAATCCCAACAGTGAAACATGGTGGTGGCAGCATCATGCTATGGGGGTGCTTTTTAGCTGCAGGAACAGGATGACTGGTTGGCATTGAAGGAAACATGAATGCGGCCAAGTACAGAGATATCCTGGATAAAAACCTCTTCCAGAGTGCTCTGGACCTCAGACTTGGCTGAAGGTTCACCTTCTAACAAGACAATGACCCTAAGCACACAGCTAAAACAACAAAGGAGTGGCTTCAGAACAACTCTGTCACCATTCTTGACTGGCCAGCCAGAGCTCTGACCTATATCCAATTGAGCATCTCTGGAGAGACCTGAAAATGGCTGTTCACCATCTTTCACCATCTAACCTGACAGAACTGGAGAGGATCTGCAAGAAAGAATGGAAGAGGATCCCCAAATCCAGGTGTGAAAAACTTGTTTCATCATTCCCAAGAAGACTCATGGCTGTAGAAGCTGAAAAGAGTGCTTCTACTCAACACTGAGCAAAGGGTCTGAATAGTTATGACCATGTGATATTTCAGTTTTTCTTTTCTTAATAAATATGCAAAAATTACTACATTTCTGTTTTTTTCAGTCAAGATGGGGTGCATAGCGTACATTAATGAGAAAAAAGTGAACTTTTTTGAATTTACCAAATGGCTGCAATGAAACAAAGAGTGAAACATTTAAAGGGGTCTGAATACTTTCCGTACACACTATATATATACCGTGCTCACATAAATGAACACAGAAAACCTTTAGTTTCCTTTCAGAATCAACATTATCATACCATACTACAAAATATTTCCACAAATGTAGGCCATTGATTGCAAACAAGTTTTATTATTTTGCATACTCAAAAAAGTAATTCTAGCAAATTAATTCAATATTTTTTTGCAAAAATGACTGCATCCCAATGAAAGTCTTAGGAGTAAGGCTAAAGTTTAGACAAAAAAAATCTGATTAATAAGAATTCAACCACAGGTAAGTCTAATTATTATATCCCTGATGACGAAGAGCGTAGCTCTTTGAAACGCGTTGGTTAGTTTTCTTCTCCCTTTTTTGAGTGCCTCAGCGCTCCATACTGAACGTGATGTCACAAGTAGGAGGAGCCTATCTGCCATTTTTTTCACTCCTCGTGGTATCCAGGGAGCGATACCGGCTGGAGCGTCCCTGGTCTCACATCACGCTCCACCACCTGGCACAGATAGTGCCGCAGCCTCGGTCATCTGTATTAAGCAAGCAAGCCTTCATCCAGTAGTGCACCATACGTCTCACCACCGAACACATATAGGTAAGCTGGTAGCCACGGGTTTCTTTTGACAGGAATACAAGCATATCATGCAGGCAGTTTATTGGTTTGACTCATTTTAACCCCTTAGTGACGGAGCCAAATTTTTTAAATCTGACCAGTGTCAATTTATGTGGTAATAACTTTGGAATACTTCAACAAATCCCAGTGATTTTGAGACTGTTTTTTCGTGACACATTATACTTTATGATAATGGTAACTTTAGGTTGATATCTTTTGTGTTTATTTATAAAAATTTCAGAAATTTGAGAAAAATGTAAAAAAATTAGCAATTTTCAAACTTTGAATGATTATCCCTTTAATCCAGATAGTCATACCACAGCAATACATTAAGAAATAACATTTCCCACATATCTGCTTTACATCAGCACCATTTGTAAAATGTTATTTTATTTTGTTAGCATTTTAGGAGGTTTAAAAATGTAGCAGTAATTTTTCATTTTTTCAAGGAAATTTACAAAATTTATGTTTTTAGTGACCTATCCATGTTTAAAGTGCCTTTAGTGGTCCCATATATTGGGAAACCTCCCAAAGTGATACCATTTTAAAAACAGCACCCCCTGACATATTGAAAACTGCTGTCAAGTAGTTTATTACTCCCTTCAGGTGGTTTTCAGGAATTAATGCAAAGTGGCATGATAGGAATGAAAATGTGTATTTTTACCACCTAAATGCCTCTAACTTCTGAACAGGTTACAACAGCTGTCAGACTCTAAGGCCGCTATATGGTCATGAATTGCCATGGCAAACATCAGGACCACAAAATCATGATCGGACGGCACCAATTGGGGTAAAGAGGAAGCCCCCACACTCTGTTAACAATTTATAATGATGTAGTCACTATTGACAGCAGCATCTAAGGGGTTAAACAGATTTGGATGGTGCAAACACTGATCATGGCTAATGCAGCAAGTTGTCAGCTATCGTGTACAGCCGACAGCTTCTGGACTATCACCTGTATGGGGATGCCATTTTCTTATATCTCAGGTCAGTTAAAAGACGTATTGGCGGTCATTAACCCTTTTCTGACATTGGACGTACTATCCCATCGAGGTGGGGTGGGCCCGTATGACCACCGATGGGATAGTACGTCCAGCGTGATCGGCGGCGCTCATGGGGGGAGCGCGGCCGATCGCGGCCGGGTGTCAGATGACTATCACAGCTGACATCCGGCACTATGTGCCAGGAGCGGTCACGGACCGCCCCCGGCACATTAACCCCTGGCTCCCTGCGGGCTTCCCTCAGACCCCCGGAGCAACGCGATGTGATCGCATTGCTCTGAGGGTCTCCTACCTCCTTCCTCGCTGCAGGTCCCAGATCCAAGATGGCTGCGGCATCCGGGTCCTGCAGGGAGGGAGGTGGCTTACCGAGTGCTTGCTCAGAGCAGGCGCTGGTAAGCCTGCAGTGCTCTAAGTCAGATCGGTGATCTGACAGAGTGCTATGCAAACTGTCAGATCACCGATCTGTGATGTCCCCCCTGGGACAAAGTAAAAAAGTAAAAAAAAAAATTCCACATGTGTAAAAAAAAATAAATAAATTCCTAAATAAAGAAAAAATATATATATATTATTCCCATAAATACATTTCTCTATCTAAATAAAAAAAACAAAACAATAAAAATACACATATTTAGTATCGCCGCGTCCGTAACGACCCCACCTATAAAACTATTTCACTAGTTAACCCCTTTAGTGAACACTGTAGGGGAAAAAAAAAAAAACGAGGCAAAAAACAACGCTTTATTATCATACCGCCGAACAAAAAGTGGAATAACACGCGATCATAAAGACAGATATAAAAAAGCATGGTACCACTGAAAACGTCATCTTGTCCTGCAAAAAACGAGCCACCATACAGCATCACCAGCGAAAAAATAAAAAAGTTATAGTCCTCACAATAAAGCGATGCCAAAATAATTATTTATTCTATAAAATAGTTTTTATCGTATAAAAGCGCCAAAACATACAAAAAATGATATAAATGAGGTATCTCTTGTAATCGTACTGAACCGAAGAATAAAACTGCTTTATCAATTTTACCAAACGTGGAACGGTATAAACGCCTCCCCCAAAAGAAATTCATGAATAGCTGGTTTTTTATCATTCTGCCTCACAAAAATCGGAATAAAAAGCGATCAAAAACTGTCACATGTCCGAAAATGTTACCATTAAAAACGTCAACTCGTCCCACAAAAATCAAGACCTCACATGACTCTGTGGACCAAAATATGGAAAAATTATAGGTCTCAAAATGTGGAGACGCAAAAACTTTTTTGCTATAAAAAGCGTCTTTTAGTGTGTGACGGCTGCCAATCATAAAAATCTGCTATAAAAAATGCTATAAAAGTAAATCAAACCTCCGTTCATCACCCACTTAGTTAGGGAAAAATAATAAAATTAAAAAAAATGTATTTATTTCCATTTTCCCGTTAGGGTTAGGGTTAGGGTTAGGGTTAGGGTTAGGGCTAGGGTTAGGGCTAGGGTTAGGGCTAGGGTTAGGGTTGGGACTAGGGCTAGAGTTAGGGCTAGGGTTAGGGTTAGGGCTAGGGTTAGGGCTAGGGTTAGGGCTAGGGTTAGGGTTAGAGTTAGGGTTAGGGCTAGGGCTAGGGTTAGGGCTAGGGTTAGGGCTAGGGTTAGGGCTGGGGCTAAAGATAGGGTTAGGGTTGGGGCTAAAGTTAGGGTTAGGGTTTGGATTACATTTACGGTTGGGATTAGGGTTGGGATTAGAGTTAGGGGTGTGTCAGGGTTAGGGGTGTGGTTAGGGTTACCATTGGGATTAGGGTTAGGGGTGTGTTTGGATTAGGGTTTCAGTTAGAATTGGGGTGTTTCCACTGTTTAGGCACATCAGGGGCGCTCCAAATGCGACATGGTGTCCGATCTCAATTCCAGCCAATTCTGCATTGAAAAAGTAAAACAGTGCTCCTTCCCTTCCGAGCTTTCCCGTGCGCCCAAACAGGGGTTTACCTCAACATATCGGGCATCAGCGTACTCGGGACAAATTGGACAACAACTTTTGGGGTCCAAGTTCTCTTGTTACCCTTGGGAAAATATAAATTTGGGGGGCTAAAAATCATTTTTGTGGGGAAAAAAAGATTTTTTATTTTCACGGCTCTGCGTTGTAAACTGTAGTGAAACACTTGGGGGTTCAAAGTTCTCACAACACATCTAGAAAAAAAAAATAATTTTTTTTTATATATGTGAATCGTGTTTTTAGACTCTAACAATAGGTGGTATATGATCCTATTGTATTTGATTCTATATATGCACTAAAAGCATGTGGTATCTCTTTAAAACGCCATTTATAGCACCTCATTATTATGTATAGCACTTTAATTCCTTGCACTTGTCACTTTGGAGATTCCTATCACTATGTATACAGTTGGTGGTATATGATTCTATTGCATTTGAGTTTATATATGCACTGAAAGGATGTGGTGTATTTTTAAACGCCATTTATAGCACTTCATTATTATGTATAGCACCTTAAATTCTTTGCACTTGTCACTTTGGAGACTCTTGTCACTCTGTATACTCTTGGTTCTCGGCTCCTTGCTCAGCGACGGCTGGCGATCACGTGATGTAGGCGAGCGCCGGCCTGCTCACGTGGTGATCAGCTGCCTAATGGGCTTGTGTGCTGAGACGCAGAGATGCGGTTCACGCTTGCGCACACAGCACTTCCTGTATTGACGCCATATTTATGGTGACTCATATAAATACCGGATGAAGATTCTAGTTAAGCCACGCCCCCTGAGGAAGCGGGATTCACTACACGCGAAACGTGCGTTGGGGTAATTTTCCAGGACTGGAATTGGACTTATTGCACCATTATGGGTAAATCCGTCTAATCTATTTATAATACACATCGCAATCTGACCTGCCGCAATGTTATGGGTAAACTCTGCTTAATCTATTAGCAATGCGCACTGTAGTGAGATTATCAGGCTTGTGACAAATATTGTGGGCATGATATGCACTGACATTGTTATTATTAAGTTGCGTCACAGCCTGGGTAAAACTGTATAATCCACTTGCAATGCGCATTATAATTTGATTGTCATTAGGCTTGTGACAAGTAATGTGGGAATGAAATGCACTGATACTGTTATTACATGTGTCACAGCCTATGCACTTTTTGGTCAGACCTGATGATAATGATATAGCTGTATTTTAGCATACGGATACCTCAGTATACCCAGCAAAGTTCTTTTCCATGCATCTTGGATTTTTGGATGCACTTATGACTCATCACATGAATTTTGGTACATGATTTTAATGTTTTATGTAAAATATTTTTTCAATAAAATTTTGATGATTATATATAAAAATGATTTTGGCATTTTGTGACTTATAGTTCTCCTTAGTATTTATAATTCTAATTGAGTCGCCATTAGGATACTTTTGATTATTTATACTGATGTTCTGTTGGTACATCTAGATAAGTTCCTTGGGAGGTCTAGTTTCCAATATGGGGTCACTTGTGGGGGTTTCTACTGTTTGGGTACATCAGGGGCTCTGCAAATGCAATGTGACGACTGCAAACCAATCCATCTAAGTCTGCATTCCAAATGGCGCTCCTTCCCTCCCGAGCTCTGCCATGCGGCCAAACAGTGGTCCCCCCCACATATGGGGTATCAGCATACTCAAGACAAATTGGACAACAACTTTTGGGGTCCAATTTATCCTGTTACCCCTGTGAAAATACAAAACTGGGGGCTAAAAAATCATTTTTGCGAAAAAAAAAAAAGGAATTTTTATTTTCACGGCTCTGCGTTATAAACTGTAGTGAAACACTTGGGGGATCAAAGCTCTCAAAACACATCTAGTTAAGTTCCTTAGGGGGTCTACTTTCCAAAATGGTGTCACTTGTGGGGGGGTTTAATGTTTAGGCACATCAGGGGCTCTCCAAACGCGACATGGCGTCCCATCTTAATTCCAGTCAATTTTGCATTGAAAAGTCAAATGGCGCTCCTTCCCTTCCGAGCTCTGCCATGCGCCAAAACAGTCGTTTACCCCCACATATGGGGTATCGTCGTACTCAGAACAAATTGCACAACAACTTTTGTGGTCTAATTTCTTCTCTTACCCTTGGGAAAATAAAAAAATGGGGGCAAAAAGATAATTTTTGTGAAAAAATATGATTTTTTATTTTTACGGCTCTGCATTATAAACTTCTGTGAAGCACTTGTTGGGTCAAAGTGCTCACCACCCATCTAGATAAGTTCCTTAAGCCGTCTACTTTCCATAATGGTGTCACTTGTGGGGGGTTTCAATGTTTAGGCACATCAGGGGCTCTCCAAACGCAACATGGCGTCCCATTTTAATTCCAGTCAATTTTGAATTGAAAAGTCAAATGGCGCTCCTTCCCTTCCGAGCTCTGCTATGCGCCCAAACAATGGTTTACCCCCACATATGGGGTATCGGCGTACTCAGGACAAATTGCACAACGACTTTTGCGGTCCAATTTCTTCTCTTACCCTTGGGAAAATAAAAAATTAGGGGCAAAAATATAATTTTTGTGAAAAAATATGATTTTTTATTTTTACGGCTCTGCATTATAAACTTCTGTGAAGCACTTGGTGGGTCAAAGTGCTCACCACACATCTAGATGAGTTCCTTAGGAGGTCTACTTTCCAAAATGGTGTAACTTGTGGGGGGTTTTAATGTTTAGGCACATCAGGGGCTCTCCAAATGCAACATGGTGTTCCATCTCAATTCCAGTCAATTTTGCATTGAAAAATCAAATGGCGCTCCTTCCCTTCCGAGCTCTGCAGTGCGCCCAAACAGTGGTTTACCCCCACATATGGGGTATAAGCATACTCAGCACAAATTGTACAACAACTTTTGGGGTCCAATTTCTCCTGTTACCCTTGGTAAAATAAAACAAATTGGAGCTGAAATAAATTTTGTGTAAAAAAAATTTAAATGTTAATTTTTATTTAAACATTCCAAAAATTCCTGTAAAACACCTGAAGGGTTAATACATTTCTTGAATGTGGTTTTGAGCACCATGAGGGGTGCTGTTTTTAGGATGGTGTCACACTTGGGTATTTTCTGTCATATAGACCCCTCAAAATGACTTCAAATGAGATGTGGTCCCTAAAAAAAATGGTGTTGTAAAAATGAGAAATTGCTGGTCAACTTTTAACCCTTATAACTCCCTAACAAAAAAAAATGTTGGTTCCTAAATTGTGCTGATGTAAAGTAGACATGTGGGAAATGTTACCTATTAAGTATTTTTTGTGACATATCTCTATGATTTAAGGGCATAAAAATTCAAAGTTGGAAAATTACGAAATTTTCAAAATTTTCACAAAATTTCCGTTTTTTTCACAAATAAATGCAAGTTATATCGAAGAAATTTTACCACTATCATGAAGTACAATATGTCACGAGAAAACATTGTCAGAATCACCAAGATCCGTTGAAGCGTTCCAGAGTTATAACCTCATAAAGGGACAGTGGTCAGAATTGTAAAAATTGGCCCGGTCATTAACGTGCAAACCACCCTTGGGGGTGAAGGGGTTAAGGGGTTAACCATTTACAGGATCGTTTTACCAACTGGAGCAGAATCGTGGTTTTATATGGTAGTTGTTCTTTGGTTACCCTGCAGGGATTTCTGCCTTTTTTCCTCAAGCGCGGTATCTATTTGGTATCTTAAGTTATATGTATACGGGTTGGCACTACTCTGTCTGGTTCCAGCAGCTGAGGAATATTGTCTTCTAGGGTGAGCGCCAGTGTGATTTTATATTAAAGTCTAATTATTCATTAGACAGTGTTACGGCTAGCGGAACGCACCGAGTAAATATAGCTGTTTATTATAAATGGTGCGTTCGCAGCCCGGGGTCCACCGTGCAGGAGGAACCTGCTGCTAGTGAATGGTGGCACTGTTTGGCGGTATAGACTAGCTTTGTTACTTCACAGAGTAGCCGTGAGAGGAAAACACTGCACCCTGTTAGCCTCACAGGAGCACAAGCTTGCTGCCGAACTGATAGCAGTCAGTGGTTATGCACACACGCAATCTCCTCACCGGAGGTGTTGGAATTCTAGGGGCTTATTTCAGCCGGGTCCCTGAATACATACAAACAATCTCCTCACCGGAGGTGCCGGTATTCTAGGGGCTTATTTCAGCCGTGTTCCTGAATCAATTCATACATAACTACACTGGCGCAAAGCACATATTTGGATTGATACTAGCGCATGGCTGTGCGGCCATGCGAGCCTTTTATAGCTGCAGCAAGTACAAGACCTTCCCAGAAGGACCAATGAGAGGCTGCCACAGAGCCCGAGCACCCTCAGGACCTTCCTGGAGGACCAATGGGCTTTGCTGCAGTATCCAAGCATGTGACCCTTGACCCCCAATGAGAGATCTTACCCTGGGCATGCTCAGAAGGAGAAAAGCAGGACTTAGTCCCAAAAGCGTCTGCTCACCACTGCCCAGCACTGGCTTCAATGGCAGAAGCTGGAAAAGCAGCAGTAACCCTTTGTACAGAGTCAGACTGAGCGAGACGCTGGGACCGACATCTCCGCTGAGCAGACTCCACTGCGGCAGGAGACGAATGGGAGACCGCAGCGGACATGGCCCGAGATTCCCCCTGTACAGAGGCGGGAACTCGACCCCCAACAGACAGTTGACAATAAAGGGGTGTTACTTAACAAGGAAAACCGCTTCCCATTTCATGCAGTCAGCACTGTCACCATATGAAAGAGAAATGTCACAAGACCTGAGGAAGAAAAAACATTTATTCACACAAGAAAGGTGAAGGCTACAATAAGGTCCACAAAGCTTTACTTATCAGTTAGAATACTGCAGCAAAAGTAATACAAAAATGTAGCAAATATGGAACTGCAACCATCTCAGAGAGACGTCCAGACCAGCCTCAATAGTTAACATTTAAACAAGGCCTCCATCTGATGAAAAGAGGTGAAGAAAATCAACATGTAAGTTCACTGCAGTGAATTAAAGAACTAAAAAGTCAAAATACAAAAAGTGTTTCCCATGACACAATAAAGTTTACACTACATGCATGGGTGCTGTCCATGACGGAAGCCTCTCTTAAAGCCCATGAACAAAAAAAGGCTGCACATGCCAAAAAATATGAAGACTACTGGGACTCTTTACTCTAGAGTGATAAGACCAAGATAAATGCTTTTGGAACTGATGGCTTCAAAACTATGGTATTGCAATGGTTAGGAGTACAAAGAAAAATGCTGATTACAGTGAAACATTTATATATTAATATAGTATCATAGTTAGCAAGGCCGAAAAAAGACATTTGTCCATCCAGTTCAGCCTATATTCTGTCAGAATAAATCCCCAGATCTACGTCCTTCTAAAGGACCTAATAACTGTAAGATACAATATTGTTACGCTCCAGGAAGACATCCAGGCCTCTCTTGAACCCCTCGACTGAATTCGCCATCACCACCTCCTCAGGCAAGGAATTTCAGATTCTCACTGCCCTAATAGTAAAGCATCCTCTTCTATGTTGGTGGAAAAACTTTCTCTCCTCCTTCTCTCTTCATAAATTCACAGATGTACTGCTCTATATTGAAAGAGAAGATGTTACCATCACTCCATGCCCTTAGTAGACGTGCACTTTTCCAACATGATAATAATAATCCAAAACACACATCTGTTGCATTTCAGAAGAAGAACATGGCGAAAGTGATGAAATGGCCTAGTGTGTCTCCTGAACCAAATTAATGCCTTTGGGGAGTTTTGTAGAGACAAGTTGAGCACCACTTTCCATCCAGCATACAGGCTCTTAAGGAGGGTGTTCTTAAATAATGGAAAAAGATAGATGTTGCAATATGTTTCCAACTTGTTCATTCATGGCTAGACTTGATGTTGTCCTTCAAATCATGGAGGCCATACAAAATGTTAAATGTTGTAGTTTTTGATGTGGGTGTATTCATTTGTGCATCAACTCAATTGAGTAAAACTAAAGCATTTGCATTATTGTATATTACTGGATGGTGGCCCGATTCTTACGCATCGGGTATTCTAGAATATGCATGTAGTTTATTTATGAAGATTTCAGAATAATGCAATGAATACACAGGATTCGTCCGGCCGGGCGCGACCAATTAGCAAAGTGTGGTTCAAAACCCACGGCTGGACTGCATCTGTCGCTGATTGTTCGTGGCCGGGCGCGATCAATCAGTAAAGCCAGGGCCGGCTCCAGGTTTTTGAGGGCCCTGGGCAAAAGAGTCTCACAGCCCACGTAGTATATAGCACAGCCACGTATTATATAGCACAGCCACGTAGTATATAGAGTAAATAAATAAATATGAGGTGAAGCCTCAGCCAGCTCACCAATTCGCTTCACAGGTGCACGGAACCCGTCCTGACCCAACGTGTCTTCAATCCAATATGTGAAAAAAGTTAATAGTTCCAGCTCCTTTTAAAATTTCCAGTTCTTTATTTTTCCATTAAAAATGCAAAGTCCTTGTGCAAAGTGGATGTAGTTACAGTGGATACAGAAAAACAAGCAACGCGTTTCGATCTAATATGATGTTTTTCACAGCTTGAACTCACCCTCATCTGTGAGTCTTTATATATGGCATTACTTCTGTTCTTACATAGTTAATTAATCCATCTGGTGATGAACACCAAAACCGCCCCCATTTGATTTCATTGGGCATTTGTCAGACATTTATACTGCACAATATTAAAAAATATATATATGGGGGTGTGGCCTATCTGCCGATGGAGTAGGTCGCACAGAGCGGGAGCTCCGAGGCCAGGAACCTTAAAGCGGCTCATACCTTTTCACTGACAGCTTCTCCGTCTCCCATAGTGCCGGCATCGTTCCCCGGAGCGGCGGTGAGTGCATGGGGAAATCTAAATCCGGCACCCATGACCCCTCCAGGGGGATTATTGATTTCTTTGCGGCCTCCCCTCAGCCGCCGCAGGATCCCAAGATGGTGCCATCCTCACGCAGGGCCTCCCGCTCTTCACAACGCGGCGCTCAGGTGTCGCTTTCAGGCGCTGCAGCGCTGGATTCTGCTGATGCCCCGGTGACTGCCGCTCTTCTCAGGGGTCTGCTCGGGGATCTTAGGTCCTCCATACAAGAAGACATGCGTGCTATGCTGGCGGATCTAAGAGGGGAGGTGGTGGAATTGGGGAACCGCACTGACCGCCTGGAGCGCAAAATGGCGGAGCTGGTCTCTTCTCACAATGAGCTCTGGGACGCACATGAGACTCTGCAAATTCTGGTCACTAAAACTCATGCCAAGACCCTGGACTTGGAAGATAGGGCCAGGAGGAATAATGTTAAGCTCAGAGGCATTGAAGAATCTATCTTGCCAGGAGACTTGAAAGCTTTCCTACAGAACTTTATCTTGGCTGTTCTTCCTCAGTTTGCCTCAAAAGATTGGGGAACCGCACTGACCACCTGGAGCGCAAAATGGCGGAGCTGGTCTCTTCTCACAATGAGCTCTGGGACGCACATGAGACTCTGCAAATTCTGGTCACTAAAACTCATGCCAAGACCCTGGACTTGGAAGATAGGTCCAGGAGGAATAATGTTAAGCTCAGAGGCATTGAAGAATCTATCTTGCCAGGAGACTTGAAAGCTTTCCTACAGGACTTTATCTTGGCTGTTCTTCCTCAGTTTGCCTCAAAAGATATTATAATTGACCGCGTGCACCGGGTCCCTAAGCCGCCTGGCCTAGGGCCTTCAGTCCCCAGAGATGTGCTTGCTCGCATACACTTCTATGGAATGAAAGAGGACTTTCTCCAGGCATTAAGAAAGAACCCAACCTTACCTGAAAGATTTGCTCGCATCACTGTCTTTCCAGACCTTTCTCCGGGCACTTTGGCCCTCCGTAGAGCTTTTGGTCCTTACACTGCTATCCTCATGGAAAAAGGCATCTCATATCGTTGGGGGTTCCCCACCAAGTTTCTCATCCGCAAAGATGGATCTATTACCACCTGCCTGACTCCGTCTCACGCGGCGACTGCACTGTCTAAATGGGGTCTGGCGGTTCCTGGTTCCCCGGTCTCTACTGGTCCCCTAAAGCCTGGAAACAACAAAAACCTCAGGGCCCGTATTGAGCCGGACTGGGAGGTCGCTTGAAGCCCACCTCATCTTTGGTTCCTGGCTATTTCCCGCACAGATTCGTTTTGGGTTTTTTTTTCTCTCGTTTCCTTTTTTTTTCTCTTAGGCTGCGCTGGCTTCCTTTTTGGGAGCATCTGCAGCGTCTAATTTTTTGCCCCATAGGTGAACTGTTTTTTAAATCTCACCTTTTGGACTCAGGATTTGCCTGAATGGACCTCGGTTCCTTGGTTTATCTGTTGTCTTGTTTGTTTTTCCCCCTTTTTTTTTGTTTTTTCCCTGCTTCCTGGTTTTCCTGTACTTGTGTTCTAGTCCGCAGGTCACATGTTTTTATTCTCCTGCACACCCCATTGGTGTTCAGTATATTGTAGGATTGTTTATATACCTTTGATATGAGTATTTCATTGTATTCAGTCAATGTAAATGGCCTCAACTCCCCGGGCAAGGGGTCTATTGTCTGGAGGCAGTTGGGCAAATCTTGTCGAGATATCTTATGTCTTCAAGAAACGCATTTACTGGAGTGTGATAATGTTAGAATGTACTCAGGTTTATATCCGCACCAATTTTTTGCAAACGGTCCGTCAAAAAAGGCAGGGGTAGCTATTTTCTTTAGCAAAGCTAATACTTTTCATTTGATCCGTTCAATAGTAGATCCAATGGGTAGGTTCATTATAGTTCTCTGTCTTATTAACAATGCCCCTTACACCATTGCCTCAGTCTATGCCCCTAATGCAGGTCAGCTGAAGTTCTTAGAGGGTTTCTTTCAGACTTTACAGGACATCCAGCATGGCCACAAGCTGATTGCTGGGGATTTTAATGTTCCAATATCTAAGGTGCTAGACTGTTCTGCTACCTCTTTGTCTAGGGGCGAGGCAGGGCCATTAATCAGTTCGTATAATCTGCATGATATTTGGAGATTTCTGCACTGTGGTGAGAGAGATTACACGTTCATGTCTCCCAGACACGGTTCCTATAGCAGGATTGACTACATGCTGGTGAATGATGTGGCCCTCCCTCACTGCATTTCAGCAGATATAGGCAGTATCACTTGGTCGGACCATGCTCCGGTGTCCCTTACTCTGAGAGACCCTCTTGCTATTAGACCCCCTTCACATTGGCGTCTAAATACTCATCTTCTTGCTGATCAACTAAACTCCCGGTTTATGGAAAGAGCCTTATTAGAATTCTTCTCCTCAAATGATACTCCAGACATACAAGATGATACCCTCTGGTTCGCCCACAAGGCAGTGGCTAGGGGCTGCTTTATCAAAATGGCTGCAATAGCTAAGAGGAAATATAATTTGGCTCTCCATTCTGCCCTAGACAAATTGGCTCGCCTTGAATCTGCCCATAAAGAGTCTCCTACCCCGGCGCTCTTTTCTGACCTCTCTAAGGCCCGCATGCATGTTCGCCAGTTGCTTCTACATAGGGCTGAGAATGCCTTACAGAAATCCAGAGCCAAATTCTATGCAATGGGAGACCGGGCAGGTGCTGTTTTGGCTAAGCGTGTTAGGAAGAGAGAGGCTCAATCCAAGATTCCATTCCTGCTTGGGTCTGACGGCTCCCGTGTCTATAATCCTATCAATATTGCTGAGGAGTTTGCTGCCTATCATTCTTCACTCTTTGATCTTGGCTCCGACCCGGGAGTCCCTCAGCCCTAGCGGGAGCTAATTTTGGCGTTCTTGGAAAAAGCTAATCTCCCCTCGGTCAGCGCGGAACAGCTTTCCTTTCTGAATTCTCCCATTGTTGAATCTGAGCTATCTCAAATTATCAAAGATGCTAATAAGTGTTCTTCTCCAGGGCCGGATGGTTTTCCTTTTCTTTATTATGCGCAATTCTTCTCTGTCCTCTCCCCTTACCTTCTACGCTTATTTAACAACTGGGTATCTGCCGGTAGTATTAGACCTGAGGGGTTGGAAGCTTCCATCGCGTCCCTTCCTAAACAGGGGAAACCCGCAACGTCTCCAGGGAATTTTCGCCCCATAGCCCTCCTGAATTGTGACGTTAAAATCTATGCTAAAATTTGGGCCAATAGATTGATATCGGTGCTCCCTAGCCTCATACACCCCGACCAAGTCGGGTTTGTTCCCGGCAGACAAACCAGAGACGGCACGAGACGTTTAATCGATCTCCTGGATGTGGTGGAGAGGGAGGGTCTCCCCAGTGTATTCCTGTCTCTCGACGCCGAAAAAGCGTTTGACAGGGTGCACTGGGGATATATTGAGCTCACGCTGGAAGAGTTTGGTCTTACTGGACTTATTTCTAAAGCCATCATGGCTTTATACTCCAACCCCTGCACGTCGGTCCACTCGGGTGGCTTTAAATCTCGAACGTTCCCCATTTTGAACGGGACTCGACAGGGCTGCCCCCTCTCCCCCCTTATTTTTGCTCTGATCATGGAGCCTTTAGCTGCCATGGTTAGGCAAAGTGCCGATATAAAAGGGGTGCGGGTGGGAGGAACCGAACACAAAATCGGACTTTACGCCGACGATGTGGTTTTGACTTGTACTTCGCCACTAGTTTCGCTGAATGCGATTACCTCGATTTTATCCCAATTCTCCGCGGTATCATATTACAAACTTAATTTGACTAAATCCATTATTTTTCCCCTCTTCCTCCCAGTCGCCCTTCAAATTCAAATTCAATCTAAGTTTGCATTTATTTGGGCCCCTACGGGCTTTTCGTATTTGGGCATCCGGATAACTAGGTTGGACGACATCGTCCGTTCTAACTGCGAGGAGGCTCTCTCGGAGATTAGGAGGGGCATGGAGCAACTATCGAGCTCTTCGCTCTCGTGGATGGCCCGTATCCAAACTGCTAAAATGTTATTTCTCCCCAAAATTATTTATCTATTTCGGTGTCTTCCCCTTTCCATTCCCTCGAAATATATCTCAGCTTTCCAATCGATCATTGATCGGTTTATCTGGAACAAGAAGCCTCACAGGGTCAAGCGTCGAGTTATGTCCCTCCCGTACTCTATGGGTGGATTGGGTGTCCCTTCGATTCAATTCTGTTATAGGGTGGCGATTCTGGAGCCTCTTAAATTTTGGTGGGAGGAGAACTCACTTCTACCCTGGGTGCTTATTGAATCCCATTTTGCCCCCAAGAACTCTCTTAAATTGCTTTTGGAGCTCCGGCTGCTTCGAGTCTCTCCTTCTGGCCCTTCTCTCCGCACTAGCAAGACTGCTTCTAAGCTTTGGGCGTCAGTCTGCACTTCTCATTTCCTTTTTATGTATGACTATGTTTCTCTGCGGGCCTTGGAATATGCTATTGGGCACACTTCCCTTTCCTCCTGGTGGAGGCGCGGGGTGCACCGGGTGGTCGACCTGTTCGGGTCGGACGGCCTGTTGTCGTTTGAGGTCCTGGCGAATAGATTTTCTCTTTCTATCAAAGATTTTTTTCAATATCTACAACTGCGCAGCTTTCTTAGGTCGCGTCGGTTGTTCGGTGCGCCCCCGCCTCGGATATTCCTGATAAGCTTCCTTTTATGACTTCCTGGGAGTCCTCGCTGGCTTTCGAGGCTTCCCTGGAAGACTGGCAGTTCGCCATGGTACACCCCTCTAAATTTTCCTCATGTATAGGACATTTGGAGCAGTCTAAAAAGATCCAGCTTCAATGGTATCTCACTCCTGCTCGCCTTGCCAAATTTGGTCCCTCTTCCTCTCCTCTTTGTTGGAGGGGCTGCGGGGCTATTGGCTCCGGCTCTCATGTCTGGTGGTCCTGCCCACAGGTTCAGATTTTCTGGCACCAGGTAGAGTCCCTGATCACAGAGGTAATTCGTCTTCCCCTTGTCTTGAGTGGGCATCTAGCTGTTCTGGGTATTTCCCTTATAGAGTTCCCTGTTGTGATCCGCTTTTTGGGCTCCCCTGGTGGTGGCTGGTGGTACTGGAGGCTTGTGTGTGCTTTTCTCCCTCAGCTCACCTGTTTCCATCAGTTTTGGGAGTTCCCTATTTAGCCTTGCTCTCCAGTCACTTCCTTGCCGGTCATCATTGTAACCTGAGTCATTCAGTTGCATGTTCCTGCTACTAGTCTGCTGATCAGCTAAGTGGACTCTTGTCCTTTTTGTTTTGTATTTTTTGTCCAGTTTACAGTTTTGTCATTCCCTGTTACTGGAAGCTCTTGTGGACTGAAATTGCCACTCCTGTGTCATGAGTTGACACAGGAGTCTTAAAGTAATCTCAGGATGGGTTTTTGAAAGGGTTTTTCAGCTGACCGTGAAGTCCTCTTTTGTATCCTTCCTCTATCTAGTAAGTGGACCTCGCTTTGCTAAATCTACCTTCATACTGTGTATGTCTTTTCCTCTGAACTCACCGTTAATATATGTGGGGGCTACTATCATCTTTGGGGAATTTCACTAGAGGTAAGCCAGGTCTGTTCCTTCCTCTTCCAGGCGTAGTTAGTTCTCCGGCTGGCGCGTGGCATTTAGGCAGCCGTAGGAATGCTCCCTGGCTACTGTTAGTTGTGTGGTAGATTTAGGTCACGGTCAGCTTGAGTTTCCATCACCCGAGAGCTAGTCTGTTATTTGTGCTTCTGATGTTCCCATGCCATTGGGGAATCATGACAGTATGACCGGCCGCTGTTAAAGTAATTGGCAGAAGAAAGGAGAGTAAAAGAAGTCTGTAGATTTTTTTTTTTTTCCCTCTCATGTTTGCTACTTAGTTGGCTCAGTTGTATTTCTGCTCTATTTACAGCCTTGCCTTTCTCTCCTTCTAACCCTTGAATGGCTCTGATCTCTCCGGTTTAAGGATGGACCCTCAGAGTTTGGCTGCAGGTTTTAATAATCTTGCTACGAAGGTTCAGGATTTACAAGATTATGTTATACGTACTCCTATTTCTGAACCTAAGATTCCTACACCAGAGGTATTTTCCGGAGATAGATCTCGGTTTCTGAATTTCAAATGTAATTGTAAATTATTCCTTTCTCTCAGACCTCACTCCTCTGGAGATCCTGTTCAGCAGGTTAAGATTGTGATTTCTTTGCTACGAGGTGACCCTCAAAATTGGGCATTTTCATTGACACCAGGGGATCCTGCGTTGCTCAATGTGGATGCGTTTTTTCTGGCTTTAGGGTTGCTGTATGAGGAACCTAATTTGGAGATTCAAGCTGAAAAAGCTTTAATAGCCCTGTCTCAAGGGCAAGATGAAGCTGAGATATACTGCCAAAAATTTCGTAAATGGTCTGCGCTTACTCAGTGGAATGAGTGTGCCCTAGCGGCAAATTTCAGAGAGGGCCTTTCTGATGCCGTTAAGGATGTCATGGTGGGGTTTCCTACGCCCACAGGTCTGAATGAGTCCATGACAATGGTGATTCAGATTGATCGGCGTTTGCGGGAGCGCAAACCCGTGCACCATTTGGCGGTATCTTCTGAAGGGATGCCAGAGAAAATGCAATGTGACAGAATTCTGTCAAGAAGCGAGCGGCAGAATTATAGGCGCAAAAATGGCTTGTGCTTCTACTGTGGTGATTCCGCGCATGTTATATCAGCATGCTCTAAACGTACTAGGAAGGTTGACAAGTCTGTTTCTATTGGCACTTTACAGTCTAAATTTCTTCTGTCTGTAACTCTGATTTGTTCATTATCAGTTATTACCGTGGATGCCTATGTGGACTCTGGCGCCGCTCTGAGTCTCATGGATTGGTCCTTCGCCAGGCGCTGTGGGTTTGATTTGGAGCCTCTGGAAGTTCCTATACCTCTAAAGGGTATAGATTCTACACCTCTGGCTTGTAATAGACTACAGTTCTGGACGCAAGTGACTATGCGTATGACTCCAGACCATCAGGAGGTGATTCGCTTCCTCGTGTTGCATAATCTACATGATGTTTTAGTGCTTGGATTACCATGGTTACAATCTCATAACCCAGTACTGGACTGGAAAACTATGTCTGTGTTAAGCTGGGGATGTCGGGGGGCTCATGGGGACATACCTTTGGTTTCTATCCCGTCATCTATTCCCTCTGAGATTCCGGCTTTTTTGTTGGATTTTGGGGATATTTTTGAGGAGCCTAAAATTGGTTCTCTCCCTCCCCACAGAGAGTGTGATTGCGCCATAGATCTGATTCCAGGCAGCAAATTTCCAAAGGGTCGTTTGTTTAACCTATCTGTACCTGAGCATGCTGCCATGCGAGAGTATGTTAAGGAGTCCCTGGAAAAGGGACATATTCGTCCTTCTTCATCACCTTTAGGAGCTGGGTTTTTCTTTGTCTCTAAAAAGGATGGCTCGCTGAGGCCTTGTATTGATTATCGACTCCTGAATAAAATTACAGTCAAATATCAGTATCCGTTGCCGCTGCTTACTGATTTGTTTGCTCGTATAAGGGGGGCTAAGTGGTTCTCCAAGATTGACCTCCGGGGGGCGTATAATTTGGTGCGAATTAAGCAAGGGGATGAGTGGAAAACCGCATTTAATACGCCTGAGGGCCACTTTGAGTATTTGGTGATGCCTTTCGGCCTTTCTAATGCACCTTCAGTTTTTCAGTCCTTTATGCATGATATTTTCCGTGAATATCTGGATAAATTTATGATTGTGTATTTGGACGATATTTTGATTTTTTCTGAGGACTGGGAGTCTCATGTTCAGCAGGTCAGGAGGGTTTTTCAGGTCTTGCGGGAGAATTCTCTGTGTGTAAAGGGTTCTAAGTGTGTTTTTGGGGTTCAAAAGATTTCTTTTTTGGGGTACATTTTTTCCCCTTCTTCTGTTGAGATGGACCCTGTCAAAGTTCGGGCTATTTGTGACTGGACGCAGCCTACTTCTCTAAAGGGTCTTCAGAAATTCTTGGGCTTTGCTAATTTTTATCGTCGATTTATAACTGGTTTTTCTGGTGTTGCTAAGCCTCTTACGGATTTGACTAAGAAGGGTGCTGATGTTGCCAATTGGTCCTCTGCCGCTGTGGAGGCCTTTCGGGAACTTAAGCGCCGCTTTTCGTCTGCCCCTGTGTTGCGCCAGCCCGATGTCTCTCTCCCCTTTCAGGTTGAGGTCGATGCTTCCGAGATCGGAGCGGGGGCGGTTTTGTCGCAGAAAAGTTCCGATTGCTCAGTGATGAGACCTTGTGCGTTCTTTTCTCGAAAATTTTCTGCCGCCGAAAGAAATTATGATGTCGGTAATCGGGAGCTTTTGGCCATGAAGTGGGCATTTGAGGAGTGGCGTCATTGGCTTGAGGGTGCTAGACATCAGGTGGTGGTTTTGACTGATCACAAGAATCTGATTTACCTTGAGTCTGCCAGGCGTCTGAATCCTAGACAGGCGCGCTGGTCGTTGTTTTTCTCTCGGTTTAATTTTGTGGTCTCATATCTACCAGGTTCTAAGAATGTGAAGGCGGATGCCCTTTCTAGGAGTTTTGAGCCTGATTCCCCTGGTGATTCGGAACCTACAGGTATCCTTAAGGATGGGGTGATATTATCCGCTATTTCCCCAGATCTGCGACGTGCTTTGCAAGAGTTTCAGGCGGATAGACCTGATCGCTGTCCACCTGGTAGACTGTTTGTTCCTGATGATTGGACCAGTAGAGTCATCTCGGAGGTTCCTTCTTCTACGCTGGCGGGTCATCCTGGAATTTTTGGTACCAGGGATTTGGTGGCTAGATCCTTCTGGTGGCCATCTCTGTCTCGAGATGTGCGTGTTTTTGTGCAGTCTTGTGATGTGTGTGCTCGGGCCAAGCCTTGTTGTTCTAGGGCTAGTGGGTTGTTGTTGCCCTTGCCTATTCCAAAGAGGCCTTGGACGCACATCTCTATGGACTTTATTTCTGATCTTCCTGTCTCTCAGAGGATGTCTGTTATCTGGGTGGTGTGTGACCGTTTTTCTAAGATGGTTCATTTGGTGCCATTACCGAAGTTGCCTTCCTCGTCTGAGTTGGTTCCTTTGTTTTTTCAAAATGTGGTTCGCTTGCATGGTATTCCTGAAAATATCGTTTCTGATAGGGGTACCCAGTTCGTTTCTAGATTTTGGCGGGCATTCTGTGCCAGGTTGGGCATTGATTTGTCTTTTTCGTCTGCCTTCCATCCTCAGACTAATGGCCAGACGGAGCGAACTAATCAAACTTTGGAGACGTATTTGAGGTGTTTTGTGTCTGCGGATCAGGATGATTGGGTTGCCTTTTTGCCGTTGGCGGAGTTTGCTCTTAATAATCGGGCTAGTTCTGCAACTTTGGTTTCCCCTTTCTTTTGCAATTCGGGATTTCATCCCCGTTTTTCTTCTGGTCAGGTGGAATCTTCGGATTGTCCTGGAGTAGATGCTGTGGTGGATCGGTTGAATCGGATTTGGGGACAAGTGGTGGACAATTTGAATTTGTCCCAGGAGAGGACTCAGCGGTTTGCTAACCGCCAGCGTCGGGTTGGTCCTCGCCTTCGTGTTGGGGACTTGGTGTGGTTGTCTTCCCGTTTTGTCCCAATGAGGGTTTCTTCTCCTAAATTTAAGCCTAGGTTCATCGGTCCCTATAGGATTTTGGAGATTATTAACCGTTTCCTTTCGTTTGGACCTCCCGGCATCTTTCGCTATCCATAATGTGTTCCATCGGTCGTTGTTGCGGAGATACGAGGTGCCGGTGGTTCCTTCTGCTGAGCCTCCTGCTCCTGTGCTGGTTGAGGGTGAATTGGAGTACGTTATAGAGAAGATCTTGGACTCCCGTATTTCCAGGCGGAGACTCCAGTATCTGGTTAAGTGGAAGGGCTATGGTCAGGAAGATAATTCTTGGGTAACTGCCTCTGATGTTCATGCCTCGGATTTGGTTCGTGCCTTTCATAGGGCTCATCCAGGTCGCCCTTGCGGTTCTTGTGAGGGTTCGGTGCCCCCTCCTTAAGGGGGGGGTACTGTTGTGATCCGCTTTTTGGGCTCCCCTGGTGGTGGCTGGTGGTACTGGAGGCTTGTGTGTGCTTTTCTCCCTCAGCTCACCTGTTTCCATCAGTTTTGGGAGTTCCCTATTTAGCCTTGCTCTCCAGTCACTTCCTTGCCGGTCATCATTGTAACCTGAGTCATTCAGTTGCATGTTCCTGCTACTAGTCTGCTGATCAGCTAAGTGGACTCTTGTCCTTTTTGTTTTGTATTTTTTGTCCAGTTTACAGTTTTGTCATTCCCTGTTACTGGAAGCTCTTGTGGACTGAAATTGCCACTCCTGTGTCATGAGTTGACACAGGAGTCTTAAAGTAATCTCAGGATGGGTTTTTGAAAGGGTTTTTCAGCTGACCGTGAAGTCCTCTTTTGTATTCTTCCTCTATCTAGTAAGTGGACCTCGCTTTGCTAAATCTACCTTCATACTGTGTATGTCTTTTCCTCTGAACTCACCGTTAATATATGTGGGGGCTACTATCATCTTTGGGGAATTTCACTAGAGGTAAGCCAGGTCTGTTCCTTCCTCTTCCAGGCGTAGTTAGTTCTCCGGCTGGCGCGTGGCATTTAGGCAGCCGTAGGAATGCTCCCTGGCTACTGTTAGTTGTGTGGTAGATTTAGGTCACGGTCAGCTTGAGTTTCCATCACCCGAGAGCTAGTCTGTTATTTGTGCTTCTGATGTTCCCATGCCATTGGGGAATCATGACAGTTCCCCTCCCCTCTCCGCCCGATGATCTCTAACATTCTGATCGCTGTCAGCCAATGTATTGCAAACCACTGGAAATCTACAGATCTTCCCTCTAGAGCCAAATTGATTTCCAAAATTAACCTCCACTTCAGTTATGAAGTAATTACGGCACAGGGTCTCTCTAAGAAGAATAAGGTCCTTTCCTGGTGGGATCCTTGGGTTTCCTCAGCTTGTGTATCCCCATCCGCCCTTACCCTCATCTAACAGTCTAATAGTTTATATTAGAATATGTGATTTGTTTTACACTATGACTTTGTACTTTTTGTACTGGATTTGCTGTGCTCTCTGGACACTATGTACTTTGCTTTTCCCTCCTTTCCCCTGACTTCCCTTTTCCCTTTCCCCTCCCCTTCTCCCCTGCTGGAAATATTTGTTGAGTTATGTTCCTCTCTTTTTTGCTAATAAAAAGTTAAATGGTTAAAAAAAAAAAAATATATATATATATATATATATATATATATATATATATATATATATATGAACAACACAGTACAAAAACACAGCAATAAAAATTTACAAATAGTGATACAACAGCTCATTATTCCTATTCAAGCCTTTTGGATGAAAGGAAATCTGTTCACTATCGCACCTATATGTGAACTGCAGGTTAAACCTGTTATCATTCTTATACCGAACAAAGTCCGGTAAGGCAGATACATCTCCCCCCCATATAATGAGCAGGCCATCGATGTATCTGCCATACCAAAGTATATCACCAGAGTGAGGATTGTTTTCAGAATATATAAACCTGCTTTCCCAAAATGCCATGGTAAGATTGGCTAAAGATGGGGAGTATTTTGCAAGGACTTTGCATTTTTAATGGAAAAATAAAGAATTGGAAATTTTAAAAGGAGCTGGAACTACTAACTTTTTTCACACGTAGTATATAGCACAGCTGCGTAGTATATAACACAGCCACGTAGAATATAGAACAGCCACGTAGTATGTAGCACAGCCATGTAGTATATTGCACAGCCACGTAGTATATTGTACAGCCACGTAGTATATAGCACAGACCACATAGTATATTGCACAGCCACGTAGTATATTGCACAGCCACATAGTATATAACACAGCCCACATAGTATATAACACAGCCATGTAGTATATAGCACAGCCCACACAGTATATAACACAGTCCACACAGTATACAACACACCCACGTAGTATATAGCACAGCCCACGTAGTATATAGCACAGCCCACGTAGTATATAGCACAGCTCACGCAGTATATAACACAGCCCACGCAATATATAACACAGCCCACGTAGTATATAGCACAGCCACGTAGTATATTGCACAGCGACATAGTATATAGCATAGCCCACATAGTAGATAGCACAGCGATGTAGTATTTAACACAGCCCATGCAGTATATAACACAGCCCACACAGTATATAACACAGCCCACATAGTATATAACACAGCCCACATAGTATACAGCAATGTGGGCACCATATACCTGTTAAAAAAAGAATTAAAATAAAAAATAGTTAGATACTCACCTTCCGGCGGCCCCTGGATCCAGCCCAGGCATTTAGCGATGCTCCTCGTGACGCTCCGTTCCCAGTAATGCCTTGCGGCAATAACCCGTGATGATGTACCGGTCTCGCGAGACCACTACACAATCTGTGGTCATTGCTGCAATGCATTCTTGGGACCGGAGCGTCGCGAGGAGCGGGAAAGGCTGCCGCAGATGCCGGAAGATGAGAATATAATGATTTTTTTATTATTATTTTTAACATTATATGTTTTTACTATTGATGCTGCATAGGCAGCATCAATAGTAAAAAGTTGGTCACACTTACAGGGTTAATGGCAGCATTAACAGACTGCGTTACACCGCGTTATGCCGCGGTGTAATGCAGTCCGTTTAATGGACTGCTAAAACGCTATGTTGGTGCGGACTGGAGGGGAGTATGAAGGGGGCACTGACTGGAGGGGAGTAGGGAGGGGCCAATTCGCGGCCGAACTGTGACTGTCGCTGATTGGTCGCACCCAGCCGGCCGTAACAAATCAGCGACGAGGGATTTCTGTGACAGACAAACAGACAGACAAACAGACGGGAGTGGACCTTAGACAATTATATATATACTAGATGGTGGCCCGATTCTAACGCATCGGGTATTCTAGAATATGTATGTAGTTTATTTATGAAGTTTTCAGAATAATGCAAATTATACACAGGATTTGGCCGGCCGGGCGCGAACAATTAGCGAAGCGTGGTTCAAATTCAGCACCAATTCGCAGCTGGACTGTGTGACCAATCAGTGAAACCAGGGCCTGCTCCAGGTTTTTGAGGGCCCCGGGCTAAGGAGTCTCAGTGGGCCCCCCTCTTTAACACATACCATGATTCATGATGCACAGATACAGCAGAGAAATATAGCACAGCCAAGTAGCATACAGCCCACGTAGTATATAACACAGGTCATGTAGTATATAACACAGCCCACGTAGTATATAACACAGCCCATGTAGTATATAGCACAGCCCACGTAGTATATTGCCCAGCCACGTAGTATATAGCACACATGTAGTATATTGCCCAACCACGTAATATATTGCACAGCCACATAATATATTGCCCAGCCACGTAATATATACCACAGCCACGTAGTATATAGCACAGAGCCGTAGTATATAACACAGCCCATGCAGTATATAACACAGCCCACGCAGTATATAACACAGCCCACGTAGTATATTGCAATGTGGGCACTATGTCCTGGTTAAAAAAAAATTAAAATAAAAAATAGTTATATACTCACCTTCCGTCGGTCCCCAGATCTAGCCCAGGCGTTTACCGATGCTCCTCGTGACGCTCCGGTCCCAAGAATGCATTGTGGTCTTGCGAGATGATGACGTAGCGGTCTCGCGAGACCGCAATGCATGGACCAGAGCATCGTGAGGAGCAGTGGGAAAGGTGAGAATATAATGATTTTTTATTTTGTTTATTATTTTTAACATTAGATCTTTTTACTATTAATGCTGCATAGGCATATTCATATTATTGTACTCGTTCAGAAGTTGCATAGGCAGCATCAATAGTAAAAAGTTGGTCACACAGTGTTAATAGCAGCGATAACGGACTGCGTTACACCGTGGCATAATGTGGTGTAATGCAGCCATTAACCCTGTGTGAGCGCTGACTGGAGGGGGCACTGATACGGAGTAGGAAGGGGCGAATTCGCGGCCGGACTGTGCCCGTCGCCTGCCGGCCGTGACCAATCAGCGACATGGGATTTCCGTGACAGACAGACAGACAAACAGACAGACAGACAGACAAACAGACGGAAGTGCCCCTTATTCATATTATTGTACTCGTTCAGAAGTTGCATAGGCAGCATCAATAGTAAAAAGTTGGTCACACAGTGTTAATAGCAGCGATAACGGACTGCGTTACACCGCGACATAACGTGGTGTAATGCAGCCATTAACCCTGTGTGAGCGCTGACTGGAGGGGGCACTGATACGGAGTAGGAAGGGGCGAATTCGCGGCCGGACTGTGCCCGTCGCCTGCTGGCCGTGACCAATCAGCGACGTGGGATTTCCGTGACAGACAGACAGACAAACAGACAGACAGACAAACAGACGGAAGTGCCCCTTAGACGATTATATATATAGAAAGATAAACCCTACTTTCATGTTATGTGGTAAAAAATATTCTATGAAACTCAGTCTTGTCAAAATTTTGAAAACTTAGAAAATTGTCTTATGTTCAGTCAGATATTTATTAAAATTTTACTTTTCAGTGGTTCAAAGATGGTTTGCAGTTACTTTGCTGCCTCTGGACTGGACTGGGTACCCTGTCTGTGTGCAAGGCATCATGAAATCTGAAGATTACCAAAGGATTTTGGGTCACAATGTAGTGCCCAGTGTCAGAAAGCTGATCTTAAAATTGGTGTTGGGAGAAAGCTTTCTCCAAATATGAAAAACTTGTAGCAGTTTACAAAAGATGAGTGGTCCAAAATTCCAGTTGAGAGATTTAAGAAACTTGTTGATGGTTGTAGGACACGATTGATTACAGTTATTTATTCCAAAGGGTGGCAACCGAATAGTAAGTTGAGGGTGCCAACAATTTTTGCCACCCCATTTTTGTCTGTTTTTTTGTGAAATCATGTCCAATTTACCTTTAGTTCTCTGTTATTTTGAGTTGTTCCAAAACACACAAAGGAAATAAAGATCTGTACAACAAAAGATGTGTAATTGCAATAATTTTCAGGAAGAAAATACTTCATTTTCTGGAACCATACCATTTCAAGGGTGTGTATATATATATATATATATATATATATATATATATATATATGTATATATATAGGTATATATAAATATAATAGCAAAAAAAAGGGGAAACAGCACAAAAGAAATCAGAAAAGGTGATCTTTAATTCTTTAATGCCCAATGGTGTGACGACGTTTCGGATGTCCAATCCTTTCTCAAGCTTTCCTTTCTTGGCTTGAGAAAGGATTGTATATCCAAAACGTTGTCATGCCGGTTGGTATTAAAGATCACCTTTCTTGAATTTTTTTGTACTGTTTCCTCTTTTTTTGCTAGTATCATAAGGAGCCTGTTGATTGCTGATTGTGGATGCGTGCACACTGTTAAGGTATTTTTCTGGTGCTGTTCCAATTTTTCTAGCTATATATATAGATATATATCTATATATATATATATATATATATATATATAGATAGATAGATAGATAGATAGATAGATAGATAGATAGATAGATAGATAGATATTGTAAGATGGCCGTTGGACAAGCTGGATGATATGTGCAGCGCCCCAGAGTCCTGGTCGTTGCAGTACTGTCGCTCCGCCGCAAAGGGGAATGATGGTATGTCTGATGGCACTAAAGGAGTTCACCTGACCAGGTATCACAGACACACATTACACTTCACACTCCGGCCACCAGGGGGAGTGGTTCTATCTAGTAGGCCGCTCTCCACACTCTGGTAAAACTGGGGGTTGGATAGGAAGTTAGTCAGAAAGTAGTTGAGAAGAGCTAGGGAGAGGACCTGTCAGGGGTGGGATCCTGGCAGAGTCCTAGAAAGAGACAGATCGTTACGGAGTTGTGCCTGTGCCTTACAGCGGCAGACTCCCAAGAAAGGACAAGAAGCGAGGTTTATTGTGGAGAAGTGAGGAACGGAAATACAGCAAAAAGGAGAAAACACCAGAAGGAGTCGTGCCTCAAGATCAGCAACATCCTTCTGAGGCGCGTAGCCGGTGGCCGGAACGCCGAGAAAGTAAGAGACTCCACGCATTACTTTAAACTACGGCCGGGCAGTTAACCATAGGTTGGCTGTCTCACATTACACCTAACGAAGACAACGGAGGCAAACTGTGGGAGAGGGGCATCCCTAGGGTCCCCATAAAATAGCTCCAGGCCTACCCCGTCATCCGGGTGCGTCCTATCCATATCATCTGGGGGACGAAGAGAGAGAGAGAGAGAGAGAGACCAGAAATATACACGACAGTTGTGAGGACTATCCCGTGGTGCTCAGCAGGGAGGTACTACAACACACAGGCGCTAGAAGGTAGAGACTGATTTCCACCTGCAAAGGGAACTCTGGATGTGCCTTCGGACCGGCTGGTCTCAGCCAGCCCTGTTAGCAGTGCTCTGGATTGTGGACCCCGAAGCCTTCAGTAAAGAGGTAAAGAGACTGCAACCCTGTGTCCTCGTTATTCACCGCGATTAGCACCACGCGCCACTACACACCTTTCATTGGACGCTCCTTAGCAGGGTCACGGACTGGGTCTAGCCACCGTGACAACCCCAGAACTGAGACAGAGAGGCCCGGTATCGAGTACCCTGCGGCCCTGCGTCTGGGGGCGCTCCAAACTTGGCGTCACGAACAGGATCTACTTAAGCCTGACGAATCGGGTCATGTGTGCCTTGGAACTGTGATTGAACTGTGATTTATTGCAAAGACTGTGTGTTGCTATTTGCCGCCAAAATCTGCCATCGCCGCGCTTGAAGGGAGGAGCCATAGCTTTGTGGGCGGAGCCGGTCAAAAAGAGCGGTAAAGCGATGAACCCGGAAGAGGAACACCAACTTCCAGCAGGTCAGCAGGGGGAAGGAGCGACCATGTCTGAGTCGGGGGGAGCAGAGGCGGCGGTCGCAGCCGTAGACCCAGAGGCATCTCCGGCCCCCGCAGTAGATGCAGCCGCGGGCCTTGTACCACAGCCGGTTGCCACAGAGCTCGCCGCCCCTATCCGCCAGCCGGAGGCTGCTGCGGCTACAACAGCCATAATGCCCTTCTCCATGCCGTTCCTACCTGGAGCAGCCTGGCTCCCGCGATACTCTGGAGAGTCCCATACATTAACTGACTTTAAAGAGGGGATCTGCAGCCTGCTCGAGTTCTATCCCCTGACAGAGCCTCAGAAAGTTCATATGATAACCGGCCAACTCTTTGGGGCGGCTCTGAGAGAGCCCACCGCGGATTAGGGAACTACACAGCAGTCTTTGCAAAGCTTAAAGCCACCTTTGACACCCGCACCGCTACAGAAACCAAGTTGACTTTCTATGGGTGCAAACAGAGGCCGCAGGATAGCCTACGGGACTATGCCCTTAACCTCCAGGAGGCGCTGCGGGCCATCAAGCAGAGTGACCCCGGCAGCATGCAAGATGAAGATAAACTCCTGAAGGAGCGGTTCATTGAGGGGCTCCTGTGCAGCCACCAAAGGGGTCAACTGCACTTCCTGGCCATGCAGAACCCAGACCTGACTTTTGCGCAATTCAAGGATAAAGCCATCCAGGTGCTACAAGAGCGACAGTCCAGCCGTGCAGTGCCTCCCAGGCGTCCAGCTCTCACATACCACCAGGAGGTGGAGTTGGATGCCCCAGTTGCCGCCGAGGCCGATGCCCAGAGCTTAGAGGACGACTCCCCTGCAGGACTGTGCCTCCAGATGCAGGAGCTGACCAAGAGCGTTGCTGCCCTAGCCCGGACTGTGCAGTCCCTACAGGAGGCACCCAAGAAGAAGATCCAGCTGGCCTCCAGACCAGAGGATGTCCCCTGGATGCGACAGAGGAGGACTCCGCCGACCAGAGGCAGGGACGACGATCGCTTTCATTGGGACGGACGACCTATCTGCCGCCGCTGTCACCAGGTGGGCCACCTTGCAAGGTACTGTCCTTTAAACGAGCAACCCCTGGGGCAAAGGGCCAACCCCCAGGAGTGGGACGATCAGGCCCGCAGCATTGAAGAGACAAATACGTTGGAGGTCGACCAGTTCTTCCTGTTGTGATCGACGGTATCCCCATGAACGCTTTGCTGGACACCAGTTCTCAGGTGACGACTATGCCTTACGTGCTTTATAAACGGTATTGGGAGGACACCGATATTACTCGTGGCCCCGATGACGATTTCACCATAATAGCCAGTAATGGTCAGCCATTGCCACAAGTGGGGTATAAAGAGGTCACCATTAGTGTTGAGCGATACCGTCCGATACTTGAAAGTATCGGTATCGGAAAGTATCGGCCGATACCGGCAAAGTATCGGATCTAATCCGATACCGATACCTGATACCAATACAAGTCAATGGGACTCATGTATCGGACGGTATTCCTGATGGTTCCCAGGGTCTGAAGGAGAGGAAACTCTCCTTCAGGCCCTGGGAACCATATTAATGTGTAAAATAAAGAATTAAAATAAAAAATATTGCTATACTCACCTCTCCGACGCAGCCTGCACCTTACCGAGGGAACCGGCAGCGTTGTTTGCTTAAAATTCGCGCTTTAACTTCCTTACGCGAAGTCCCGGCTTGTGATTGGTCGCGCGCCGCCCATGTGGCCGGGACGCAACCAATCACAGCAAGCCGTGACGTAATTTCAGGTCCTTCAGGATTTTAAAATTACGTTCCGGCGTTGTTATTGGTTGCGTCGCCCATGTGACCGCGACGCAACCAATCACAACGCCGGAACGTAATTTTAAAATCCTGAAGGACCTGAAATTACGTCACGGCTTGCTGTGATTGGTTGCGTCGCGGTCACATGGGCGACGCGACCAATCACAAGCCGTGATGTCACGGGAGGCAGGAGACGCGCGCATTTTAAAATGCGCGCGTGTCCAGCCTCCCGTGACGTCACGGCTTGTGATTGGTCGCGTCGCCCATGTGACCGCGACGCAACCAATCACAACGCCGGAACGTAATTTTAAAATCCTGAAGGACCTGAAATTACGTCACGGCTTGCTGTGATTGGTTGCGTCCCGGCCACATGGGCGGCGCGCGACCAATCACAAGCCGGGACTTCGCGTAAGGAAGTTAAAGCGTGAATTTTAAGCAAACAATGCTGCCGGTTCCCTCGGTGAGGTCCAGGCTGCGTCGGAGAGGTGAGTATAGCAATATTTTTTATTTTAATTCTTTCTTTTACACATTAATGTTGTTTCGATACCGATACCCGATACCACAAAAGTATCGGATCTCGGTATCGGAATTCCGATACAGCAAATATCGGCCGATACCCGATACTTGCGGTATCGGAATGCTCAACACTAGTCACCATCAAGGTGGGGCGGGTGGAATTGGAGGCCCAAGGGATTGTAATTGTTGATATTGACCGCCATGAGTGTAATCCCATGATGACCATTGGTACTAATGTTATAGAAAATTGTCTTGTTATTGTCCTATTACAACAGGTAGCAGAAACAGCTGGCTACAGTGAACAACGTGCCCTGCAAAAAGAAATCAGGGCCCTGATGCAAAGACAGCAGGTGGAGCTGACTGGTGGTGAAATTGGTCATGTCACAGTGAGTGATTCAAACCCCATTGCGATACCCCCCAGGAGTGAAATGTTGATATGGTGTCGGGCAGCCATAGGCCTCAGGGGTAAAGACTATCAGGCCCTGGTAGAACCTGTATATTCGGATAATAGGCCTACCCTGCTGACAGCCAGAGGGGTAGTTGACGTCCGCAAGGGGAGGGTGCCAGTACGTGTTCTCAATTGCGGGGAAGAAGAAGTCCAGCTAGCCAAATATGCCACACTTGCCAAACTGTTTACTGTTAATAGTAGTGTGATACAGGCACCTGGGCCCTTGGTCCCGTCCAATCCGGCGGAGAACAACGGTTCTGCAGGGTAACCGAAGGATTGGTCTCGGGAATTACATGTGGCACTGACTCTACCCCACCTCACCAGAAACAGGGGGCCTACAGGGTGGTTCATGAGTACGAGCGGGTCTTTAGCAAACACCCCCTAGATTTTGGACAGGTAAAAGGGATCCAACATCATATCCCCACAGGGGATCACTGACCCATAAAAGAGAGATACAGTCCTGTACCCCCAGCTCATTATCAGTGTGCCAAGGACATGTTGCAAGAGATGAAGGAGGCTGGGGTAGTGAGGGACAGTTGTAGCCCCTGGGCAGCTCCATTAGTTCTTGTTAAGAAGAAAGATGGCACAATGAGAATGTGTGTGGATTATTGACAGTTAAATCGCATTACACATAAAGATGCATACCCACTGCCCAGGATAGAGGGGTCCCTGGCTGCTTTAAAATCTGCTAACTACTTCTCTACATTGGATCTCACCAGTGGGTACTGGCAGGTTCCCGTGGCGGAGGCGGACAAGGAGAAGACGGCCTTCACGACGCCGATGGGTCTTTGTGAATTCAACTACATGCCCTTCGGATTGTGCAATGCCCCGTGGACGTTCCAGAGGATGATGGAGTGCTGTCTGGGGCACAAGAACTTTGAAACTGTACTGCTGTATCTGGACGATGTCATTGTTTTCTCCAAGACCTACGAAGACCATCTGAAGCACCTGGCCGAGGTGTTTGAGGCCCTATCCAACTTTGGCTTAAAGGTGAAACCATCCAAATGCTACCTGCTGAAACCCAAAGTGCAGTATCTCGGCCATGTGGTGAGTGCTGAAGGAGTGGCCCCAGACCCCGACAAGGTTACGGTGATTAAGGACTGGCCGAAGCCCAGCAACCTCCATGAAGTCCGGCAGTTCCTTGGGTTGGTAGGCTATTACCGGAGGTTCATCAAGGACTTCACCAAGAAGGCCACGCCATTGCAAGATCTGTTGGTGGGCCAATCCAAGAAGACCAAGGGGAAGAGTACCCCATTTCATTGGAACGAAGGACTGGAAGGATCATTCGCTTGCTTGAAGATGCCGCTGACGGGAGAAGAGGTACTGGCCTACCCTGAATATGATCAACCGTTTGTACTGTATACGAATGCCAGCAACGTAGGACTGGGAGCTGTGTTGTCCCAGGTCCAGAAAGGCAAGGAGAGGGTAATCGCTTACGCCAGCAGGAAACTTCGTCCCAAGGAAAGGAACCCTGACAACTACAGTTCCTTCAAGCTGGATTTCCTCGCCATCGTTTGGGCAGTGACGGAGAGGTTCAAGCACTACCTGGCCTCACCAAAATTTACCGTCTTCACGGATAACAATCCACTAACGCACTTGGACACAGCAAAACTCGGGGCCTTGGAACAGCGGTGGATGGCCCGGCTGTCCAATTATGACTTCACCATCAAGTACTGGGCAGGGCGCAAGAATGCGAATGCCGATGCCTTGTCCCGGATGCCCAATTTGCCAGAAACGGGGGAGGACCCAGAGGCACTTGAAGAAGTAGAATTGCCCGCTTTCCATCTCCCCAAAGCCACCAATGCTCCCATCATGTGAAGAACAGGCACAGAAACAACCAGGATGCCACGCTGAATCACCTGCCCCACCATGGATGGGCAGAGACCCAGGATGGTTACCCTGCGGTCCGTCGGGTGAAAGAACTCCTGACGCAGGCAGGTTTGCATCCCGGCCCGGATGATCCACAAGAAACCCAACAGCTGTGGAAGGGGAGAAGCAAATTGTTTATTCACGATGGTAAGCTGTGCCGAAGAAGTATCGACCCGCGCACTCACGAATTGGTATGGCAGATAGTGGTTCCGAGGCAAGATGCGCCGATGGTTCTGGGAGCATACCACGATGGGGCTGGACACTTCGGGTGGAGGAAGTTAGAGAGGCTACTCCGAGGGAGATTCTATTGGATTGGCATGAAAAGAGCCATCGAGAAGTGGTGTCGGGAGTGTGGCCTGTGCAGCCTACGCAGGAAGGACCGTGACAGCCAACGGGCTCCTTTGCAGCCCATCATCACCAAACGGCCGCTAGAACTGGTCACGCTGGACCACGTGAAGCTGACACCTAGCCGGTCGGGCTATATTTATGCTCTCACCATCGTGGATCACTATTCCAGGTTCCTGGTGGTTGTACCTGTCAAGGATCTAACGGCCAGGACGGCCGCCAAAACCTTCCAGCAGTACTTCTGTAGGCCCCATGGGTATCCGGAGAAGGTACTGACCGATCAGGGACCAGCATTTGAGGCGGAGGTGTTCCAGGAGTTCTGCAACCTGTACGGGTGTAAGAAGATCAGAACCACACCGTACCATCCCCAAACCAATGGGATGTGTGAAAAGATGAACCAAGTGGTGATCGACTTACTGAAGACCTTGCCTGTAGAAGAACGGAACTTGTGGCCAACAAAATTGCCCGACCTGGTAGACATGTACAACCACATCCCAGTGAGTTCTACCAACTGCACTCCGGCTTACCTGATGCGAGGAAGGTCTAGCAAGTTGCCCGTTGATCTGGACATGGGGGTTCTGACCCCCGAAGATACCTCGCCGGATGCCGATTGGGATACGGAGAGGCAGCAAAGGTACCGCAAAGTAGAGGAATGCATGGAAAGAAGTCTCGCTCAGGCCAGGCAAAATCAGGAAAGGGACTACAACCAGCATGCTCCTGCGATTCCCTTGCCGCCTGGCGAGCAGGCACTCAAGCGGAAGAGAAGGCTACACAAACTTGACGACCAATGGGAAGCGGAACCGTATACCATCCAGCCGTCCGATTTCGACAATACCAAAGTCTGTCTCATCAGCAAAGATGGAGGGGAAACCTCAACGGCAATATCCAGAGGCCACCTTAAGGTATGCCCTGATAAGTTGAGGGAGAAGGAAACAGGTCCAAGAGCCTCTCCACCTGCAGAAGAGGAGAAAATGATACACACTGTTCTTGGTGATTTTCCCCAGTCTTGAACCCAAATAAATCAGGCCATCGTGGTACCTGTCTTAGCGTTTCATCAACTGAACCCGCCTGGACTAGACGTGGTGCCAGATCCTCCGGACCCGCAATCACAACAGACCCCGCCGGACGATGCCATGTCCACCGTCGGACCGGCGGAGCCTCCCTCTGCTATTGGCGATCTGCCGTACCCACTGATGGTAGCAGCAGCTCTGAGAGATCCAGTATGCCAGTGCTACCCAGACTCACTAGAAGCGTAGCTAGAAGGCAGTGCACTACACCAGTGGTAGCAAGCATAGCGAGCCCTGCTAGGCCAATAACGATCCCCGCACTACGGAGGTCTGCAACAGAAAAAAATCGTCAAAAAGCCGTAGCCAGCTCACCAACCAGACTATCAGGAATTGAGCACGGAGATTCGTCCTGACCTGGACGCCAAGCAGTTGCAATGTACGAAAACGTGGACACTCCAGCTCCAATAAAATGGTGAAATTCTTTATTAGTCCAACTTCATAAAACGGACAATCCTTACAGTGGTGTATAGACATAGGTGGTTACACAGATATTGGCAACGCGTTTCGATCACATAGGATCTTACTCATGCCCATATGATTCCTTCATTCAGTATTATACATATAGAGATCCTAGACCTATCACAAACACTTTAAAAGTCACATGACATATTGGAAGGTCCTACAGATGTCAAATGCGAAAATTTTAGTAAAAAACTGAATGGAAACCTCAGAATATAAAAAACATAATTAAAATATCAACAATGATACAAAAATTTCATTCCTTTTGTTCAAACCCACAGGGAAACGAGTATTTAAATTATACATCCAAAAGGCTTCTCTGGTGAGTAAACGCCTCTTTATATCCCCCCCCCCCCACGGCTATGGAAGTAAACTTTCTCAATACCCTGAACTCTTAGGGCTGTGGTATTGCCATTATGTATCATACTAAAGTGTTTAGAAACCATGGAGATATTTCTAGTTGTGATATTGCGATTATTGGCATCCCTAATATGTTCCGTAATACGGGTTTTAATTTGCGAGTTGTGCAGCCTATATATGATAATTGACAGGCTATACACTCTACTTTATATACTACATTCTTTGTGTGACAATTGATGACATTTTTTTATATTATAATTTTTATTCTTTGCTCCAAAACTTTCAAAAGGGACCCCTTTGTTTACCCGGGGTCCCTGCTGTCTTAAAGTTACAACAACTGAACTGAGAGTCATAAACTGTGCATGACCAAACTTTCGCAACGTTCAAGTGTTCTCACCTCCCGTAAAGGGAAGCACTGTTAAGTTTACTTGTTTATTGCATTATTAAAAAAAGTTTGTATGTTTGTTGTTAACATGTATTGTTGTTTTTCTTTTCCCAGTCCGGGAGTACTGGATTTAACCAGGGGGGAGTGCAGCGCCCCAGAGTCCTGGTCGTTGCAGTACTGTCGCTCCGCCGCTAAGGGGAGTGATGGTGTGTCTGATTGCACTAAAGGAGTTCATTGAAGAGAAAAAAAAAGGGTTGAGTTCCAGCTCCTTAAAACAATTCTTTTATTGAATCCAAATATAAAATCCAAATGTCCATGGTGTATGACTCCCACCAATAAGTGCCCAGGATGACAGAGCTTTAACGGCTACGCGTTTCGATCAGAATGATCTTAATCAAAGCCATATTACAATCTGGTTGTGCTCCTCTATATGAGGCTATTCCTCCAACCAGAGTGTTTGTCCAAGTCACATGACAATTCCTAAGGTCCTGTTTTAAAATCAGCATATAAACATATAAGACAACTTAAAATATTCATTTCACAATCAGCAGTAATGTAACATAGTTTCAATTCTTTTGTTCAATCCCATTGGGACACGGGTATTTAATTGGAAAATCCAATATGCCTGGAAATACGCAGTGCTACGTGCATGGTGCATAACAAAATGTTTTGATGCTGCCGATATATTTCTATTTTCATTGCGCACATTCCCTATATCATACAGATGTTCTCTGATGCGTATTTTTAATTTTCTGGTTGTGCAGCCCACATATGATAAGTTGCACTCTGTGCATTTAATTTTATATACTACATTGGACGAATTATATTCCGCTCTGATAGGAATAAATCTACAAAAAACTGGTTGAGCTGCTCAGAGTTCTATAGATGTGGTATGACCCACTGCAGCACATGCAAAGTTGCAGCTGTTGCTAAAACTTTTCAAAATGCGGATGAAACAATTAAATTTGATATAAAGCAATATATTAATTGCAATTCGTCCAATGTAGTATATTTGGATTCAATAAAAGAATTGTTTTAAGGAGCTGGAACTCAACCCTTTTTTTTTCTCTTCAATGAACATTACGTCTGCCTGCAGCGGAGTTCCGTGCACCTGCGGTGATTACTGGTGAGCTGGCTACCTCCCTTTCTTTATTTTATTACTAAAGGAGTTCACCTGACCCGGTATCACAGACACACATTACACTTCACACTGCGGCCACCAGGGGGACTGGTTCTATCTAGTAGGCCGCTCCTCACACTCTGGTAAAACTGGGGGTTGGATAGGAAGTTAGTCAGAAAGTAGTTGGGAAGAGCTAGGGAGAGGACCTGTCAGGGGTGGGATCCTGGCAGAGTCCTAGAAAGAGACAGATCGTTACGGAGTTGTGCCTGTGCCTTACAGCGGCAGACTCCCAAGAAAGGACAAGAAGCGAGGTTTATTGTGGAGAAGTGAGGAACGGAAATACAGCAAAAAGGAGAAAACACCAGAAGGAGTCGTGCCTCAAGATCAGCAACATCCTTCTGAGGCGCGTAGCCGATGGCCGGAACGCCGAGAAAGTAAGAGACTCCACGTATTACTTTAAACTATGGCCGGGCAGTTAACCATAGGTTGGCTGTCTCACCATTACACCTAACGAAGACAACGGAGGCAAACTGTGGGAGAGGGGCGTCCCTAGGGTCCCTATAAAATAGCTCCAGGCCTACCCCCTCATCCGGGTGCGTCCTATCCATATCATCTGGGGGACGAAGAGAGAGAGAGAGACCAGAAATATACACGACAGTTGTGAGGACTATCCCGTGGTGCTCAGCAGGGAGGTACTACAACACACAGGCGCTAGAAGGTAGAGACTGATTTCCACCTGCAAAGGGAACTCTGGATGTGCCTTCGGACCGGCCGGTCTCAGCCAGCCCTGTTAGCAGTGCTCTGGATTGCGGACCCCGAAGCCTTCAGTAAAGAGGTAAAGAGACTGCAACCCTGTGTCCTCGTTATTCACCGCGGTTTGAACCACGCGCCATCTACACACCTTTCATTGGACGCTCCTTAGCAGGGTCACGGTCTAGCCACCGTGACAACCCCAGAACTGAGACAGAGAGGCCCGGTACCGAGTACCCCGCGGCCCTGTGTCTGGGGGCGCTCCATATGTGTCATCGTGGCTATTAGCTGTGGTGATGTGAGCTCAGAAGCATGCTCCAGCACATATAGTTCTGAGAGAGTTGTCAGGCCATGCCAGGGCTGGGTTTTAGGAGCAGTGATAAGAGATGGGTGGGAATGACCGCTCACATATACCAACCAACAGGGACATGGCTTGGCAGATAATATGGAGCCCAAGGCTCACATTCAGTGTCTGTGGCTGGAAGTGTGGAGTCCTCCAGTATGTGTTGCTAGAATTGTTAAAGGCACTGACCTGAGCAGGTAGACCCACAGTACTATATGAACTACTTACTTGCAGTTTGTTTTCACCTTCAGTGTGTGTTCCTAAAGGCACTGACCGGAGCAGCAGGCAGACCCGCATTACTATATGGGCAACTTATTTTCAGTTTGCTTTCACTTTGTGCCAGAAAAGGCTGTGTTTTGTTTTGCTATCCGGAGCAGTTTATGAACATTGAATAAACTTGCCTGGATATTGCTGCAATACAGTTTCCTGTGCCTACCTTAAACGCAGCTGAGTGAGCACAAACCTCTACAATATATATATATATATATATATGTATATATATATATATATATATATATATATACATATATATATATATACATATATATATATAAAAATGCTTCTCACTTAATTAATTTATTTATATTCTAATTTAGTGAGAAGCATTTGTATATATATATATATATATATATATATATATATATATATATATATATATATATACTAGATGGTGGCCCGATTCTAACGCATCGGGTATTCTAGAATATGTATGCGTAGTATATTGCGCAGCCCATGCAGTACATTGCGCAGCCCACGCAGTACATTGCGCAGCCCACGCAGTACATTGCGCAGCCCACGCAGTACATTGCGAAGCCCACGCAGTACATTGTGCAGCCCACATTGTATATTGCGCAGCCCACGTAGTATATCGCACAGCCCACGTAGTATATTGCGCAGCCCACATTGTATATAGCACAGCCACGTAGTATATTGCCCAGCCACATATACAGCACAGCCACATATACAGCACGGCCCATGTAGTATATTGCCCAGCCACGTAGTATATAGCACAGCCCATGTAGTATATTGCCCAGCCACGTATATAGCACAGCCCATGTAGTATATTGCCCAGCCACGTATATAGCACAGCCCATGTAGTATATTGCACAGCCCATGTAGTATATTGCCCAGCCCATGCAGTATATAGCAATGTGGGCATCATATCCCTGTTAAAAAAAGAACTAAAATAAAAAATAGTTATATAGCGCGAGACCGCTACGTCATCATCTCGCGAGATCGCAGCATGGAGGCCTGTTGTCGATCCGGGGGCCGACGGACTGTGAGTATCTAACGATTTTTTATTTTTTTTATTATTTTTAACATTAGATCGTTTTACTATTCATGCCGCATAGGCAGCATGAATAGTAAAAAGTTGGTCACACAGGGTTAATAGCAGCGGTAACGGAGTGCATTACACCGCGGCATAACGCGGTCCGTTACCGCTGCCATTAACCCTGTGTGAGCGCAGACTGGAGGGGAGTACGGAGCGGGCACTGACTGCGGGGAGGAAGGAGCGGCCATTTTTCCGCCGGACTGTGCCCGTCGCTGATTGGTCGTGGCTGTTTTGCCACAACCAATCAGCGACTTTGATTCCATGACAGACAGAGGCCGCGACCAATGAATATCCGCGACAGACAGACAGACAGAATGACAGACAGAAAGACGGAAGTGACCCTTAGACAATTATATAGTAGATATATATATATATATATATATATATATATATATATGTTTATGTACATACAGGTGCTTCTCACAAAATTAGAATATCATCAAAAAGTTACTTTATTTCAGTTTTTTAATACAAAAAGTGAAACTCATATATTATATAGAGTCATTACAAACAGAGTGATCTATTTCAAGTGTTTATTTCTTTTAATATTGATGATTATGGCTTACAGCCAATGAAAACCCAAAAGTCATTATCTCAGTAAATTAGAATAATTAACAAAAAACACCTGCAAAGGCTTCCTAGACATCTAAACAGTCCCTTAAGGCCCCGTCACACTAAGCGACGCTGCAGCGATACAGACAACGATGCCGATCGCTGCAGCGTCGCTGTTTAGTCGCTGTGTGGTCGCTGGAGAGCTGTCACACAGACCGCTCTCCAGCGACCAACGATGCCGAGGTCCCCGGGTAACCAGGGTAAACATCGGGTTGCTAAGCGCAGGGCCGCGCTTAGTAACCCGATGTTTACCCTGGTTACCAGTGTAAAATGTAAAATAACAAACACTACATACTCACCTTCGCGTCCCCCGGCGTCCGCTTCCTGCACTGACTGAGCGCCGGTCCTAACAGCAGAGCGGTGACGTCACCGCTGTGCTGTACTTTCACTTTCCGGCCGGCAGTCAGTCAGTGCGGGAAGCAGACGGCAAGGGACCTGACGGACACCGGAATGTGAGTATGTACTGTTTGGTTTTTTTTACATTTACGATGGTAACCAGGGTAAACATCGGGTTACTAAGCACGGCCCTGCGCTTAGTAACTCGATGTTTACCCTGGTTACCAGTGAAGACATCGCTGAATCCGTGTCACACACACCGATTCAGCGATGTCAGCAGGACCTCAACAACCAAAAAAAGGTCCAGGCCATTCCGACACGACCAGCGATCTCACAGCAGGGGCCGGGTTGCTGGTACGTGTCAAACATAGCGAGATCGCTACTGAGGTCGCTGTTGCGTCACAAAACTTGTGACTCGGCAGCGATCTCGCTAGCGATCTCGTTATGTGAGACGGGGCCTTAAGTCTGTTTCAGTAGCTCCACAATCATAGGGAAGACTGCTGACTTGACAGATGTCCAGAAGGCAGTCATTGACACACTCCACAAGGAGGGAAAGCCACAAAAGGTCATTGCTAAAGAAGCTGGCTGTTCAGAGTGCTATATCCAAGCATATTAATGGAAAGTTGAGTGGAAGGAAAAAGTGGGGTAAAAAAAAGTTGCACAAGCAACCGGGATAGCTGCAGCCTTGAAAGGATTGTTAAGAAAAAGCCATTCAAATATTTGGGGGAGTTTCATAAGTCATGGACTGCTACTGAAGTCATTGCTTCAAGAGCCACCACACACAGACATATCCAGGACATGGGCTACAATGTCACATTCCTTGTGTCAAGCCACTCATGACCAATAGACAATGATAGAAGTGTCTTACCTGAGCCAAGGAGATAAATAACTGGACTGTTGCTCAGTGGTCCAAGGTGTTGTTTTCAGATGAAAGTAAATTGTTCATTTCATGTGGAAACCAAGGTCCCAGAGTCTGGAGGAAGAGTGGAGAGGCCACAATCCAAGCTGCTTGAGATCTAGTGTGAAGTTTCCACAATCAGTGATGGTTTGGGGAGCCATGTCATCTGCTGGTGTAGTATACATATTAATCCAATAACCAAATTTTAAAACATATTCAGCAATAACAACCACAAAAGGCCCCCCAAAATATTAGACAGGCCACATAAAGTTTTGTTTTAAAACATATATTTTTATTTATATCAAAAGGATAAAATCTTAATTCAAATATACAATCAATTGTAAAAATGCCTCCGATCCAAAACACATCACGTGTGGCTCCACAGATAATTGTATCATATAACCTATGTGGCAAGCGGTATTTCTATAAATATTACCATGAAATTCTTAGATAATATCCCAGACAAATGACCTGAAGGGAAAACCCGATCAAAGTGCTTTAGTGCTTTAGCTAGTTTTATAATACAACCCATAAGGCACATAATAATAAGCCTCAAATGGCGTTCCTGTAGATATTACAATAATATTCCCAGTCAATATCCCGGTTAAATAACCTGAGTAGTAACCCTTGCCATAGTGCTTCAGTGCATATGCCGATTATGGGCTCTTACAACCACTATAACAAAGTTTATCTGGTCATAGTTACCTCCGTGCAACCACACGAGACCTGCACAAACCCCAGGTCTCGTGTGGTTGCACGGAGGTAACTATGACCAGATAAACTTTGGTATAATAGTTGTAAGAGCCCATAATCGGCATATGCACTGAAGCACTTTGGCAAGGGTTACTACTCAGGTTATTTAACCGGGATATAAACTTGGAATATTATTGTAATATCTACAGGAACACCATTTGAGGCTTATTATTATGTGCCTTATGGGTTGTATTATAAAACTTGCTGCGTATAGGCACTAAAGCACTTTGATCGGGGTTTCCCTTCAGGTCATTTGTCTGGGATATTATCTAAGAATTTCATGGTAATATTTATAGAAATACCGCTTGCCACATAGGTGAGGCTACGTTCACATTAGCGTTGTGCGGCGCAGCGTCGGGCGCAGCAGCGGCGATGCATGCGTCATGCGCCCCTATATTTAACATGGGGGGCGCATGGACATGCGTTGTCTTGCGTTTTGTGACGCATGCGTTATTTTGGCGCAACTGTCAGGGCGCAGAGGACGCTGCATGATGCAGTTTTTTCTGCGCCAAAAATCATGCAAAAAATGAACGCATGCGTCACAAAACGCTGCGTTGTGCATGCGTTTTGTATGCGTTGTGCGTTGCGTCGCCGACGCTGCGCAGCACAACGCAAATGTGAACGTAGCCTTATATTATACAATTATCTGTGGAGCCACACGTGATTTGTTTTGGATGGGAGGCATTTTTACAATTGATTGTGTATTTGAATTAAGGTTTTATCCTTTTGATATAAATAAAAATATATGTTTTAAAACAAAACATTATGTGGCCTGTCTAATATTTTGGGGGGCCTTTTGTGGTTGTTATCTACTGGTGTAGGTCCACTGTGATTTATCAAAACCAAAGTTAAAGCAGCCATCTACCAGGAAATTTTACAGCACTTCCTGCTTCCCTCTGCCGACAAACTTTTTGGAGATGGAAATTTCATTCTCTAGCAGGACTTGGCACCTGTCCGCACTGCCAAAAGTACCAATACCTGGTTTAAAAACAACAATATCGCTGTGCTTGATTGGTCAGCAAACTTGCCTGACCTTAACCCATAGAGAATCTATGGGGTGTTGTCAAGAGGAAGATGAGAGATGCTAGACCCAACAATGCAGACGAGCTGAAGGCTGCTATCAAAGCAACCTGGGCTTCCATAGCACCTCAGCAGTGCCACGCCTCCATGCCATGCCACATTGATGCAGTAATTGATGCAAAAGGAGCCCCGACCAAGTATTGAGTGTATTTACTGAACATACATTTTAGTAGGCCAACATTTTGGATTTTAAAATCATTTTTCAAGCTGGTGTTAAAAAGTAGTCTAATTTACTGAGAAAATGACTTTTGGTGTTTCATTGTCTGTAAACCATCATCAACATTAACAGAAATAAACACTTGAAATAGATCACTCTGTTTGTATTGACTCTATATAATATATGAATTTCACTTTTTGTATAGAAGAACGGAAATAAATTAACTTTTTGATGATATTTTAATTTTGTCAGAAGCACCTGTATATACAGTTGTGCTCAAAAGTTTACATACCCTGGCAGAATTTTTGTTTTCTTGGCCTTTTCCCAGAGAATGTGAATGATAGCACCAAAACTTTTTCACCACTCATGGTTAGTGGCTGGGTGAAGCCATTTATTGTCAAACTACTGTGGTTTCTCTATTTAAATCATGATGACAACCCAAAATATCCAAGTAACCCGGATCAAAAGTTTACATACCCTGGCGATTTTGGCCTGATAACATGCACAGGAGTTGACACAAATGGGTTTGAATGGCTACTAAAGGTAACTAGGTCCTCACCTGTCACCTGTTTGCTTGTAATCAGTGTGTGTGCATAAAAGCTGAGTGAGTTTCTGGGATCCAGACAGACTCTTGCATCTTTCATCCAGTCACTGACGTTTCTGGATTGTGAGTCATGGGGAAAGCAAAAGAATTGTCAATGGATCTACATGACAATTTAGCTGAACTGTATAAAACAGGAAAGGGATGCAAAAAGATATCCAAGTAACTGATAATGCCAGTTAGCAGCGTTCATACATTGATGAGCAAAAGGGTAACAAAGTTTTGAACTTTTGACTTCCAGATTCCACATCTCACCATCCACTACTGCTTCAAACGAGAGACTATCATCATTTTATAGACTATCATCTTGGCTATCTCATACATAGATGTTGCAACTATTTAGCATATGATTAGTTATGCAGATTCTGCCATGTCAATCTGAATTTAGATTTTTATTATTTTGTCATTATTTTGTAAATCCACCCTTGACTTTCAACACTACCTGAATCCTTCTGGGTATGCTCTCAATCAGATTCAAACATGTCTTGACCTAAATCTGATCCCAGGTTTCTTTTACACATTCACAAAGTTGATGCATGCTGGTCGACTCACTTGGATATGTATACAGTTTGTTTCTTCAACTCTATCTACAAGTGTTCAATTTGGTTGATGTCTGGGGACTGTGAGGATCAATCTGGCACCTCTACTGCATTGTCATTGAACCATTTCTTCACGAATCTACATGTATGCTTTTGGTCATTGTCCTGCTGGAACACTATTTTGTTCTTTTCATACACATTGTGCTCGAGTGTATGAAGTAATTCATCTTGTAGAATACTCACATATATCTCACCTTTGACACCACACAAATCCTAGTTAAGTATCCAATGCCTTTGGCTTCCTCCACCGAACTTGACAGTTCCTTCAATTTCTCAATGTTTCTTCCTGACCCATTTGCACCCATCAGAGCAGGTCTATTGACTTTTGCCTCATCACTCCAAATCACCAGTTTCCAATCTTCTACTATCCACTTTTAAGTCTGGAAATATTTTTTGTGAGGATACAATTGCCCTTCCCGACCCATGACGCCACGTAGGCGTCATGAAAACCCGTGCCAATCCGACCCATGACGCCTATGTGGCGTCATGGAATGATCGCGCCCCTGCAGATCGGGTGAAAGGGTTAACTCCTATTTCACCCGATCTGCAGGGAGAGGGGGAGTTGTACTTCAGCCCAGGGGGGGTGGCTTTGACCCCACATGACTACGATCGCTCTGATTGGCTGTTGAAAGTGCAACAGCCAATCAGAGCAATTTGCAATATTTCACCTATGAAAATGGTGAAATATTGCAATCCAGCCATGGCCGATGCTGCAATAGCATCTGCCATGGCTGGAAATCATGTTCTGCCCCCCCCCACCGCCCCCGATCTCCTCCCCAGTCCTCCTTTCTGTCCGGTGCCCCCTCCGTCCCCCTGTCCGCTCCCCCGTGCTCCTGTCCGCTCCCCCCGTCCTCCGATCCCCCCATCCTGTGCTCCGATCCACCCCCCCACCACCCCCTCATACTTACCGAGCCTCCCGAAGTCAGTCCGTCTTCTCCCTGGGCGCCGCCATCTTCCAAAATGGCGGGCGCATGCGCAGTGCGCCCGCCGAATCTGCCGGCCGGCAGATGCGTTCCATGTACATTTTGATCACTGTGGTAAACTTATCATAGTGATCAAAATAAAAAAATAGTAAATGACCCCCCCCCCTTTATCACCCCCATAGGTAGGGACAATAATAAAATAAAGAAAATATTTTTTTTTTCCACTAGAGTTAGAACTAGGGTTAGGGTTAGAACTAGGGTTAGGGTTAGGGGTAGGGTTAGGGGTAGGGTTAGGGTTAGAACTAGGGTTAGCGTTAGAATTAGGCTATGTGCACACGGTGCGGATTTGGCTGCGGATCCGCAGTGGATTGGCCGCTGCGGATTCATAGCAGTGTTCCATCAGGTTTACAGTACCATGTAAACCTATGGAAAACCAAATCCGCTGTGCCCATGGTGCGGAAAATACCGCACGGAAATGCTGCGCTGTATTTTCCGCAGCATGTCAATTCTTTGTGCGGATTTTGCAGTGTTTTACAGCTGTTCCTCAATAGGAATCCGCAGGTGAAATCCACATAAAAAACACTGGAAATCCGCGGTAAATCCGCAGGTAAAATGCAGTGCCTTTTACCTGCGGATTTTTCAAAAATGGTGCGGAAAAATCTCACACGAATCCGCAACGTGGGCACATAGCCTTAGGCTTAGGGTTGGAATTAGAGTTAGGGTTGGAATTAGAGCTAGGGTTGGAAATAGGATTAAGAATAGGCTTGTGGTTAGGGTTATGGTTAGGGTTAGGGGTGTGTTGGGGTTAAAGTTGTGGTTAGGGTTGGGGTTAGGGTTGGGATTAGGGTTAGGGTTGGGATTAGGGTTAGGGTTGTGGTTAGGGGTGTGTTGGGGTTGGGTTGTGATTAGGGTTATGGCTAGAGTTGGGATTAGGGTTAGGGGTGTGTTGGGGTTAGGGTTGGGTTAGGGTTAGGGGTGTGTTGGGGTTAGTGTTGGAGTTAGAATTGAGGGGTTTCCACTGTTTAGGCACATCAGGGGTCTCCAAACGCAACGTGGTGCCACCATTGATTCCAGCCAATCTTGCGTTCAAAAAGTCAAATGGTGCTCCCTCCCTTCCGAGCCCCGACGTGTGCCCAAACAGTGGTTTACCCCCACATATGGGGTACCAGCATACTCAGGACAAACTGGGCAACAATTATTGGGGTCCAATTTCTCCTGTTACCCTTGTGAAAATAAAAAATTGCTTGCTAAAACATCATTTTTAAGGAAAGAAAAATGATTTTTTATTTTCACGGCTCTGCGTTGTAAACTTCTGTGAAGCACTTGGGGGTTCAAAGTGCTCACCACATATCTAGGTAAGTTTCTTGGGGGGTCTAGTTACCAAAATGGGGTCACTTGTGGGGGGTTTCTACTGTTTAGGCACATCAGGGGCTCTGCAAATGGAATGTGACGCACGCAGACCACTCCATCAAAGCCTGCATTTCAAAACGTCACTACCTCCCTTCCGAGCCCTGACTTGTGCCCAAACAGTGGTTTACCCCCACATATGGGATATCAGTGTACTCAGGACAAACTGGGAAACAACTATTGGGGTCCAATTTCTTCTGTTACCCTTGTGAAAATAAAAAATTGTTTGCTAAAACATCATTTTTAAGGAAAGAAAAATGATTTTTTATTTTCACGGCTCTGCATTGTAAACTTCTGTGAAGCACATGGGGGTTCAAAGTGCTCACCACATATCTAGATAAGTTTCTTGGGGGGTCTAGTTTCCTAAATGGGGTCACTTGTGGGGGTTTCTACTGTTTAGGCACATCAGGGGCTCTGCAAATGGAATGTGACGCACGCAGACCACTCCATCAAAGCCTGCATTTCAAAACGTCACTACCTCCCTTCTGAGCCCCGACTTGTGCCCAAACAGTGGTTTACCCCCACATAATGGGTATCAGCGTACTCAGGAGAAACTGGACAACAACTTTTGGGGTCCAATTTCTCCTTTTACCCTTGGGAAAATAAAAAATTGTGGGCTAAAAATCATTTTTGAGAAAAGAAAAATTATTTTTTATTTTCATGGCTCTGCGTTATAAACTTCTGTGAAGCACTTGGGGGTTCAAAGTGCTCACCACACATCTAGATTAGTTCCTTGGGAGGTCTAGTTTCTAAAATGGGGTCACTTGTGGGGGAGCTCCAATGTTTAGGCACACAGGGGCTCTCCAAACGCGACATGGTGTCCGCTAATGATTGGAGCTAATCTTCCATTCAAAAAGCCAAATGGCATGCCTTCCCTTCCGAGCCCTGCCGTGCGCCCAAACAGTGGTTTACCCCCACATGTGGGGTATCATCGTACTCAGGACAAACTGGACAACAACATTTGGGGTCCAATTTCTCCTGTTACCCTTGGGAAAATAAAAAATTCTGGGCTAAAAATCATTTTTGAGGAAAGAAAAATTATTTTTTATTTTCACGGCTCTGCGGTATAAACTTCTGTGAAGTACTTGGGGGTTCAAAGTGCTCACCACACATCTAGATTAGTTCCTTGGGAGGTCTAGTTTCCAAAATGGGGTCACTTGTAGGGGAGCTCCAATGTTTAGGCACACAGGGGCTCTCCAAACGCGACATGGTGTCCGCTAACGATTGGAGCTAATTTTCCATTCAAAAAGTCAAATGGCGCTCCTTCCCTTCCGAGCCTTGCCGTGCACCCAAACAGTGGTTTACCCCCACATATGAGGCATCAGCGTACTCAGGAGAAATTGCCCAACAAATTTTAGGATCCATTTTATCCTGTTGCCCATGTGAAAATGAAAGAATTGAGGCTAAAAGAAATTTTGTGTGAAAAAAAAGTACTTTTTCATTTTTGCGGATCAATTTGTGAAGCACCTGAGGGTTTAAAGTGCTCACTATGCCTCTAGATAAGTTCCTTGGGGGGTCTAGTTTCCAAAATGGGGTCACTTGTGGAGGAGCTCCAATGTTTAGGCACACAGGGGCTTTCCAAACGCGACATGGTGTCCGCTAACGATGGAGATAATTTTTCATTCAAAAAGTCAAATGGCGCTCCTTCCCTTCCGAGCCTTACCATGTGCCCAAACAGTGGTTTACCCCCATATGTGAGGTATCGGTGTACTCAGGTGAAATTGCCCAACAAATTTTTATGATCCATTTTATCCTGTTGCCCATGTGAATATGAAAAAATTGAGGCTAAAATAATTTTTTTGTGAAAAAAAAGTACTTTTTCATTTTTACGGATCAATTTGTGAAGCACCTGGGGGTTTAAAGTGCTCACTATGCTTCTAGATAAGTTCCTTGGGGGGTCTAGTTTCCAAAATGGGGTCACTTGTAGGGGAGTTCCAATGTCTAGGCACACAGGGGCTCTCCAAACGCGACATGGTGTCCGCTAAAGATTGGAGCCAATTTTTCATTCAAAAAGTCAAATGGCGCTCCTTCCCTTCCGAGCCCTGCCGTGCGCCCAAACAGTGGTTTTCCCCCACATATGAGGTATCAGCGTACTCAGGACAAATTGGACAACAATGTCCGTTGTCCTGTTTCTCCTTTTACCCTTGGGAAAATAAAAAAAATTGTTGCTAAATGATCATTTTTGTGACTAAAAAGTTAAATGTTCATTTTTTACTTCCATGTTGCTTCTGCTGCTGTGAAACACCTGAAGGGTTAATAAACTTCTTGAATGTGGTTTTGAGCACCTTGAGGGGTGCAGTTTTTAGAATGCTGTCACTTTTGGGTATTTTCAGCTATATAGAACCCTCAAAATGACTTCAAATGTGAGGTGGTCCCTAAAAAAAATGGTTTTGTAAATTTTGTTGTAAAAATGAGAAATCACTGGTCAAATTTTAACCCTTATAACTTCCTAGTAAAAAAAAAATTGTTTCCAAAATTGTGCTGATGTAAAGTAGACATGTGGGAAACATTATTTATTAACTATTTTGTGTCACATAACTCTCTGGTTTAACAGAATAAAAATTCAAAATGTGAAAATTGCAAAATTTTCGCCAAATTTCCGTTTTTTTCACAAATAAACTCAGAAATTATCGACCTAAATTTACCACTAACATGAAGCTCAATATGTCACGAAAAAACAATCTCAGAATCGCTAGGATCCGTTGAAGCGTTCCTGAGTTATTACCTCATAAAGGGACACTGGTCAGAATTGCAAAAAACGGAAAGGTCATTAAGGCCAAAATAGGCTGGGTCATGAAGGGGTTAAACGTTTAGATAGCCAGTTGCTGTTGCCCCATCACTGGGGGAAAATCTGTCAGATGGAATTTATCAAATCAGGAAAAAAACACGTTTAACCCCTTAGTGTCAGAGCCAATTTGGTACTTAATGACCAAGCCAATTTTTACAATTCTGACCACTGTCACTTTATAAGGTTATAGCTCTGAAACGCTTCAACATTTCCCACTGATTCTGAGATTGTTTTTTTTTTATGACATATTGTACTTCCTGTTAGTAGTAAAATTTCTTCGATATAACTTGCTTTTATTTATAAAAAAATGGAAATTTGGCAAAAATTTTGAAAATGTTGCAATTTTCAAACTTTTAATTTTTGCACCCTTAAATCAGAGAGTGGTGTCACACAAAATAGTTAATAAATAACATTTCCCACATGTCTACTTTACATCAGCACAATTTCGGAAACATTTTTTTTGTTAGGACGTTATAAGAGTTAAAAGATGACCAGCGAATTCTAATTTTTCCAGCAAAACTTACAAAACCATTTTTTAGGGACCACCTCACATGTGAAGTGAGTGGGAACAATATCACAGAAAATACCCAAAAGTGACACCATTCTAAAAATTGCCCCCCTCAAGGTGCAAAAAACCACATTCAAGAAGTTTATTAACCATCCAGGTGCTTCACGAGAAGTAAAGCAATGTGGAAGAAAAAAATGAACATTTTACTTTTTTCACAAAAAATTTACTTTTGGAACCAATTTTTTTTTATTTTCACAAGGGTATCAGGAGAAATTAGACCACAAAATTTGGTGTGTAATTTTTCCTGAGTATGCCGAAAGCCCTTATGTGGGGAAAAGCCACTGTTTGGGTGCGTGGCAGGGCTCAGAAGGGAGGGAGCACCGTTTGACTTTTTGAATGAAAAATTGGCTGGAATTATTGGTGGCGCCATGTCGCGTTTGGAGACCCCCTGATGTGCCTAAACAGTGGAACCCCCAATTTTAACTCCAACTCTAACCCCAACATACCCCTAACCCTAATCCCAACCCTAACCTCAACCCTAACCCCAACACAACCCTAACCCTCATCACAACAATAGCCATAACGCTAACCACAAACCTAACCCTAACACATCCCTAACCCTAATCCCAACCCTAAATGTAATCCCAAACATAACCACAACCATAACCTTAGCCAAACCCTAACTTTAGCCCCAACCCTAACCCTAGCCCAACCTTAACGCTAACTTTAGCCCAACTCTAACCCTAACTTTAGCCCAATCCTAACCCTAACTTTAGCCCAATTTTAACTTTAGCCCAACTCTAACTCTAATGGAAAAATGGAAGTAAATACATTTGTTTAATTTTATTATTTTTACCTAACTAAGGGGTAATAAAGGGGGGTTTGATTTACTATTTTTTATTTTGATCACTGTAATAGGGTCTATCACAGTGATCACAATGAATCAATGACATGAGCCCGCCATTTTCTCCTAGAAGAAGATGCTGGCGGCCCAGGGGACTTCACGGGGGGTTGCAGGGACAACGGAGGTACCTGGCGGGATCGCAGGGCCCCATTTCTCTCGATCATATCAGAGGAGAGAGAAATGAAATGTGAAATCAGACTTTATTTGTTTTGCGGTCACCATTATTCCGTTAAGAACGGCGATCTCAACACTGGTGTCTGTAAAAACCGACCCAAATCATGTTCTCTGGGGTCACAGCTAACCCCGGTAGCTGAGACCCAGAAGAAATTCTGACTCTGAGGGGTGCTATATACTGTACTTATTTCTCAGCGCTGTTAAAAAGCGGCGCTGAGGCATAAGTATCCTTAACTGCCGCCATTAAAAGGCGTATCGGCGGTCATTAAGGGGTTAAAATAAATGTTTGTTTTGATCTACCCCTTTAAATGCATGATATTATTAAATGTTTAGAATGGTTCACATACATATTGTAGGTTCTTAATGCATCATACTATAACACTAAATACAATAATTAACTACCTTGAGGCACTTTTATGAATATGAACATCTTGGCCAATATAGTATCATGAAATGCTATTACAGGGTCAGGTTTATCCGTATTAGTAACAATCACATTTTTAATATGTTACCATTCCTATCCTGTGAAAAATTGCCATTATAAAAGCTATGGTTAATCATAAAATTATTAGGTGCAAAGCAAACAGATATTAACCATGTGCTAGCAATTACAATGGCATGCTAAATAAAAATAAGCATAAGTGATTGCAGCTATTGTAAGGCAGGCAGGCATGCCAATGATGTGAAGGCTGTAAGTGGCGAATGAAGTGGTTTACATAATTAGTTTAAAGTAGAGGAAACATTTCTAACAGATCACATAACTGAACCGAGGTCAGACATTAAAAGCCATTTTAAGAACACATTTTTCATTTTTACAGGAGATAATGTGAATGAGTAGAAACCTAGGTTTACATATCTAGAATTGTGGTTAGTAATGTAATAAATCAAATATTAGTGATGAGTGAAATGATGGCACTCTGTAAAGCATTTCTTTCCATGTATGGTTACTCAGTCCAGTGACAACTTTATCTAAATGAAAACTTATGATTGCTGGACAATTTTCAACCTTATTACTAATCTAAACAAAATTCAAGAAAATAATTTCAGTAAGAATTAAGATTAAGGCGGAACTGGATCTATCTTTCTTTTTAGCAAACTTTGAATTGTCGTGCTACATCCATTATATAATTGCACATTTGCTATAGGAAAGTTAGCCACAAATATTTTGCAATTTGATAATATATTTTATATTGTAGACTTTTGTTAGGACCCAATGAAGACTTCACTGCTGAATTTCTTGGTGTAATGTTGGCTCTCTTACATTATTATTTCTATTTTTCAACATAAGAAAATACTTAAAAGGGATTTCCAGTGAATAAAAAATATATTTTAACCCCTTCCCGACCTGTGACACAGCGTATGCGTCATGAAAGTCGGTGCCAATCCGACCTGTGACGCATATGCTGTGTCACAGAATGATCGCGTCCCTGCAGATCGGGTGAAAGGGTTAACTCCTATTTCACCCGATCTGCAGGGAGAGGGGGAGTTGTACTTCAGCCCAGGGGGGGTGGCTTTGCCCCCACGTGGCTACGATCGCTCTGATTGGCTGTTGAAAGTGCAACAGCCAATCAGAGCAATTTGCAATATTTCACCTATGAAAATGGTGAAATATTGCAATCCAGCCATGGCCGATGCTGCAATAGCATCTGCCATGGCTGGAAATCATGTTCTGCCCCCCCCACCGCCCCCGATCTCCTCCCCAGTTGTCCGTTATGTGGCCCGGTCCTCTCCGTCCTCCTGTCCGCTCCCCCGTCCTCCTGCCCGCTCCTTCCTTGCTCCGATCCACCTCCCCTGTGCTCCGATCCACCCCCCGAACTCCCCCCCTTACCCCCACATACTTACCGAGCCTCCCGGTGTCGGTCCGTCTCCTCCCTGGGCGCCGCCATCTTCCAAAATGGCGGGCGCATGCGCAGTACGCCCGCCGAATCTGCCTGCCGGCAGATTCGTTCTATGTACATTTTGATCACTGTGACAACCTATCACAGTGATCAAAATAAAAAAAAATGTAAATGACCCCCTCCCCTTTATCACCCTTATAGCTAGGGACAACAATAAAATAAAGAAAATATATATATTTTTTTTTCCCCCACTAGGTTCAGGGTTCAGGGTCAGTGTCAGGGTCAGGGTCAAGATCAGGGTTAGGGTTAGGGTTTGGGTTTTCTGGTCCTCTGTGGATTTTTCCTTAGGGTTAGGGTATTCTGGTCCTCTGTGGATTTTTCCACAGCACATTTGATAAATTCGCAGTGTAAAACCGCAGCGGACTTATCGCGGATTCAACGTGGTTTTTCTGCGGATTTCACTGCGGTTTTACAACTGCGGTTTTCTATTGGACCAGTTGTAAAACCGATGCGGAATCCGCAGAAAGAAGTGACATGCTGCGGAATGTAAACCGCTGCGTTTCTGCGCAGTTTTTTCCGCAGCATGGGCACAGCGTTTTTTGTTTCCCATAGGTTTACATTGAACTATAATCTCAAGGGAAACTGCTGCGGACCCGCAGCTGCGGAAACGCTGCGGATCCGCAGCGTTTTCCGCAGCGTGTGCACATAGCCTTAGAATTAGGCTATGTGCACATGGTGTGGATTTGGCTGCGGATCCGCAGCGGATTGGCTGCTGCGGATTCGTAGCAGTTTTCCAACAGGTTTACAGTTCCATGTAAATCTTTGGAAAACCAAATCCGCTGTGCCCATGGTGCGGAAAATACCGCACAGAAACGCTGCGTTGTATTTTACGCAGCATATCAATTCTTTGTGCGGATTCCGCAGCGTTTTACACCTGTTCCTCAATAGGAATCCGCAGGTGAAATCCGCACAAAAACCACTGGAAATCTGTGGTAAATCCGCAGGTAAAACACAGTGCCTTTTACCTGCGGATTTTTCAAAAATGGTGCGGAAAAATCTCACACGAATCCACAACGTGGGCACATAGCCTTAGGTGTTGTGAATTTGCGTTTTGCTCCCTCTAGTGGTCATTAGTGATTTGACACTGGAGCTTCTGTCTTCTCCTATATGCTCACCTGGGCCGTTAGTTCAGGGGCGTTGCTATATAAGCTCTCTGGACCTTCAGTTCTATGCCTGGCATCGTTGAAATCAGAGCTAATCTGTTGTGCTCTTGTGTACTGATCCTGGTTCCTGCTTGTTAAAGCTAAGTCTCTTCCTTGCTTTTTGCTTTTGTTTTGTTTTGTATTTTTGTCCAGCTTGTTCCAATCTGTATCCTGACCTTTGCTGGAAGCTCTAGGGGGCTGGTGTTCTCCCCCCGGACCGTTAGACGGTTCGGGGGTTCTTGAATCTCCAGCGTGGATTTTTATAGGGTTTTTGTTGACCAAATAAGTTATCTTGCTTTATTCTGCTATTAGTAAGCTGGCCTCTCTTTGCTGAACCTGGTTCATTTCTGTGTTTGTCATTTCCTCTTACCTCACCGTTATTATTTGTGGGGGGCTTGTATCTTGCTTTGGGGTCCCTTTCTCTGGAGGCAAGAGAGGTCTTTGTTTTCTTCTCCTAGGGGTAGTTAGATTCTCCAGCTGGCGCGAGTCATCTAGCGATCACCGTAGGCATGATCCCCGGCTACTTCTAGTGTTGGTGTTAGGAGTAGATATTTGGTCGACCCAGTTACCACTGCCCTATGAGCTGGATTTTTGTATCTCGCGGACTTACACGTACCTCTGAGACCCTGTCCACTGGGGTCATAACAGTATGCCAGGCCAGTATTGAATGTTTGATGCATTGCAGAAGTGGGATTATAAGAAAGAAAATTTTGAGGTTTTTTTTTTCTCTCTCATTTTTTTTTTTTTTTTTCTTTTCCCCTTTACCTCAGAGTGGCTTAAGCTTGCTGCAGACATGAATGTCCAGACCTTGATTACAAGTGTGGACCAGCTTGCTGCTCGTGTGCAGGGTATACAAGATTATGTTATCAGAAATCCTAGGTCTGAACCCAAGATACCGATTCCTGAACCGTTTTCAGGAGACCGATTTAAGTTTAGGAATTTCAGGGATAATTGTAAATTGTTTTTGTCCCTGAGACCCTGTTCGTCTGGAGACTCTGCTCAACAAGTAAAAATTGTTATTTCATTCTTACGGGGTGACCCTCAAGATTGGGCTTTTTCGTTGGCGCCAGGAGATCCGGCATTGGCTGATATTGATGCGTTTTTTCTGGCGCTCGGTTTACTTTATGAGGAACCCAATCTTGAGATTCAGGCTGAAAAAGCCTTGCTGGCTATGTCTCAGGGCCAGGACGAGGCTGAAGTGTATTGCCAAAAATTTCGGAAATGGTCCGTGCTGACACATTGGAACGAGTGTGCACTGGCTGCTAATTTTAGAAATGGCCTTTCTGAAGCCATTAAGAATGTTATGGTGGGTTTTCCTATTCCCACAGGTCTGAGTGATGCCATGGCCCTGGCTATTCAAATTGACCGGCGGTTGCGGGAGCGCAAAACCGCAAATTCCCTCATGGTGTTGTCTGAACGGACACCTGATTTGATGCAATGTGATAGAAAAACCGCAAATTCCCTCATGGTGTTGTCTGAACGGACACCTGATTTGATGCAATATGATAGAATCCTGACTAGAAATGAGAGGAAAATTCATAGACGCCGGAATGGCTTGTGCTACTACTGTGGTGATTCTACACATGTTATCTCAGCATGCTCTAAACGTATAACTAAGGTTGTTAGTCCTGTCACCGTTGGTAATTTGCATCCTAAGTTTATTCTGTCTGTAACTTTGATTTGCTCACTGTCATCTTATCCTGTCATGGCGTTTGTAGATTCAGGTGCTGCCCTGAGTCTTATGGATCTCTCATTTGCTAAGCGCTGTGGTTTTATTCTTGAACCATTAGAAAATCCTATACCTCTTAGGGGTATTGATGCTACGCCATTAGCAGAAAATAAACCGCAGTATTGGACACAGGTTACCATGTGCATGACTCCTGAACACCGCGAGGTGATACGTTTTCTTGTTTTGCATAAAATGCATGATGTGGTTGTTTTGGGGCTGCCATGGTTACAGACCCATAATCCAGTCCTGGACTGGAAGGCTATGTCAGTGTCAAGTTGGGGCTGTCGTGGTATTCATGAGGATTCCCTGCCTGTGTCTATTGCTTCTTCTACGCCTTCGGAAGTTCCGGAGTATTTGTCTGATTATCAGGATGTCTTTAGCGAGTCCAGGTCCAGTGCATTGCCTCCTCATAGGGAATGTGACTGTGCAATAGATTTGATTCCAGGCAGTAAATTTCCTAAGGGAAGACTGTTTAATCTGTCGGTACCTGAACATACCGCTATGCGTTCATATATCAAGGAGTCTCTGGAGAAAGGACACATCCGTCCGTCTTCTTCCCCTCTTGGTGCGGGATTCTTTTTTGTGGCTAAAAAGGACGGATCTTTGAGGCCTTGTATTGACTATCGGCTTTTAAATAAGATCACTGTCAAATTTCAGTATCCTTTGCCGCTGTTGTCTGACTTGTTTGCCCGGATTAAAGGTGCCAAGTGGTTCACCAAGATAGACCTTCGTGGTGCGTACAACCTTGTGCGCATTAAGCAAGGTGATGAATGGAAAACCGCATTCAATACGCCCGAAGGTCATTTTGAGTACTTGGTAATGCCTTTTGGGCTCTCTAATGCCCCTTCAGTTTTTCAGTCCTTTATGCATGACATTTTTCGGAACTATCTGGATAAATTTTTGATCATTTATCTGGATGATATTCTGTTTTTTTCTGATAATTGGGACTCGCATGTGGAGCAGGTCAGGATGGTCTTTAAAATTTTGCGTGAAAATTCTTTGTTTGTCAAGGGCTCAAAGTGTCTTTTTGGTGTACAGAAGGTTCCCTTTTTGGGGTTCATTTTTTCCCCTTCTGCTGTGGAGATGGACCCAGTCAAGGTCCGAGCTATTCTTGATTGGACTCAGCCCTCGTCAGTTAAGAGTCTTCAGAAGTTCTTAGGTTTCGCTAACTTCTACCGTCGTTTTATCGCTAATTTTTCTAGCATTGTGAAACCTTTGACGGATTTGACCAAGAAGGGCTCCGATGTGGCTAATTGGGCTCCTGCTGCCGTGGAGGCTTTCCAGGAGTTGAAACGTCGGTTTACTTCGGCGCCTGTTTTGTGCCAGCCTGATGTCTCGCTTCCCTTTCAGGTTGAGGTGGATGCTTCAGAGATTGGAGCAGGGGCCGTTTTGTCGCAGAGAGGCCCTGGTTGCTCTGTTATGAGACCTTGCGCCTTTTTCTCTAGGAAGTTTTCGCCTGCTGAGCGAAATTATGATGTGGGCAATCGGGAGTTGTTGGCCATGAAATGGGCATTTGAGGAGTGGCGTCATTGGCTCGAGGGTGCTAAGCATCGTGTGGTGGTCTTGACTGATCACAAAAATCTGATGTATCTCGAGTCTGCTAAACGCCTGAATCCTAGACAGGCCCGCTGGTCATTGTTTTTCTCCCGTTTTGACTTCGTTGTCTCGTATTTACCAGGTTCAAAGAATGTGAAGGCCGATGCTCTTTCCAGGAGCTTTGTGCCTGATGCTCCTGGAGTCGCTGAACCTGTTGGTATTCTTAAGGATGGAGTTATCTTGTCAGCTGTTTCTCCAGATCTGCGATGTGTGTTGCAGAGATTTCAGGCTGATAGGCCTGATTCTTGTCCACCTGACCGACTGTTTGTGCCTGATAAGTGGACCAGCAGAGTCATTTCCGAGGTTCATTCCTCGGTGTTGGCAGGTCACCCAGGAATTTTTGGCACCAGAGATCTGGTGGCCAGATACTTTTGGTGGCCTTCCTTGTCAAGGGATGTGCGGTCATTTGTACAGTCCTGTGGGACTTGTGCTCGAGCTAAGCCTTGCTGTTCTCGTGCCAGCGGGTTGCTCTTGCCCTTGCCTGTCCCTAAGAGACCTTGGACACATATCTCCATGGATTTCATTTCTGATCTTCCGGTGTCTCAAGGCATGTCTGTTATCTGGGTGATATGTGATCGCTTCTCCAAGATGGTCCATTTGGTTCCTTTGCCTAAGCTGCCTTCCTCTTCCGATCTGGTTCCTGTGTTTTTCCAGAACGTGGTTCGTTTGCACGGCATCCCTGAGAATATTGTGTCAGACAGAGGATCCCAGTTCGTTTCCAGATTCTGGCGATCCTTTTGTAGTAGGATGGGCATTGATTTGTCGTTTTCGTCTGCTTTCCATCCTCAGACTAATGGACAGACGGAGCGAACTAATCAGACTTTGGAGGCTTATTTGAGGTGTTTTGTCTCTGCTGATCAGGACGATTGGGTGACCTTCTTGCCGTTGGCTGAGTTTGCCCTTAATAATCGGGCTAGTTCCGCCACTTTGGTTTCGCCGTTTTTCTGCAACTCTGGTTTCCACCCTCGTTTTTCTTCGGGTCATGTGGAACCTTCTGACTGTCCTGGGGTGGATTCTGTGGTGGATAGGTTGCAGCGGATCTGGAATCTTGTGGTGGACAACTTGAAGTTGTCACAGGAGAGGGCTCAGCGCTTTGCCAACCGCCGCCGCGGTGTGGGTCCCCGACTACGTGTTGGGGATTTGGTGTGGCTTTCTTCCCGCTTTGTTCCTATGAAGGTTTCCTCTCCCAAATTTAAACCTCGTTTTATTGGTCCTTACAAGATATTGGAAATCCTTAATCCTGTATCCTTTCGTCTGGATCTTCCTGTGTCGTTTGCTATCCACAACGTGTTTCATAGGTCCTTGTTGCGGCGGTACGTTGTGCCTGTAGTTCCTTCTGCTGAGCCTCCTGCTCCGGTGTTGGTTGAGGGCGAGTTGGAGTACGTGGTGGAGAAGATCTTGGATTCTCATCTCTCCAGGCGGAGGCTTCAGTACCTGGTCAAGTGGAAGGGCTATGGTCAGGAAGATAATTCCTGGGTGGTCGCCTCTGATGTTCATGCGGCCGATTTAGTTCGTGCCTTTCACGCCGCTCATCCTGATCGCCCTGGTGGTCGTGGTGAGGGTTCGGTGACCCCTCACTAAGGGAGGGGTACTGTTGTGAATTTGCGTTTTGCTCCCTCTAGTGGTCATTAGTGATTTGACACTGGAGCTTCTGTCTTCTCCTATATGCTCACCTGGGCCGTTAGTTCAGGGGCGTTGCTATATAAGCTCTCTGGACCTTCAGTTCTATGCCTGGCATCGTTGAAATCAGAGCTAATCTGTTGTGCTCTTGTGTACTGATCCTGGTTCCTGCTTGTTAAAGCTAAGTCTCTTCCTTGCTTTTTGCTTTTGTTTTGTTTTGTATTTTTGTCCAGCTTGTTCCAATCTGTATCCTGACCTTTGCTGGAAGCTCTAGGGGGCTGGTGTTCTCCCCCCGGACCGTTAGACGGTTCGGGGGTTCTTGAATCTCCAGCGTGGATTTTTATAGGGTTTTTGTTGACCAAATAAGTTATCTTGCTTTATTCTGCTATTAGTAAGCTGGCCTCTCTTTGCTGAACCTGGTTCATTTCTGTGTTTGTCATTTCCTCTTACCTCACCGTTATTATTTGTGGGGGGCTTGTATCTTGCTTTGGGGTCCCTTTCTCTGGAGGCAAGAGAGGTCTTTGTTTTCTTCTCCTAGGGGTAGTTAGATTCTCCGGCTGGCGCGAGTCATCTAGCGATCACCGTAGGCATGATCCCCGGCTACTTCTAGTGTTGGTGTTAGGAGTAGATATTTGGTCGACCCAGTTACCACTGCCCTATGAGCTGGATTTTTGTATCTCGCGGACTTACACGTACCTCTGAGACCCTGTCCACTGGGGTCATAACACTTAGGGTTAGGGATGGAATTAGGGCTAGGGTTGGAAATAGGTTTAAGATTAGGCTTGTGGTTAGGGTTATGGTTAGGGGTGTGTTGGGGTTAGGGTTGTGGTTAGGGTTGAAATTAGGGTTGGGATTAGGGTTAGGGGTGTGTTGGGTTAGGGTTGTGGTTAGGGGTGTGTTGGGGTTAGTGTTGGAGTTAGAATTGAGAGGTTTCCACTGTTTAGGCACATCAAGGGTCTCCAAACGCAACATGGCGCCACCATTGATTCCAGCCAATCTTGCGTTCCAAAAGTCAAATGGTGCACCCTCCCTTCCGAGCCCCAACGTGTAACCAAACAGTGGTTTACCCCCATGTACGGAGTACCAGCATACTCGGGACAAACTGGGCAACAACTATTGGGGTCCAATTTCATCTGTTACCCTTGTGAAAATAAAAAATTGCTTGCTAAAACATCATTTTTGAGGAAATAAAAATGATTTTTTATTTTCACGGTTCTGCGTTGTAAACTTCTGTGAAGCACTTGGGGGTTCAAAGTGCTCACCGCATATCTAGATAAGTTCATTGGGGGGTCTAGTTTCCAAAATAGGGTCACTTGTGGGGGGTTTCTACTGTTTAGACACATCAGGGTCTCTGCAAATGCAACGTGACACCCGCAGACCATTCCATCAAAGTCTGCATTTCAAAACGTCACTACTTCCCTTCTGAGCCCCAGCGTGTGCCCAAATAGTGGTTTACCCCCACATATGGGGTATTAGCATACTCAGGAGATACTGGACAACAACTTTTGGGGTCAAATTTCTCCTGTTACACTTGGGAAAATAAAAAATTCTGGGCAAAAAAATTATTTTTGAGGAAAGAAAACGTATTTATTATTTTCACGGCTCTGCGTTATAAACTTCTGTGAAGCATTTGGGGGTTCAAAGTGCTCACCACACATCTAGATAAGTTCCTTTGGGGGTCTAGTTTCCAAAATGGGGTTACTTGTAGGGAGTGTCTACTGTTTAGGCACATCAGGGGCTCTGCAAACGCAACGTGACGCCCGCAGAGCATTCCATCAAAGTCTGCAATTCAAAATGTCACTACTTCCATTTCGAACCCCGACGTGTGCCCAAACAGTGGTTTACCCCCACATATGGGGTATCAGCGTACTCAGGAGAAACTGTACAATAACTTTTGGGGTCAAGTTTCTCATGTTACCCTTGGGAAAATAAAAAATTCAGGGCTAAAAAATCATTTTTGAGAAAAGAAAAATTATTTTTTATTTTCATGGCTCTGCGTTATAAACTTCTGTGAAGCACTTTGGGGTTCAAAGTGCTCACCACACATCTAGATTAGTTCCTTTGGAGGTCTAGTTTCCAAAATGGTGTCACTTGTGGGGGAGCTCCAATGTTTAGGCACACAGGGGCTCTCCAAACGCGACATGGTGTCCGCTAATGATTGGAGCTAATTTTCCATTCAAAAAGCCAAATGGCGTGCCTTCCCTTCCGAACCCTGCCGTGTGCCCAAACAGTGGTTTACCCCCACATATGGGGTATCAGCGTACTCAGGAGAAACTGGGCAATAACTATTGGGGTCCAATTTCTCCTGTTACCCTTGGGAAAATAAAAAATTCTGGGCTAAAAATCATTTTTGAGGAAAGAAAAATTATTTTTTACTTTCACGGCTCTGCGTTATAAACTTCTGTGAAGCACCTGGTGGTTTAAAGTGCTCACTATGCATCTAGATAAGTTCCTTGGGGGTCTAGTTTCCAAAATGGGGTCACTTGTGAGGGAGATCCAGTGTTTAGGCACACAGGGGCTCTCCAAAGGCGACATGGTGTCCGCTAATGATTGGAGCTAATTTTCCATTCAAAAAGTCAAATGGCGCTCCTTCCCTTCCGAGCCTTGCCGTGCGCCCAAACAGTGGTTTACCCCCACATATGAGATATCGGCGTACTCAGGAGAAATTGGCCAACAAATTTTAGGATCCATTTTATCCTGTTGCCCATGTGAAAATGAAAATATTGAGGCTAAAAGAAATTTTTTTGTGAAAAAAAAGCACTTTTTCATTTTTATGGATCAATTTCTGAAGCACATAAGGGTTTAAAGTGCTCACTATGCTTCTAGATAAGTTCATTGGGGCGTCTAGTTTCCAAATTGGGGTCACTTGTGGAGGAGCTCCAATGTTTAGGCACACGGGGGCTCTCCAAACATGACATGCTATCCGCTGAAGATTGGAGCCAAATTTTCATTCAAAAAGTCAAATGGCGCTCCTTCCCTTCCGAGCCCTGCCGTGCACCCAACCAGTGGTTTACCCCCACATATGAGGTATCTGCGTACTCAGGACAAATTGCACAACAACGTCCATGGTCCAGTTTCTCCTTTTACCCTTGGGAAAATAAAAAAATTGTTGCTAAAAGATCATTTTTGTGAATAAAAAGTTAAATGTTCATATTTTCCTTCCATGTTGCTTCTGCTGCTGTGAAACACCTGAAGGGATAACAAACTTCTTGAATGTGGTTTTAAGCACCTTGAGGGGTGTAGTTTTTAGAATGGTGTCACTTTTGGGTATTTTCAGCCATATGTGAGGTGGTCCCTAAAAAAAATGATTTTGTAAATTTTGTTGTAAAAATGAGAAATCACTGGTCAAATTTTAACCTTTATAACTTCCTAGCAAAAAAAAATTTTGGTTCCAAAATTGTGCTGATGTAAAGTAGACATGTGGGAAATGTTATTTATTAACTATTTTGTGTCACATAACTCTCTGATTTAACAGAATAAAAATTCAAAATTTGAAAGTTGCAAAATTTTCAAAATTTTAGCCAAATTTCCATTTTTTTCACAAATAAACGCAGAAATTATTGACCTAAATTTACCACTACCATGAAGCCCAATATGTCACGAAAAACAATCTCAGAACCGCTAGCATCCGTTGAAGCGTTCCTGAGTTATTACCTCATAAAGGGACACTGGTCAGAATTGCAAAAAACGGCAAGGTCATTAAGGCCAAAATAGGCTGGGTCATGAAGGGGTTAAACATCAGTAATTTCTAAAACTTTTTTTTATTATTATGGACTCCTGTGGTCATGTGATTATGTGACCCAGCTCAGCATGAGATTAATGTTTGGGACAATTGGTTTCCCAATGTCATGAGACCTGACTTGATGGCAGAACTCTGGTGTAGCAAAGAGCTAGGGAGACAGTTAGCTATGATATTAAAGAGGTTGTGGTGCCATATTAAGGGCAATATTCAACTTGCAGGTTTATACATTTTATGTCACAGGGTTACTGCAGCAGAGAGCCAGCGTCTGATTGCTCCTACTCCTGCGCTAAAAAGAAACATTTCACCTTCTTTTTAAATTGTGTTTATTTCTTTTGGCAGAACAGTGGTTAATTGGCCATGATGGAAGCTCTGGGAGTCTGAGCTCTCAGCTGAGCTCTGTTAGCCACTCCTATCCACTATATAATCTGGGTCCTGATTCAAACACATGTCAGAGCTAGCTTATACTGCATGGCTTGGAGGAGAGGTGTTTTTTGGTGCTTATATGAGAATGCGTTTGGAGGAGTTATCTGTGACTGTTGTGTGTGTTTGTAAGTGTGATAATTCCCTTCCTTCCTCTTATTTTGGTTTTTCCTCATCCTCGACTCCCTAGTGCATTCCTCTGTTATATGTGAGTAAATATTTGTATGACTGGTTAACCCTTGTTTGTGTTGCATTGTCCGTCAGGTTGGTGTACTGTGGTGCACGGCAGCATCCCTCTTCCCTGGCTAGGGGAAGGGAACAGACAGAGGACTCATTCAGGAGATAAGGCAAGGGTGGAGGTCCCGGCATCTTCACCTTCAGAAGTATCCCAGGGAATAGGGCAAGCTAGAGCGCCCCCTAGTGCTAGGGGCAGTGAAGGAGCCCCTGGTTCCTGGTCACCTGACAGCTGAGTCATGACATCTATAATATAACGCTGGGAGTGTCACTCTGTCCCAAGCCTTTATAGACTGCGCAGACGCAAGCGCCGGCGCAGTCTGGACCTCACAGAGTGACGCTCCCAGGAGATCGCGGTATGCATAAGCACTGAACGCACACCGCGATCTCCAACGGAGAAGCAGGGACATGCCAGGAGGGTGAGTATGCTATATTCACCTGTCCCCCGTTCCACCAATGCGCGCTGCTCCTTCCTCCACATCCTCTGCCTGTGATGTTCAGTTCAGAGGGTGCGATGACGCGCTTAATGCGCACTGCCCTCTGACTGAACAGTCACAGCCAGAGGACCCGGAAGATGGAGCGGCGCGCAGCACAGGATCAGGGCCAGGTGACTATATCAAGTGCCGGGCACCTGACCCCCACAGCGCGCCGGTGTCCCCGCCTGCTCAGGCCCCCAGCACTCGGTGCCCAGCTACAATAGGTGAGTATGTTATTTTTTTATTGCATCAGCATACAGGGCATATAATCCTATGGAGCATCTTATGGGGGCCATCAACCTTCATGGATCAGCATACAGGGCATATACTATGGAGCATCTTATGGGGGCCATCAACCATAATGGAGCAGCATATGAGGCATATATTATGGAGCATCTTATGGGGGCCATCAACCATAATGAAGCAGCATATCAGGCATATACTATGGAGCATCTTATGGGGGCCATCAACCATAATGGAGCAGCATATGAGGCATATACTATGGAGCAGGATGGGTGCGGCACATGTCAGAATGGGGGCGCAGGATGGGAGCAGCACATGACAGAATGGGGCCACAGGATGGTAGCCGCACATGACAGAACTGGGGCATAGGATGGGAGCAGTACATGACAGAATGGGGGCTCAAGATGGAAGCAGCACATGACAGCATGGGGGCACAGGATGGGAGCAGCACATGACAGAATGGGGGGTAGGATGGGAGCAGCACATGACAGAATGGGGGCGCAGGATGGCAGCAGCACATGACAGAATCGGGGCTCAGGATGGGAGCAGCACATGACACAATGGGGGCGCAGGATGAGAGCAGCACATGACAGAACGGGGGAGCAGGATGGCAGCAGCACATGACAGGATAGGAGCAGCACATGACAGGATGGGGGCACAAGCTAGGAGCAGCACATGGCAGGATAAGGGCACAGGATGGGAGCAGCACGTGACAGGATGGGGGCGCAGGATGAGAGCAGCACATGAAAGGATGGGGCGCAGGATGGGAGCAGCACATGACAGCATGTGGGTGCAGGATGCAAGCACTACATGACAGGATGAGGGCACAGGATGGGAGCAGCACATGGCAGCATGGGGGTGCAGGATGGGAGCACCACATGACAGCATGGGGGCGCAGGATGGGAGCACATGACAGGATGAGGGCTCAGGAAGAGAGCAGTGTATGACAGGATGGGGGCGCATGATGGTAGCAGCACATGACAGGATTGGGGTGGAGTATGGGAGCGCCACATGACAGGATTGGGGTACAGGATGGGACCACCACATCACAGGATTGGGGTACAGGATGGGAGCACGTGACAGGATGAGTGCTCAGGAAGACAGTAGCACATCACAAGATGGAGGCACACAAAACAGGATGGGGGCTGCACATGACAGGATGGGGGCACAAGATGGTAGCAGCACATGGGAAGATTAGGGCGCAGGATGGAAGCAACACATACCAGGATGGAGACCATATACCAATATAAATGCTCACCACCCGGGCGTAGAACGGGTACAATAGCTAGTTATATATATTGTGCTGGTCCTACTCACAAATAGAAAATAATCCAACAGAGTTAAAGTGTGTTAGAATAAATCTGTAAGACCCATATTGATAAATGAGAAAGAATAGAGAAAAACTAAGAATGATAAATACAGATAGATGGTATAAAATCATACAAATGATCTTTAAGAGTAGTCTATTATTTGCGTTAATACATAAATTTAGCTGAAATCAAATGAACAGCTCATTTTTCTAGAATTTCTTTTAACTAGCCTCCTCTTTACTTTAGGTCAAGCAGGTCTTGAGAGGTTGTGTTGAAAAATGAACTGCTAACCCTGCTACAAAAATAAATCATTATTATCATCCCTAGGTAAACTCTGTAAGTAACGTTTTCAACACTTCTTAGCTCTCCTTGCAATAGTGTAAATCCTATAAACTTACATGTTCTGATGCTGTATTTCATAAGGTCCTATACCCCTTTTCACCTGTGGTTCTCAAGTAGATGAAAATATCACTATGGCTCATAGCATAATCAATGGATCTCGGTTTTCAGATAACCATGGCACACAAGGATTGCTTGGAATTCAACTAGGCTATGTCCAGAAGAAACCACCTCTATCATACATTTCTGCTTCAGTTATCCTTAAAGCAATACTTAGCCCAAGCAGTAGCCTCATTTTGATAAAAAAGGAGTTTAAAGATGGCTCTCGCAGTATGTTATTGTTGTGCAGTCATTGAAGTGTAGGAACTTTGTGGAAAAATCAAGTTTCATACATACCTAATATGGCTGCTATGATGTTCATGGGGCCAAGGTGAATCATCCAAACCTTGATTTTTTTACATCTATCAAGCCAGATTAGGTGGGAGCTGAACAGGGCCATTGAGCATATTTGTTATCCACTTGATCAGTGTATACAACAGCGTGTTTAAATTTCTGCCAATATCCAGCAACTTTGCACAACCATTGAAGAGGAGTGGACCACATTTTACAGACCGCAATCAATCACATGATCAACTCTATGCAAAAGAGTTGCGGTCAAAGGCAAATGAGGCAAAAGATTGTCACACCAGATACTGATTGGTTTGACCCCCCTCCCAGACCACTCAACACTGTAAAAGTGCACTTTTTAGAGTGGCTTATTATTGTGGCCAGCCTAGGGCACACCTGTGCAATAATCATGTCTAATCAGCATCTGAATATGCTTGTGAGGTGGATGGACTATCTCAGCAAAGGAGAAGTGCTCACTATTCACGAACACAGTTTTAAACAAATTTGTGAACAATATTTGAGAGAAAAAGGCCTTTTGTGTACATTAACCCCTTCCCGACCTGTGACACAGCGTATGCATCATGAAAGTCGGTGCCAATCCGACCTGTGACGCATATGCTGTGTCACAGAATGATCGCGTTCCTGCATGTCAGGTGAAAGGCTTAACTCCAATTTCACCCGACCTGCAGGAACAGGGGAAGTGGTACTTCAGCCCAGGGAGGTGGCTTTGCCCCCCGTGGCTACAATCGCTCTGATTGGCTGTTGAAAGTGAAACAGCCAATCAGAGCAATTTGTAATATTTCACCTATTAAACGTTGTGAAATATTACAATCCAGCCATGGCCGATGCTGCACTATCATCGCCCATGGCTGGAAACCCTGATCTGCCCCCACCACCGCCACCGATCTCCTCCCCAGTCCTCCGTCCTGTTCTGTACACTGCTCTGCTCCCCTCTGTCCTCCTGTCTGCTCCGCCATCCTCTTGTCCTCTCCCCTGTGCTCCGATCCCACCCCCCGTGCTCCGATCCCACCCCCACATACTTACCGAGCTCCGGTGTCCCTCCTGGTGTCCGTCCATCTTCTCCATGGGCGCCACCATCTTCCAAAATAGCGGGCGTATGCGCAGTGCGCCCGCTGAATCTGCCAGCCGGCAGATTCATTCCAGGTACATTTTGATCACTGTGATAAAACCTATCACAGTGATCAAAATTAAAAAAAATAGTAAATGAACCCTCCCTTTATCACCTCCATAGGTAGGGACAATAATAAAATAAAGAAAATATATTTACTTTTATTTTTCCACTAGGGTTAGGGTTAGAACTAGGGTTAGGGTTAGAACTAGGGTTAAGGTTAGAACTAGAGTTAGAATTAGGGTTAGAACTAGGGTTAGGGTTAGAGGTAGGGTTAGAATAAGGGTTAGAATTAGGGTTAGAACTAGGGTTAGTTTTAGAACTAGGGTTAGGGTTAGTACTAGGGATAGGGTTAGAACTAGGGTTAGAACTAGGGTTAGGGTTAGACCTAGGGTTAGAATTAGGGTTAGGGTTAGAACTAGGGTTAGGGTTAGAACTAGGGTTAGAATTAGGGTTAGAACTAGGTTTAGGGTTAGAATAATGGTTAGAATTAGGATATGTGCACACGGTGCGGATTTGCCGCTGCGGATACGTAGCGGTTTTCCATCAGGTTTACAGTACCATGTACTCCTTTGGAAAACCAAATCCGCAGTGCCTTTTACCTGTGGATTTTTTAAAAATGGTGCGCAAAAATCTCACAACGAATCCGCAACGTGAGCACATAGCCTTAGGGTTAGGGTTGGAATTAGAGTTAGGGTTGGAATTAGGGTTAGGGTTGGAAACAGGGTTAAGATTAGGCTTGTGGTTAGGGTTATGGTTAGGATTAGGGTTAGGGGTGTGTTGGGGTTAGGGTTGTGGTTAGGGTTGGGATTATGGCTAGAGTTGGGATTAGGGTTAGGGGTTTGTTGGGGTTAGTGTTGGAGTTAGAATTGAGGGGCTTCCACTGTTTAGGCACATCAGGGGTCTCCAAACGCAACATGGCGCCACCATTGATTCCAGCCAATCTTGCGTTCAAAAAGTCAAATGGTGCTCCCTTCCGAGCCCCGACGTGCACCCAAACAGTGGTTTACCCAAACATATGGGGTATCAGTGTACTCAGGAAAAATTGCACAACAACGTTAGGGGTCTAATTTCTCCTGTTACCCTTGGGAAAATAACAAAATGGGGGCCAAAAATTATTTTTCTGGGAAAAAATTGTTTATTATTTTCACGGCTCTGCGTTATAAACTTCTGTGAAGCATTTGGGGGTTCAAAGTGCTCACCACACATCTAGATAAGTTCTTTGGGGGTCTAGTTTCCAAAATGGGATCACTTGTGGGGGTGTTTCTACTGTTTAGGCACATCAGGGGCTCTGCAAATGCAACGTGATGCCCGCAGACCATTCCATCAAAGTCTGCATTTCAAAACATCACTACCTCCCTTCCGAGCCCTGACGTGTGCCCAAACAGTGGTTTACACCCACATATGGGGTATCAGCGTACTCAGGACAAACTGGGCAACAACTATTGGGGTCCAATTTCTCCTGTTACCCTTGTGAAAATAAAAAATTGTGGGCTGAAAAATAATTTTTGAGGAAAGAAAAATTATTTTTTATTTTCACAGCTCTGCGTTATAAACTTCTGTGAAACACTTGGGGGTTCAAAGTGCTCACCACACATCTAGATAAGTTTCCTGGAGGGTCTAGTTTCCAAAATGGGGTCACTTGTGAGGGGTTTCTACTGTTTAGGCACATCAGAGGCTCTGCAAACGCAATGTGACGCCCGCAGACCATTCTATCAAAATCTGCATTTCAAAACGTCACTACTTCCCTTCCGAGCCCTGATGTGTGCCCAAACAGTGGTTTACCCCCACATATGAGGTATCAGCGTACTCAGGACAAACTAGGCAACAACTCTGGGGGGTCGAATTTTTCCTGTTACCCTTGTGAAAATAAAAAATTACTTGCTAAAACATAATTTTTGAGGAAAGAAAAATGATTTTTTATTTTCACGGCTCTGCGTTGTAAACTTCTGTGAAGCACTTGGGGGTTCAAAGTGTTCACCACATATCTAGATAAGTTCCTTGGGGATCTAGTTTCCAAAATGGTGTCACTTGTGAGGGGTTTCTACTGTTTAGGCACATCTGCAAACGTAACATGATGTCCGCAAACCATTCCATCAAAGTGTCAGGACTCTGAACATTTTTTATTACCTTTTGTGCATTACTGCCCTTTTCCAAGATGGCGTCTTTGGTCTCATGTGCACTGTGTCTTCCTGCTATAAAACTCCACCCCAGCCTTCAGTCTGTGCTAAAGTATTCTGCCTTGCATCCAGCTCCTGACTCTGATGACTCCCTGGCTATATACCTGCTCCTGTGAACCTGTGTGGTGATCCTGCTACTCTGCTCTGAGTTCCTGCTGCATATACCAGTTTCCAGTAATCCTCCTTCATCTGCTGCTCGTGTTTACTTCCATCTGCATTTGCTGGACATGTAAGCTGTTGCTGCTCTGCAAAAACTTGAGACTATTACCCAGGCCTCCCTGGTTGAGCTAAGATATTATTTGAACTGCCTTATAAGCATATCTATCTGTGTTTGGACTAAAACAAGGACTTATTCGTGTCAAGTATCCTCAAGAATAATTGTGCTTCATAGACTTTCTGCGTGATTGCATTTTCCTCTGAAGTTTCCTATAGACTGCTAAGCTGCGTTTAATATTTATTCCAAGTGTTGTGGACTTGAGTTTCTCTCTGCACCTGTTTGAATCACTGTGTGATAATATAGACTTTACCACTTATAAAACTGTGTACTGTAGTTGTCTTGTTCCATGCAAAGAGTCTCCTGAGTTATCTCTTATTACCCAAAGTCTGCATTCCAAAACGTCACTACTTCCCTTCCGAGCCCTGACGTGTGCCCAAACAGTGGCTCCCCCCACATATGGGGTATCAGCGTACCCAGGACAAACTGGACAACAACTTTTGGGGTCCAATTTCTCCTGTTACTCTTGTGAAAAAATTGCGGGCTAAAACATAATTTTTGAGGAAAGAAAAATTACTTTTTATTTTCACAGCTGTGCGTTATAAACTTCTGTGAAGCAGTTGGGGGTTTAAAGTGGTCACCGAACATCTAGATTAGTTCCTTGTGAGGTCTTGTTTCCAAAATGGGGTCACTTGTGGGGGAGCTCTAATGTTTAGGCGCACAGGGGCTCTCCAAACGCGACATGGTGTCCGCTAACGATTGGAGCTAATTTTTCATTCAAAAAGTCAAATGGCGCTCCTTCCCTTCTGAGCCCTGCCGTGTGCCCAAACAGTGGTTTACCCCCACATTTGAGGTGTCGGTGTACTCAGGAGAAATTGCCCAATAAATTTTAGGATCCATTTTATCATGTTGCCCATGTGAAAATGAACAAATTGAGGCTATAATAAATTTTTTGTGAAAAAAAGGACTTTTTTATTTTTACAGATCAATTTGTGAAGCACCTGGGGGTTGAAAGTGCCAACTATGCATCTAGATAAGTTCCTTGGGGGGTCTAGTTTCCAAAGGGGGGTCACTTGTGGGGGAGCTCTAATGTTTAGGCACACAGGGGCTCTCCAAACGCGACATGGTGTCCGCTAAAGATTGGAGCCAATTTTTCATTGAAAAAGTCAAATGGCGCTCCTTCCCATCCGAGCCCTGTCGTGCGCCCAAGCATTAGTTCCCCCCCATATGTGGGGTATCGGTGTACTGTACTGAGGACAAATTGTACATTAACTTTTGGGGTCCAGTTTCTCCTTTTACCCTTGGGAAAATAAAAAAAATGTTGCTAAAAATCATTTTTGTGACTAAAAAGTTAAATGTTCATTTTTTTCCTTCCATTTTGCTTCTGCTGCTGTGAAGCACCTGAAGGGTTAATAAACTTCTTGAATGTGGTTTTGAGCACCTTGAGGGGTGAAGTTTTTAGGATGGTGTCACTTTTGGGTATTTTCAGCCATATAGACCCCTCAAACTGACTTCAAATGTGAGGTGGTCCATTAAAAAAATGGTTTTGTAAATGTTGTAAAAATGAGAAATCGCTGGTCAAATTTTAACCCTTATAACTTCCTAGAAAAAAAATTATATTTTGTTTCCAAAATTGTGCTAATGTAAAGTACAAATGTGGGTAATGTTATTTATTAACTATTTTGTGTCACATAACTCTCTGGTTTAACAGAATAAAAATTAAAAATTTGAAAATTGCAAAATTTTCCAACTTTTAGCCAAATTTCCATTTTTTTCACAAATAAACGTAAAAATTATTGACCTAAATTTACCACTACCATGAAGCCCAATATGTCACGAAAAAAATAATCTCAGAACCGCTAGGATCTGTTGAAGCGTTCCTGAGTTATTACCTCATAAAGGGACACTGGTCAGAATTGCAAAAAACGGCCAGGTCATTAAAGAAGTTGTCCACTACAATAATTTTTTTTTTTCATAAATCTTGCTATTGTGTGCCACTGAAAACATCCACTCTGTTTATTTAAGCAATATTACCTTTTATCATGCTGTAGCAGCACATCTTCAGTGCTGGATCCAGGTCTCATGGGGTTAATCGACAACTTCCTTTCTCCTGAGTTATTGTGCTCTAATACTACAAGTTCCATGATGCATTGCACTGCCACTAAGCCCGAACCTACCACACCCACTCCAAAACACACCCAAACCCCTCCCTCCTCTCCCTCCTCTAGCTTCAAAATGATTTGTGATGTCATTTCTGTCCAACCTCCTCTTTTACGTTTGTCCAACCCACACTCCATTACACACATATAGATAGATAGATAGATAGATAGATAGATATGGGATGGATAGATAGATAGATATGTATCTATATATATATTTATCTATTTCCATAGATATGTCCATATCCATGTTTCTAAACCCCTCCACCCCTGGAGCTTTTTTCGTTTATCGCTCCCCTCCTTTCCAGAGCCATAATTTTTCCATCAATATGGCTATGTGAGGGCTTATCTTTTGCGGGACAAGTTCTACTTTTGAACGACACCATTGGTTTTACCATGTCATGTAACAGAAAATGTGAAAAAAATTCAAAGTGCGATGAAATTGCAAAAAAAGTGCAATCCCACACTTGTTTTTTGCTTGGCTTTTTTGCTAGGTTCACTAAATGCTAAGGCTGTGTGCACACGTTGCGGATTTGACTGCAGATCCACAGGGTTTATTGCTGCACAGAACTGCATCAAATCCGCAGTATAGTGCACAACCAATGTAAGTCTATGGGAGCCGCAGACTTGTTGTGCACATGCTGCGGAAAAAGCCGCACCGAAACACAGCTTTTTTTTTTCCGCAGCATGTCACTTCTTTTGTGCCGAACTGCAGCGTTTCTGCAACCTTAGACTTTCATTGAGTCGGGCACATCCGCAGATGTAAAAAAGATCTGCAGTTTTGCTGCGGAAGTGGGTCTGAGAAACGCTGCAGTTCGGGAGGAGGGAAGTGTGTGGGCGGTGACTGTGTGCGTGTATGTGTGTGCGGGCGGGGTCTGCGGGCTGTTCGGATGTGTGTGGCGCTGTGCGGGACTGTTCAGGTGTGTGCGGGGTCTGCGGGCTGTTCGGATGCGTGCGTGACTGTTCGGATGTGTGCGGGGCTGTGCGTTGGGTCTTTTGGGGTGTGTGTGCAGGCATCATCCGATGGGACTACAAGTACGCAGCATCCAATCTGCAGCTAATTCAGATGTAATCCGGACAGCGGACACGCACCCTACACTATCCATACATCTATCAATAGATATATCTATCCAGATATATCTATAGATAGATATATGAATAGATAGATGCATGCATCTATAGATCTATCTATATGTAGCTCTGTCTATCCATTTCATCTTTCATCTATCTATCTATCTGTGAGTAATTGAGTGTGGGTTGGACAAATGTAAAAGAGGAGGTTGGACAATAATTACATCACAAATCTTTTTTTTTTTGTTCAATAATACATCTTTATTTAGCTTTCAAAAATGCATACAAAAAACGCGCAAAGACCGCACCAAAAAAATGTAAAAATGCATCAAAACCGCGCAAAAAATGCATCAAAACTGCATCAAAAACGCATGAAAACTGCACCAAAAGCTGCATCAAAACCGCACCAAATGCTGCATCAAAACTGCAGCAAAAACTGCATCAAAACTTCACCAAAAACTGCATAAAAAAGCATCAAAAACCTGAATCAAAACCACGCAAAAAAACACACCAAATACTGCAGCAAAAACTGAATCAAAACTGCACAAAAAATGCACCAAAAATCGCACCAATAACTGCATCAAAACCACACAAAAAACCTGCATCAAAACCACGCAAAAAAACGTTAAAAAAATGCATAAAAAATGCAGCTGCGTTTTCTGCAAGGAGATGCAGATTTTGTGCAGAAAATTCTGTACCCAAATCTGCAACGTGTGCACACAGCATAAAATTGACCTGCCATAATGATTCTCCAGGTCATTATGAGTTCATAGACACCAAACACATCTAGGTTATTTTTTATCTAAGTGGTGAAAAAAAATTCCAAACTTTGCTAAAAAGAAATAAAATAATTGCGCCATTTTCCGATACCCGTAGCGTCTATATTTTCTGAGATATCGGGTCGGGTGAGGGCTAATTTTTTGCGTGCCGAGCTGACGTTTTTAATGATACCACTTTTGTTCAGATATGTTTTTTTGATCGCCCGTTATTGCATTTTAATGCAATGTTGCGGCGACCAAAAAAACATAATTTTGGCTTTTGATTTTTTTTTCTCGCTACGCCGTTTAGCGATCATGTCAATTTTTTGTTATTGTATTGAAAACAGCTGACATATTGCGGCTTTAAAGTGGGCTCACCGCCGAAGCCCAGCTCAAAGCGGGGGATATTGCCAGCTGACGTACTATTCCGTCAGCTGGCAAAAAGGGGTTAATGAACAATATGTTTCAGTTAAAAAAAACAAAAAAAAAATGGCTTGCGCCAGGGGGGGAAAGCCGACGGCCGGGGGCCAATATTTGTAGCCTGGGAAGGGGGTAATACCCATGGCCCCTATCTAGGCTATGAATATCAGCCCGCAGCTGTCTGCGTAGCCTTTACTGGCTATCAAAATAGGGGGACTTCCCCAAAAAATGATGTGGGGTCCCCCTATATTTTATAGCCAGAAAGGCTTCGCAGACAGCTGCGGGCTGATATTCATAGCCTAGAGAGGGGCCATGGATATTAGCCCCCCCGGCTACAAATACCAGTCCACAGCCGCCCCAGAAATGGTGCATCTGTGAGATGTGCCAATTCTGGAATTTAGCCCCTCTCTTTCCACTCCCGAGTAGCGGTGGGATATGGGGTAATAAGGGGTTAATGTCACCTTGCTATTGTAGGGTGACATTAAGCCGGGTTAAGAACGGAGAGGCGTCATATTGACGCCTATCCATTATTAATCCTATAGTAGTGAAAGAGTTAAAAAAAAGACAGCCAGAAAAAAGTATTTTAATATTCTTAATGTAACCATACTTACCATACTTCAGCGCCTGCAAAAAACGTAAAATAATAAACCGTATACTCACTTTCCGCCATAGTCCAATTAATAACGAGGGTCTCCCAATGATCTCCCCTATAGAACAGTGACATCGGGTGATGTCACTGCTCTATAGGACCTTCAGTGACACACTGACAGGAGACAATGGCTCCTGCAGTGCATCACTGAGAGGTTACCTTAGTTCAGAGTCTCACTTTATGGCATATGCCGCGTGGGAACTTTCTCACACAGCAATGCCAAAAGTGAGACTAGGGACTATTTTCTCACAGGGGCATAGGAATACATTGTGAGGAATACATTGTGGAAGGATACCTTCCATCATTGTATTCCTGGAGCCCCTGGAGAGCGGTCGCAACAGCTGATGCTGATGCTCTCCACAGGAGATCATCGAGGGACACTCGTTTTAATTCGATTTCTGCGGATCAGGGAGTATATTTTTTGTTTATTATTTTAATATTTTTTTACAGGTGACACTGGCTTCGGGGAACAAACTGACAAGTGATGGTGAGTATGTACTCTATGTTGTATGTATTGTATGTCTATATTTATGTTGTATGTATGTACTGTATGTATGTACTGTATGTGGCATGTTGCATGTCGCATGTTGCATGCTGTCGCATGTTGCATGTCATCGCATGCTGCATGTCGCATGTCGTAGCATGCTGCATGTCACATGTCGTCGCATGCTGCATGTCGCATGCTGCATGTCGCATGTTGTCACATGTCGCATGCTGCATGGTGCATGCTGCATGTCGTCACATGTTGCATGTCGCATGGTGCATGTCGTCACATGTCGCCGCATGTAGCATGTAGTCGCATGTCACATGCTTCATGTCATCACATGCTGCATGTCGCATGTTGTTGCATGGTGCATGTTGCATACCGTCGCATGGTGCATGTCGTCGCATGGTGCATGTCATCACATGCTGCATGTCACATGTCGTCGCATGCCGCATGTCACATGCTGCATGTCATGTGTTGCGTGTCGTCGCATTTTGCATGTCCCCGCATGTCGCCGCATATCATCACATGTCGCATGCTGCATGCCATCGCATGTCGCATGCTGCATGTTGCATGTTGTATGTCGCATGTTGTTGCATGGTGCATGTTGTCGCATGGTGCATGTTGTCGCATGTTGCATGCTGCATGTCACATGCTGCATATCGTCGCATGCTGCATGGTGCATGTCACATGATGTCACATGTTGCATGTCGCATGCTGCATGTCATCTCATGTTGCATGTTGTCGCATGTTGCATGTTGTCACATGTCGCATGTTGTCAAATGTCGCATGCTGCATGTCGTCACATGTTGCATGTCACATGTCGCATGTTGCATGTTGTCGCATGTCACATGGTGCATGTTGCATGGTGCATGTCGCATGGTGTATGTTCTGTATGTGTGTTCTATGTATGTTGTATGTACTGTATATGTGTGTTTTTTTATTTTTTTTACATTCAACACATTAGCCGGATGATGGGACTACTACTGTCCCATCATTGGCTAATGTGTCACTCACTGTCACTGTAGCAGGCAGAGCCCGATGGGACTTGTAGTCCCATCGGAAGATGCCTGCACACAGAGACACACACACCAATGACCCCACCGCAGAGCCCCGCAGACCCCCCGCCCACACACGCCAGCACCTTCGGCAGATTCAACGCGCAGACCCCCACCCCCCACAGCCACCGCACCGGCCGCCACCGCACCGGCCACCACCATCGCACCGGCCACCGCCAACACACCAGCCTCCGCCACCGCCACCACACCGGCCGCACAACTCAGCACATGAGCGCGGCCAGCCAGCAGACCCCAGCACCGCCCCCAGCACAGCCCCACCCACAGCCCAGCCCGGACCCCCCAGCACAACCCCGCAGGCAGCCCACAGCCCCGCCCACAGCCCAGTCACTCTTGAGTGACTGCTGTCTGTGGAGGCTGGGTCACGCCTGTTGCTGATGTCACGTCAATTTCCAGAGTCTGGAATTTGACATGACATTGGCAGAAATTAGCGGTGGCTGCAGACTTGGGGTCACGTGACCCGGACACAGCCATCGCCATAGCACTGCTCACAGGCAAAAACGGCAACAGAAGGTATTTATAAAATTCATTAGGGGCCCCAGGGGGATACATTGGGGGGTTAACTGAAAGTAGTGGACAACCCCTTTAATGTCAAAATAGGCTGGGTCATAAAGGGGTTAAAGGGACTTTCAACTATCAAGTATTATGCACCGAAATGAACTTATACCTTTAAAACAACAAGAGATGGTACTCTCCCTCCCGGGGTCCAGCGCTAGTTGTCCAGCACAGCTCCATTCTTTTTTTTACTAGCTGCAGTGGTGATGGCGCGAATAGGACACATCATCACTGCAGTCAGCCACGGAACAAAGAACTGGCAATGAACCATGGGAGAATGAGCAACATCTGTATTTATTGCTATAAAGAATGGATAGCGATATCTCTTACTCCAACCCCTGGGCAGATTCCCGGGGACTGTAGTCCTAAGGTCACTGGCTCCGTTTTGCCGACCACCAGCCCTTTTAGTCTTCCCCAAGGCTGGGAGTACACTAACGCAATATTCACTATTACATCCTGACTAGTGATGAGCGAATATAGTCATTACTTGAGATTTCCCGAGCACGCTCGGGTGTCCTCTGTGTATTTTTTAGTGCTCGGAGATTTAGTTTTCATTGCCTCAGCTGAATGATTTAGAGCTATTAGCAGACTAAGTACATGTGGGGGTTGCCTGGTTGCTAGGGAATCCCCACATGTAATCAAGCTAGCTAATAGCTGTAAATCATTCAGCTGCAGCGAAGAAAACTAAATCTCCGAGCACTAAAAAATACTCGTCGGACACCCGAACGTGCTCAGGAAATCTCGAGTAACAAGTATATTCGCTCATCACTAATCCTGACGATGGCCAGTGCCAGTTCATGATGTTCGTTGTGGGCAGAGTTAGGCTAAGTACACATTAGCATATCTGGGCTCAGCGTATCATCTGAATGTGCAAATGCATGGTTACGCTGCGTTTTTTATCTGCATCAGCTTACGAATGACGCCAAAAAAACATTGCTTGTGCATACGTTTGTATGCGTTTTTGCATGTGTTTGCGTTGTTTCTGCGCATGTGTTCGAAATTTCCATGAATTTTGGTATGCAACAAATGCTGTTCCAGGAGAATTTCCTTGTCAAAAGCCACACACAGTGGGTGTGTCTCATGGGATTCTGTATATAGACCCTACACAGATGAAATCCTCATCTTTTGCTGCTGTATCCAGCAGTAAAATGGATCTTGGCATGAAGAGCTTCTATCATAATCTGGATTTGGCATTGAAATTGGCTTTTGCCTTTGCTGTGGTTTGTGAAGAAGAAAGAAGAAGAGAAAGACAGAGAAGACATCGTCGTCGCTACTGGCAACACCCCATCATTGAAGTCTGAGAGAGCCGTGGAGCCAACCACTCGTTGTACACCGAGCTGCGTGAAAACCCGGAGAAGTTTTTCAACTATATGAGGATGTTGGAACAGAGCTTCGATGACTTGCTGCAATGTGTCCGATCTATCACCAGGCAGAACACACAACTACATCAAGCAATTCCTGCTGAGGAACGTCTGTTGGTGACCCTGAAGTACATAATTTTGAAAAACAAACACGTCGTTAGTATTATTGTTAGAAAAAGCCATGTACTTATTTATTTTTCCATTTTCTGTTTGGCAGATTCCTGGCTACCGGAGAGACCTTATCATCTCTACATTTTTAATTCCAGATTAGAGTGTCCATCCTTTCTGGAATTGTTGGAGACACCTGCTGTGCTTTATGTGACGTTCTGCGTGCAGAATTCCTCCCCCAACCCACAACTGAACTGTGGCTGGAAAATGCTGCAAAATTCAAGGAAATTTGTAATTTTCCAAACTGTGTGGTCGCTGTGGACTGCAAGCACATTTGGATTATGAAACCTGCTGGAAGTGGATCCAAGTATTTCAATTACAAAAAATACTTTTTGATTGTTTTCATGGCGATTGCAGATGCTGAATGACGATTTGTCGCCATTGACGTTGGCTCATTTGGACAAGGAAATGACTCACAGACTTTCAAAAACTCTGACATGGGCCAACATTTGCATGGTAATAATTTCAGTTTTCCATCGCCACAACCTTTTCCGACCACTGAAGGACCGCCAATGCTGTTTGTTGTGGTTGGGGATGAGGCGTTTCAAATGTATGCCAACCTCATAAAACCGCACTCACACCAAATGGATTTTCAACTACCGACTGACAAGGGCAAGAAGAACTGTGGAGTGTGCCTTCGGTTTGCTGGCATCTAAATGGCCCATTTTAGGAACACCAATTCATCTAAACACCGAGAAAATTCATGATGTGGTCAAAGCATGTGTTGTTATGCACAATTACATCCTGGCAAAAGAGCGACAACAATTAGATCTTGACGAAACTGTTGCTAGCACTTTGCAGGATTATCATGATCACCCTCTGAGGACTACAGTGGAAGTTGCCTAGATGAGGGATAAGTTTGCTGCTTACTTTGTTTAGGATATTGGACGTGTGGCATGGCAAGATGATATGGTTTAATACACTTGTAAATAAATGTACCTGTAATGTTTGCTGACTTTACTACTAATAAAACACCTCCAGTGAAACACCTGTTACTACTTAACTCAACAATAAAATACACACGTGTATGTTTTCACCTAAAGAAAACACAGGGATTGTGCAAACAAAATAAAAATTTTGTTTACCAACAACAAACAACTGTTTAATTGCCATTAACCAACAATTGGGTTTATGTTCAGGGTCTGACGGTGAGATATTGTGAACCTTGGGGGAGTTGAGCTGTGAGGATTGCGTGGTAGTCAATGATGAAGGGATTACAGGGGAAGGGGCAATAAATTGCAGGATTGGCTCAAGGATGGGACTGGACACATTGCAGGGGTGCTGCACTCGGCAGCGTGGGGGATGCTGCGTGTTGCAGGGGTGCTACACTCGGCATTGGTGGATGCTGCATGGATGCTGCACTCTAGAGCATGGTGTAGCTTTGAACTGGGGGAGTAGCTGTAATGTCCAGCCTTGCTGGTGGAGGATAGTTCAGTGCTGGCATCTTTGCCCACTAATGCTGTCCTTGGCTTTGTTGCTGTGTCAGGAAAGAAATGTTCGCCTACTGGTAATATCCAGCCTGCGGATATATGCAGTATCAACAATAACCCTTGCTCTATAGGTCTTAATAAATACATATACAATTATGTCATAACGAAGTACTAACAGCAACCCAAAAAGTTGGACATGAAGCTGAATAATTACATACTGTAATTTTTTAATCCTGCATTCATGTTTTTAAATGGTTTTATTGTGTGTTTGCTCTTGAGGTGTAATAATGGTTTTGTTACTTTCATATTATTGGTTGGTGTGCATACCATGATTAGTCGAGTCTTTTTCTGTTGTTTTTTAATCTTACCTTTTACAGACTAGGTTTTGCACCCCCTATCATTATTGTTATAGGAGTGCACCCTATCTATATACATTTACAGTATACAGCAGTTTCAGTGTTCCCTATGGGATGTCTACAGCAGTCTCTGCGTATCCTATGTAATGTACACAGCATTCTTAGTGTCTCCTATGTGATGTACTGTATATACATTAGTCTTTTTGTTTCCTATGTAATGTATACTGCAGACATCCTAATGTTTAATTTCCATAAATGATACATAAGCAATGATACATTTTCCACTAAGAGGAGACATGCAATGTAATATACATCAAAACATACAACAAATTACTGTTGCGAGCATTTCTTCACGCAACTTATTGCAAAGCGTTGACTGCGCCCCAGACCAATGGAAATCTGTAAAATGAGTTGTTAAAAGCAATATAATCATTCCCCCTTACTATTATATGTCTTTTAACAGAGTTTAGGTTTAGCCAGGCAGGCATCCTGGAGCAAAGTTAAAAAAAAACTTGTTCTGGACCTTCTAAAATCCGAAGCATGCTACTAATTTTCCTTTAAATCTCTAAGTAAGATTTTCTGAAGCAGTAAATGAGATGATCAAATCATGGCAGGGCCAGCTTCAATCTGAAAAGGAGTTTTCGTTATAGAGAAAGTGCCAGAGAAGATGTATAGAAAACAAAAGTCCCCAAAAAGACATTCACCATCCAAGAACAAGCAAATGAGAAGAAATATAGTCTAAGGAGTAGAGATACGAAAAACAAACGCTGCAGGAACTAACCTCATGATAATGAAGAAAAAACTAACAAATATAAAGATAACAATAAAGGGATAGATGAAGCAGGAATGGGAATTTTCAGCAGTTTTCATAACAAAGCTAAAAATTACGATGAAGTATGGTAAATGAAATAACTAACATCATGTAAAGAAAAAATGTTGACTGTAAACATCATAAGGGTCTAAATATGTCACAATAAGGAGAAATGTAGCCCAAGAAGAAAGCTTCAGTTGACACACAACCCAGTTTGTAACATTCATGAAACAAAATTCCAAAGATTATATTACTTGTGTTGTTAGACACAGACAGACTGAATGTCTGACAAAGCAAACACACCACAGACAGGCAGATACGCGCCGCAGATAAATACACTCACAGAAAGTCAGACAAATCTTTCAAAGTTTATTAATGCGGTATATGATGATGATGTAACTGGAGTCAACCATCATTTAATATTTCTAGAAATATGTACAGCAAAAAGTAATTCATAACACATTTACATGTGTTTAATGTGGTGATGTTGTACTTTAATTAAGGCTTCTGAAGGTTGACTATGCACTTTACTTAACCTCTGGTCCCTGCCATTTTGGTTTGGGTAAGTTCCAGGCCATTTAGTAAATGAGCCTATTGTTCTGACATTGTATGGGCCAACAAAATGTTCTTTATGTTTAATATGCAGGAGAAGGAATCTAGAGACAGCTTTTATTTTTCATTATGCTACAGAATGTCACTCAAGCTGGGAAATGCTGCATAGATCGAAAGCTAGAAGCAAATATCTTCTATAAGCTGTAAATGGGCTTTCAGTTGCTGGAAAACATAAAACATTTTACATAGTGTATTTCATAGTTTATGAATAACTGACAAATAAATTTATACTGCACGCATGCTACAATGCCAGCTGGGTTACTGATCACAAACATTTTACATATGCCAGTTTATACTCCGCTTTGGCGCTACTATTGCTGCATAGTGATAAGACACCAAGATTTTCATAGATTGCAATCTATAGTATAAAGTTAAAGAGGTAGAAAAAATCAAAAGTAACTATAGTAAGATTTTATTTGTATTATTTTTATACATTCTATATTTATATAAGCATTTTTTTCTCCATACTCAACAGTGAGACGCAACATAGAAAAATTATTTGACGTTCTCATTTACTCTCTGTCATTCATCTTCCATTTTATACCCAGCCTAATAAAAGAGCATTTGATATATCAGAATGTCATCCAATGATTTCATGTAAGAAAACACCAAGTACAATAATTATATTTAAGAAAAACAAAAATATTGTTGTTCTGTTCAGCCACCCACCCAACAGATGGATACAAAAAGGTCTTACAAAGTATAAATCAGTACATTTATGCCGAAATGGATGCATAGTAGGTAATCTCACAAAGACTTTCAGGGTTTTTCATCTCATTTATGAAATATCCAAATCAGAGGGCCCATTTAATGAAAAAATAGGAGATCCTTATGCCATATCTAAACAAAGACTGAATGGAGAGGTGACCCGCAAATTTTGAGGACAATACCAACATTAGTAACGGAAAGAGCTGAGCAAGTCAACCAGCTTGCATGGTGTAACTGACGTCAAGAGACCCTCTGACTGGCATATCTCATGCATGAAAATATTAAAGGCTGTTAAGGATCTACCAACTGTAGTGTATAGTTTTGGAACTGGGCATCATTTTAAGGTTTAAATAGCCTAAAACTTCAGAGCAGAAAAAAAAACCTCAGCTCTGTCTCTTAATTATATACTGTTTGGGGGAAATTAGTCTCTTCATCATACTTAGCAATTAAGGAGTTGTCTCTTAAAGACAACCCCTGTTTATAGGCATTTCAAGGTATAAAAGCATTAAAAAAGATGAGTCTTTTGCTCTGTACCTCCCTTTATAAGTTAAAACAGAGAGCAGCACACTAAAAGCCCTCATACACATGAAAGTCAGACGATTCCACCAATTTCAATAGGCACGGCTGATTTGTATGGATCTCTCTTACTCTCCCAGGCAGATGATGTGGGGGGGAGAAGGATCCCACCAGTAGAACTTCAACAACTGATACAGCTGAAATACGGAAAACATCTTCCAGAGGAGTTCAGCTACTACTTTTTCCTTTCTGTGAGTGGAAAACACACGAATGCTCAACTGAACAGAGCACTTATGTGTATGGGGTAGTCACGAGCATCATCTGCAGCCATTTGCCAGAGTGCTGTTAACTAGACCTGTGACTCTAATCTGAAATCTGGGTTGTCTTTTAAATAAGATCATCATATTTTTGTGTAATAAAGATATCAAGAGCGATCATATTAAATAAATATGGTATATTGCTAAAACTGTGTCAAAAGCTGGCCATTGATCCCAAACATACTTCAAGAAGTACCCAGAGTTCTGAAGTGACCAGCTTTGAGTTTGGATTTAAATCCCGTTGAACACCTGTGATGAGATCTTAAAATTGCTGTTGAATTATGACATCCTTAAACTATGGAGCAGATTGAAAAAGAACAGTGGTCCAAAATTCCATTTGAGAGGTGTAAAAAGCTTGTTGAATGGTTATAGGAAACAACTGATTGCAGTCATTTATTCCAAAGGGTATGTGTGACGCTTGTCACAACTCACGAACAGGCCATGACACAGAGAAGACAGACGTTCCAGGGTCAGTACCAAGAGATCATGTAGTAAACTAAGGGAAAAGACGAAGGCGTAAGTCAGGTCACAGTCTAGGGTCAGAATACCAGAAAGATAGCAGATATGCAAAGGGACAATAACAAACGGGAAGTCAGAACACGGTCCAACGGTTAGGGAGCAGTAGATCTGAACTCACAGCACAGCAATAAGGCAAATACACAGTAGAGAGCACAAGTGGAAGTGATCTGGGCCAGATAGCTCTCCTAAATAGCAGGGCAATCACTAAGAACAGGGAGCACCTGGAGATATCTCTGCACTTCCCAGTCTCAGATAGTTCAACTGAGCTGTCAATCAAAGTACTGACAGCTCAGCACACCCCAGCACCCAGCAGGATAGGATAACAGAGTTGACACTTTGAATGGGGAAATTGTGATAGTGTGCAACCAAATATTAAGTTGAGGGTGCCAACAATTTTGTCTGACCCTTATTTGAGGTTTTGTGTGAAACTACCGTATGTCCAAATTGCCTTATTTTCTCTTTGTTCTTTTTTGTGTTGTTCCAATACATACTAAGTAAATAAGCATGTGTATAACAAAACATGTGTAAATGCAATAATTTTCTGGGAGAAATACTTCATTTTCTGGAACAATTTCAAGAGTGCCAACACTTTATGCCATGACCTCATGTACATGATGTAATACAGGATATCATATGAAAGCCGATATAATGGAAACAGATTATTCAAAATACATAGAGGCTATACAGAATTGTTTTAGTGTTTATTTAATAATTTCTATAATTATGATGACAAAATTAAATTAGAATTATAAATAATTCTGAGAATTAGAAGGAATCATGTCTCTAAAGATGACTCTATAAATAGGTGGGTGAGATTAATGCAGGAAAACAGTTCACTGGAAAAAGAGGATATCCGGCATTGTAATTAATGTGACCAACTTCAGCAATGGGTACTAAGTAGGGATAAGGTGAAATTTCTCTAAGGAGTACGAGGGAAGAATGGACATGCACAGTAAATGAATTGTAAACTAGCAGAGTGTTAAGTACGAGCGATAGAGAAAAGAGAACAAAATAGAAAAGTGAAAATACAAATGGGGTGAAATACGAGCGAAAGACTAAATGGAATGAATAAATAATGAACAGGCAGGATTGAAGAAATAAAGAATTACAGAAATAAATAAAGAGAGGTTGATATAGAATGGTTGCTCTAGAGCGGAATGGGAGAAAAACTGAGAAAGATGGGAAAAGAAAGAGAAAGAAAGAGATGGAAGGATAGAAAAGAGGAAAAAGGAGTGAAGGGCAGGGAAGGAATGGAAGAGGAAAAAGTGAAGAAAGGAAGAAAGGAGGAGAAAAAAGGGGGCAGAAGAAAGAGGGTAAGGTATGGTTTAAGGAGCATAATGAAGGGAAATGTACAGTTGTGGCCAAAAGTATTGACACCCCTGCAATTCTGTCAGATAATACTCAGTTTCTTCCCGAAAATGATTGCAATCACAAATTCTTTGGTATTATTATCTTAATTTAATTTGTCTTAAATGAAAAAACACAAAAGAATATGAAGCAAAAAGCAAAACATTGATCATTTCACACAAAACTCCAAAAATGGGCCAGACAAAAGTATTGGCACCCTCAGCCTAATACTCGGTTGCGCAACCTTTAGCCAAAATAACTGCGACCAACCGCTTCCGGTAACCATCAATGAGTTTCTTACAATGCTCTGATGGACTTTTAGACTGTTCTTCTTTGGCAAACTGCTCCAGGTCCCTGATATTTGAAGGGTGCCTTCTCCAAACTGCCATTTTTAGATCTCTCCACAGGTGTTCTATGGGATTCAGGTCTGGACTCATTGCTGGCCACCTTAGAAGCCTCCAGTGCTTTCTCTCAAACTATTTTCTAGTGCTTTTTGAAGTGTGTTTTGGGTCATTGTCCTGCTGGAAGACCCATGACCTCTGAGGGAGACCCAGCTTTCTCACACTGGGCCCTACATTATGCTGCAAAATTTGTTGGTAGTCTTCAGACTTCATAATGCCATGCACACGGTCAAGCAGTACAGTGCCATAGGCAGCAAAGCAACCCCAAAACATCAGGGAACCTCTGCCATGTTTGACTGTAGGGACCGTGTTCTTTTCTTTGAATGCCTCTTTTTTTCTCCTGTAAACTCTATGTTGATGCCTTTGCCTAAAAAGCTCTACTTTTGTCTCATCTGACCAGACAACATTCTTCCAAAAGGTTTTAGGCTTTTTCAGGTAAGTTTTGGCAAACTCCAGCCTGGCTTTTTTATGTCTCGGGGTAAGAAGTGGGGTCTTCCTGGGTCTCCTACCATACAGTCCCTTTTCATTCAGACGCCGACAGATAGTACGGGTTGACACTGTTGTACCCTTGGACTGCAGGGCAGCTTGAACTTGTTTGGATGTTAGTCGTTAGTTGTTATCCGCACAATCTTTCGATGAAATCTCTTGTCAATTTTTCTTTTCTGTCCACATCTCGGAAGGTTAGCCACAGTGCCATGGGCTTTAAACTTCTTGATGACACTGCGCACGGTAGACACAGGAACATTCAGGTCTTTGGAGATGGACTTGTAGCCTTGAGATTGCTCATGCTTCCTCACAATTTGGTTTCTCAAGTCCTCAGACAGTTCTTTGGTCTTCTTTCTTTTCTCCATGCTCAATGTGGTACACACAAGGACACAGAACGGAGGATGAGTCAACTTTAATCCATGTCAACTGGCTGCAAGTGTGATTTAGTTATTGCCAACACCTGTTAGGTGCCAAAGGTAAGTTACAGGTGCTGTTAGTTACACAAATTAGAGAAGCATCACATGATCTTTCGAACAGTGCCAATACTTTTGTCCACCCCCTTTTTTATATTTGGTGTGGAATTATATCCAATTTGGCTTTAGTACAATTCTTTTTGTCTTTTTTTCATTTAAGACAAATTAAATGAAGATAATAATACCAAAGAATTTGTGTTTGCAATCATTTTCAGGAACAAACTGAATATTATCTGACAGAATTGCAGGGGTGTCAATACTTTTGGCCACAACTGTATGAAAGCCAGCAAGGACAGGGTTAAATCCTAGCACTAGAGTTACCATTTTAGGAGCACATGGCTAGCTAGGACTAGAACCAGGCCATGTAATTGTAAGCAGGCAGTCTGAATACAACAGTGGATACACCAGGCAGGGATCAACAATTAACTGCTACTTTATTTACTTAACAGGGTTAATACAAGAAAGATTATTATAGCAAGTAAATCACATGAGCAAAGCATTCACATTACTATTCTCAGTCAATTATGTATACAGAGATACATTAGTTAATGCACAACATGAAATATGTCTTTAATGTAAGTTCAGGATTTATGGTCAACTCCTGTCTGGTATGGAGGTGACAAGCACTGTATTGGCTGCAACAGTCACTAAGGCTCCTCTGCGACTATCCGGCCCCTGACAAGGGCCACTGCTCCATGTCACTAACCGCACGTTTTCCTGACAAAGTCTATCAGCTTTCTCTGGGCATCTCTAGTGTCAGCCAGACTCCGTCTGGCCTGCAGTCCTCTCTCTGCCATGCCCAGTACAGTAAGTCTCTGCTGAAAGTTATGGCTCATCTCACACATTGCCTCCGATCACAGCCCAGGCGTGGGTTTCTGGCTGGATGTCCTCAGGACCTCTTTGGTAATTTACCGCCGATGAATGTCTCCTTGGTCCCTATAAATGGGGGCTGGTCCTTGGCTGTTGACCAGTGTTATCTGAGTCAGGAGCCTGGACCTGCGTTGATGGGTGAAGTTTGGACCTTGAATGGCATAGCTCTGGTCTTCAGTGCTTGACCGTCATGGTCTGAGTCTGAGCTTTGGTGGTACACACGGCTGCAGCCAAATGCTGGCGCTGCAGCAGGAGCAACTGTCACTTTCCTTGGTGCCAAATCTTCTCTCCTTTTGGCACGCTGGCGTTTTGTGTCCAAGGATTGCTTCATCACCATCACCTGGCTCATTCCATTGCTCCTGCAACTTTTCTCCTTCAGATTAGTTCTGCTGGTTATTGTTCAGGGCTGGAAGCCGCACGGCATGGCAGTGTTTTATCCCCTGTGCTCTGTTCTCCTTCATGTTCACTGTAGGAAGTCAGCTGGGTAAGCTGACCAGAGTGAATTGTGTTGTAGCTGCAGAGAGAAGCCAGAATCTCTTGGAGAGGAGTCTACACAGGCCGTGTACACCAAACTGCAAGTATGACTGTGTCATGCTGTGATGGTCTTCAGTAAGGAAGGAGGGCCTCAACTTGTCCCTGTCCTCTTGAAGGTAGAGAGCCTTGAGTCTCTGACTTTACTATGAACTGTCTCCTCACCAACCCCATGAGGCATGGGACAGAAATGTAAGGTATACAAGACACAAAGACAAAATAGGGATCACAGAAAACCCCTATCTTACAAAACTAACTAACAATAGGGAGGAAAATGGGGGGGAATAAACTAAATGGGAACAGGAACCAGGAGATAAACTCCACTCCAACCACTTAGTTTTAGCACATAGCACAGGAAGACAAATCTTTCACCGGCAGGGACAAGAAGGTCTAGCCAGTTTTTATTGGAAGAGGTGGGGTCATTAACCTCTTCAGCATAAGAGGAAACTAAATGCATTTAATATGGGACACAAATCACACCATCTCTAAAGAAGACCTGCGATTCATTACCCGATGTGACCGTGTAACTCCAGGTCTTACAGGGGGACATGACACTATTGTGACAGACTGGTTGCTATGGACAATGCTGGGACTAGCACAGCCGTGTCTGAGTCACCAGTGAATGTGAGCCCATTGAGCCTTACTTGATGCCTGGGTAAGACCCCATTATTGCTTTGACTTCATTGAAAAAGTACCGTGATTTTTGTTATTACGTATGTGCTAAAAAATGCTGTTTTTATTTAGCCAGCTGTGAAACTTTTATGGAGTTCAATAAACCTCACACTGCTTTGACACAAGAATCCTATGTGAACTCTAGTGCCTACCTGAGAACGTGAATCCTGACAGAAAACAACAGAAAAAAATTAAGACGGAGCGGAAAAGTAAGGACATGAGATAATTGGGGAAGTCTATGTAGGATACCACCAGGGTATTCTCTGAGGGGATCTGAAAAAAAGGGGGAGACAGAATTAGTGATGCAATAAACCATGAATCCCTGTTGATAAAGCATGCATTTCAATAAGTATATGTAAACTCAAAGTCATTGACACAGCTCAGGGCGCAAAAAAACAAGCCCTCATACAGCACCTCCAATCAAAAATTGAAAACCTTACAGGTATCATAAAATGGTAGCACAAGTAAAATTTATTTTATTTATTAATTTCCCAAATTTTTTTCCGCTAATTAAATTAAACAAAATATGGATGTTTGGTATCAGTAATTGCACTGACTTGTAGACTCATATTGCCAGGTCATTTTTCCTGCATGTTGAATAGAGTAAATACAAAAACAAAAACATTGTAGAATTGACTTTTTTTGCAATTTTGCCACATGTGGAATTTTTTGCCTGTTTCTGATACATTACATGATAAAATGAATGCATTCAAAAGTACAACTTGTTCCACAAAAGAATCAAGTCTTCATATGGCTGTATCAATGAAATAAATAAAAAAGTTATGGCTCTTGGAAGTAGTGGAAAAAATGAAAACACAAACACAAACATGGAAAATAAATAAATACAAAATACATCATGGAGCGGGTACACATGTATGGAGCGTGCTCTGAAACTGTGCCCAATCCATAGAAGGCAGATGCTAGCTGTAATACATAACCAGCATTTGTCCGCTACAGCAATGATCGGCATTGGCTGTGATCGCTACTGTTTAACTATTTAAATGCTTGTGTAGAAAAACAGTAAAAGAAAAATCATCCCCTTTTTTCCCAGATTCAAAATAAAGATATAGAATAATTTCCTGACTTACTTTTTCCACAAAAATGTGGGAGAAAAATCAGGGTGCATCCCATAGTCTGAATGTAGCTTACTGGGGAAGCAGCATTGGAGAATGGTCACAGGAGGCAGGATATCTGCAGCAGGTAGTCAGCAGCAGCAGGATTGGGGGATGCTACGAGCCCTAGATTGGAAGGAGGGGGTATCCCGGAAGTGGGCTTCATGAAAATGTCAGCAGCGCAGGCAGGTACAGAATCCTCACTCTACTCATTGCTATCCCAGAGGCGGGTTTCAGGTAAAAAGCTCAATGATGAGCCTCAATCTGCGCATGTGCGGCCTTTGGCGTCCATTTTCCTGAAGCTCACCAGCGGGAGAGCAATGTGTAGAGTGGTGACTCCACTCCTGCCTGCACCACTGACATTTTGATGAAGCCCACTGCTGGGAGATGCCCTCCTACGAGCCCAGGCCACGCAACATCGCCCCAATTCTGCAGCAGCCGGCTATAGTCTAGTGCGTCTTATAGTCTGCAAAATACGATAAATAGATAATAATGACAAACATATATGGTATCGCTGTTTTCATAAAAGTCCAGCCAAGCAAAATATATAACCATCCAATAAAGTAGCAATCTGTAGCATTATAGCATGCAAACATGAAGTATATGAAATATCAATTGCATTACTGTTCTGGAAAATTAGAAAAATTGAGGCCGAGGGCTAGAGTGCAGTCAGGGAGCCTAAGTATACAAGCATCAAGAGGCTGACCAGCACATCCAAACAAAAATGGGTACAGGTGTTTACTAAGAGTAGCCATCTCCATATATAACCAACAAATAAAGTAGCACTCTGTAGTGCAATAGCATGCAAACATTAAATATGTGAAATTTGAATTGCATTACTGCTCTAGAAAATTAGACAAAATTGAGAATACTTAGCGCATAAATTGGCCAATTCAATGTTTACCCGGCAGCCACGATAAGGCGATTCTCGTTGCTGGAAACCTGCCTTTGTGAATCCTCTCTTCGGCTAAAGATTACATTTATATGGGAAGGTAGGATTCCGAAACGCGTTGGTCTTTTTTGGTCCACTGCGCTATCCGTAGCCAGTCACGTGTGTCAACACGTGACTGTGACGTCACGCTAGGTCCTGCAGAGTCAGGAAACCAGCGGCTAATACACATAGCGCACAGCCACCCCACGCTATTGATCGCAAAGAACGGGTGCGTTGGAGCACTGCTACCGGCCGGGGCAGCGCTCACCACCCCTAGGAGCGATACAAATCCGGAGACATGCCACAAGGAGTTCATTACAACCAGAGAAGAGCGGAGGAACAGACAAGAACATAGGAGGTAACCTTCTCTCTGGCAAACATTTTTATCAAAGTCAAGTTGCTTGTTTTTATGTGTTTTTTAACGTGTGCCTTTCAGGTGGTTTTAACTATTTGCCCCACTCTGGGTAAATGAGTGCGCCCCCTTATAGTAAGTCAAACTCTATGCGTCCATTTTTTACAGTATCCAAATCTGGATGAGAACTATATCCACAAGGAGTCTAGCTGGCACAGGGGAGAAAAAAAAGGGGAAAAAAACTGAAGGTTTCATCGTGCATCTAGAAAGGTAAACAAAAGTGTGACAGACTGTTCCCTGACTTATTGTTTCAAACAAAATAAAGGGGATTATTCCTAGCGCGGACATATCATCACTCATATCCTACAAAAAAGCCCCCATACAGCTTTATCAACAGAAAAATAAAAAAGTTGGAGAAGAAAAAGAAGAAAGCAGAAAATCATGATATCAGGAATGGGTTCAGGTGACACTCATGAACTACTAGCTGAGTCCTTCACTAAGACTTAGGTCTAAGGGGTAAGGTTTCTCCTTATGGAGAGTGACATACCAGCTCTGGCTTGTCAAGATAAGGAGGCTTTTTCGCCATGCAATGCTCCTCTTGGAAATTTAATATGCAAGTTGCCTCTTCAGAGAAAAAGAGGACTTGAACTCAGTCCAGAGCCTCTCACCTAGCCAAATCAGTTCTCATGCTTCGCACTGATGAGGGCCAACAGCCTGAAACACCGTTCCTGCGAATTGAGATACTGATTTGGCTTTTATCCTAAGTCATATTGCAAGATTCGTTAAAGGGTTGATTGTGACTTGTTGGATCACTACTTCCAACAGGTGGCGCTATAGAGTTAAGTCCTCTTTTTCTCTGAAGAGGCAATTTGCATCACTAAGACTTGTAAGTGATAGCAAGTCAAGCAGTATCTATCAGGGCAGTCTGGTGCTTGACAGAACAGTACAGAACGAAGGCAGAGCTCTGAATTGGACTGTTTACCTTGTATTGCATCTTCCTCCATCACCTGAAAGTATTCAAGTGATACAAACACTAGTTAGAAGCTTTAAGGAATACAATTATTAATGCTTCATTAATCAGTCCTAGAACTAAACTGAAACAGCATCTGAAAAAGGTTGAGACATGCTTGACTGAAGTATTATTACTAGTAATTGAAACCAATAATTAGTACATCAATGAGTAACTCATTGTATATTTTTGCTCTGCATTCAGCATTGTCCATGGTCATAAGATAAGGATAGTTTTGAGCCTATTCCAAGGCTTTCATCTTGCTTTTTCACAAAACAAATATATCCTTAGGTCATGTACCCCATGAGCCAAAAGACTCTATCAACACTACAGTAGTTAAACTTTATCACAAAATGTTCTTGTATACAAAACTCATCGTTATTTTCTTCTCACTTGAGCTAAACAGTTTGGATTTGAGGAGTATGGAATACTAGAACATTAAACATTAGTAAGGAATGTTAATTGAATGCAGGGCATATAACTGTCGGCTAATAATCCAGATACAGTGTCATTCTGAAGACATAAAATATTGTGTAACATAAAACGTTTTTTAATCGCTTTTCAGTTTCAATATACTTCCAAGTAACCCACCTACAATGTAATGGGAACAGAGAGAAATACTGGAACATTTGCCATTTTTCAGTAAAACGATGGTGATAAAGTAGAATACAAAGGCAAAAGCAGATCACATTACTAAATGCAATGGTTCTGCCAACTAAAGTTGAAGCCTACATTAGAAACAAATGTCCTATGTTTTCATAATATTGTCTACAAAAGGCCATAACTAACATTTCGTAAAATATTTTCTGCATCTCATTAAAAAGTCTTTTTATATACTGTATGCAACACTTTAAAAAGTATGTCGCAGATATAAGTTGTATCTTCTGTATAGCTTGAAAATATAAGTGATTTAGAGGCAAATTATTCTTAAAGGGTGAAGATTTTCTGGTTGTATGTAAGTTAATCCTCATCACTTCATCAATGAAATAGTATTGAACTTTCTAATTCAATCTTGATTGAGAAACTTGATGCAGTGGAGTACTGCTAATAGAGGGCAGACTATGCATCCGCTTTTGGTCCTGTGAGTGTTAAGCAGCATCTTCCCCTTATTCCCCTCCTGGCATTTCAATTTCAACAGTATCTTCATCCTCTGGATTTAGATTCAGTTGAATGCCATGGTGTAAAAGGGTGCTGTCAGCTGTCTGTTTCATCATTAGGTGTGTGGGTGTGAGACTTAGCACAATAGGCATGATGACGGCACTAGATTACACTTGCTAAACAAAGTCCCATGTACTACACACAGTGGAGCAATTCATCAGGAGAACAGAGATAGGCGAGTCATTTTTATGTTGTCAGTACTTATTGGGGGAACTGCTGGTGCACTATATTGTTTGTGGGGCTGTGGCAGCCATGATACTGTGTCGGAGAGTCATCATAGTGTGTTTGGGGAACTGTGGAGAACTTTGGGGGATAAGGCTGTGGGAAACATCATTCTGTGGGTAGGATCACTATGGGGAAATCATACTGCGTGGGATCTCATAATGTGTGAAGGATCTACAAAGACCTCGTAATGTGTGTTGGGGTACGTGGAGCCATCATACTGTGTGTGAGGGATTGCCTTGGCATCATACCGTGTGGAGTGCTGTGGGAACCATACTAAGGTTTGGGGGGAATTATATTTTGTTGTAGCTCATTGTGGGGATATCATACTGCATTTGGGGGTCATTGTGGCATAATAATATTATGTTTGGGGCACTATGGGAAAATCATACTTTGCTAGAGGTACTCTGTGGTCATCATACTGAGCATGTCACTTAGTGGGTACTGTGAGGGTACCATACAGTGTGAGGTGAGGGCAATTTTGTGAACATCATAATACATGGGTGCAGATCTTAGTGGGTGAGTACACATTATGCCACAATACATGTCCCTCACTCTGTCTGTGATTGAATTTGTTCACCATAATTAAGTCATCTGCATTCTATCAGTGAATAAGAGCATTCTTGCTTATATTCTGATCCTTGAGCAGACCTGCTCTTGCTCTCATCTTTGCGCTAACAGTTAAGGCTCCTTCTCACTTGCGAGCAACTCGGATGAGTCTCGCATGGTTAAAACCCGGCTCTGCACCCGGCACTCAGATCGGAGCATGCGGCCGCATAGGAATACATGCAGCCGCACACTCTGCTCCTCTGTGCCGGCAGCAGTGCCGGGGTATTGCCGTGCGAGACTCATCCGAGTCTTGCACAAGTAAGAAGGAGTCCTTAGTCTTTGAGATACCATTGAATTTAGTCTAGGCAACCATCTGGAATTTCCAAAATTCAAATATAATAAGCTATCAAAAGCTTAGTGTATCTACTGCTCATATTCAATTTTCCTAAAATAAGGATATCTTAAATATCAGACTTAAACAAAAGCCCCATGCAGTAAGGTCGGACAAATTTGTTATAAGGACACCTTGGAAAATTTGGTACAACTTGGAGCGTCTGTGAGCGACAAACAAAAATCTACACCAGCTATGAATTGTGTTTCTATTGTAATTTGCTAGTGATGAGCGAGTGTGCTCGTTACTAGGGTTTTCCGAGCATGCTCGGGTGGTCTCCCAGTATCTTGAACATGCTCATAAATTATGTTTGAGTCCCCGCAGCTGCATGATTTTTGGCTGCTAGACAGCCTGAATACATGTGAGGATTCCCTAGCAAACAGGCAATCCCTGCATGTGTTCAGGATGTCTAACAGCTGCAAATCACGCATCTGCAGGGACAGAAACATAATTTACGAGCACGCCCAAAATACTCGGAGACCACCCGAGCATGCTCGGAAAACTCAAGTAACGAGCACACTCACTTATCACTATAATTGACACAAATTTATGAAAGGGCAGCACGGTGGCGCAGTGGTTAGCACAGCAGCCTTGCAGAGCTGGGGTCCTGGGTTCTAATCCCACCCAGGACAACATCTGCAAAGAGTTTGTATGTTCTCTCCGTGTTTGTGTGGGTTTCCTCCGGGTTCTCCGGTTTCCTCCCACATTCCAAAGACATACTGATAGGGAATCTAGATTGTGAGCCCCATCGGGGACAGCGATGATGATCTGTGCAAAACTGTAAAGCGCTGCGGAATATGTTAGTGCTATATAAAAATAAAGATTATTATTATTAAATAAATAATGACATATCTACCAGACCATGGTTCATCACATTGCTTTTACTAAATTGAGCCTACTTTTAGAAAAGTGGCAAAAGTGGCATGGAGCAAAGAAATTAAAATTTTATCACAAACTGCAGTCTTAGATAAAAATTAGTGATGAGCGAATAAACTCGGTACTCGAGATTTCCCGAGCATGCTCGGGTGTCCTCCGAGTATTTATAAGAGCTCGGAGATTTAGTTTTCAGCGCCGCAGCTGAATGATTTACATCTGTTAGCCAGCATAAGTACATGTGGGGGTTGCCTGGTTGCTAGGGAATCCTCACATGTAATCAAGCTGGCTAACAGATGTAAATCATCCAGCTGCGGCAAGAAAAACTAAATCTCCGAGCACTAAAAAATACTCGGAGGACCCCCGAGCGTGCTCAAGAAATCTCGAGTACCGAGTATATTCGCTCATCACTAATAAAAATCTTTACTAGATTTGTATGAGTATACTGCTCCTGAATATGAAGAATGTGGGTATAAAAATGTAAGAAAAAAATAACAAAAAATGAATATTGAAAAACACCTTCATAAATAAATCCTTATACTGATGAATAGCAAGTTATAACTAGATGGGTATTTCCTGAAGGAACTACAGATAGTGCTTTGGAATGGTGCCCGGGCTGCCCCTGCAACACTTTCACACTTGGGTGCCCCTCAGATGCTGGTTTGGTAGTTGTAGCCCCTCAGGGTTGAGGATTTGGTGGGCGGGGCCACTCTGTGTCCGATTTGGGGGGTGGAGCCACTCTGGGTCCGATTTGGTGGGCTGGGTCACTCTGGGTCCGATTTGGTGGGCCGGGCCACTATGGGTCCGATTTGGTGGGCCGGGCCACTATGGGTCCGATTTGGTGGGCCGGGTCACTCTGGGTCCGATTTGGTGGGCCGGGTCACTCTGGGTCCGATTTGGTGGGCCGGGTCACTCTGGGTCCGATTTGGTGGGCCGGGTCACTCTGGGTCCGATTTGGTGGGCTGGGTCACTCTGACTGACAGCAGGATAAGGGAATGGCTGATAACAGAGAATAGACTGACAGCAGGACAAGGGAATGGCTGATAACAGAGAGAAATAGACTGACAGCAGTACGGGGAATGGCTGATAACAGAGAGAAATAGACTGACAGCAGGACGGGGAATGGCTGATAACAGAGAGAATAGACTGACAGCAGGACAGGGGAATGGCTGATAACAGAGAGAATAGACTGACAGCAGGACAGGGAATGGCTGATAACAGAGAGAATAGACTGACAGCAGGACAGGGGAATGTGTCATGTTCTCAATGGCAAGAGAACATAGCATCAGCATATATAGGAACTAGCTCTTGGAAGATGGGAACTGAGCTGACCATGAACTAATCCTAACACACAACTAGCAGTGGCCGGGTAGCATGCCTACGTTGATTCTAGATGCCCAGCACCAGCCGGAGGACTAAATAATGCTAGCAGAGGAAAATATTAGTCCTAGCTCACCTCTAGAGAAATACCCCGAAAGGAGACAGAGGCCCCCCACATGTATTGGCGGTGAATTAAGATGAAATAACAAACGTAGTATGAAAATAGGTTTAGCAAATTTGAGGTCCACTTACTACATAGCAGAAGACAGAAAGGACACTTTCATGGTCAGCTGAAAACCCTATCAAAACACCATCCAGAAATTACTTTAAAACTCTGGCATTAACTCATAACACCAGAGTGGCAATTCCTGTTCACAAGAGCTTTCCAGACACAGTAACGAAACTACAGCTGTGAACTGGAACAAAAATGCAAAAACAAACATGGACCAGAGTCCAACTTATCTAGTAGTTGTCTAGGAGCAGGAACAAGCACAGAGAGGCTTCTGATAACATTGTTGACCGGCAAGCAACTAACAGAGCAGCAAGGTTATATAGCGACTCCCACATCTTGATGGGAACAGGTGAACAGAGAAGATGAAGACACAGTTCAATTCCACCAGTAGCCACCGGGGGAGCCCAGAATCCAAATTCACAACAGTACCCCCCCCTCAAGGAGGGGGCACCGAACCCTCACCAGAACCACCAGGGCGATCAGGATGGGCCCTATGAAAGGCACGAACCAAATCAGAGGCATGAACATCAGATGCATTCACCCAAGAATTATCCTCCTGGCCGTATCCCTTCCACTTGACCAGATACTGGAGTCTCCGTCTGGAAACACGAGAGTCTAAGATTTTCTCCACAACGTACTCCAACTCACCCTCAACCAACACCGGAGCAGGAGGCTCAACGGAAGGCACAACCGGTACCTCATACCTGCGCAATAATGACCGATGAAAAACGTTATGAATAGAAAAGGATGCAGGGAGGTCCAAACGGAAGGAAACAGGGTTAAGAATCTCCAATATCTTATACGGGCCGATGAACCGAGGCTTAAACTTAGGAGAAGAGACCCTCATAGGGACAAAACGAGAAGACAACCACACCAAGTCCCCAACACAAAGCCGAGGACCAACACGACGGTGGCGGTTGGCAAAAAGCTGAGTCTTCTCCTGGGACAACCTCAAATTGTCCACCACCTGCTCCCAGATCTGATGCAATCTCTCCACCACAGCATCCACTCCAGGACAATCCGAAGATTCCACCTGACCAGAGGAAAATCGAGGATGAAACCCCGAATTACAGAAAAACGGGGACACCAAAGTGGCAGAGTTGGCCCGATTATTGAGAGCGAACTCTGCCAATGGCAAAAAAGCAACCCAATCATCCTGGTCAGCAGACACAAAACACCTCAGATATGTCTCCAGGGTCTGATTAGTCCGCTCGGTCTGGCCATTCGTCTGAGGATGGAAAGCGGACGAAAAAGACAAATCTATGCCCATCCTAGCACAGAATGCCCGCCAAAATCTAGACACGAATTGGGTCCCTCTGTCAGAAATGATATTCTCAGGAATACCATGCAAACGAACAACATTTTGAAAAAACAGAGGAACCAACTCGGAAGAAGAAGGCAACTTGGGCAGAGGAACCAAATGGACCATCTTAGAGAAACGGTCACACACCACCCAGATGACAGACATCTTCTGAGAAACAGGCAGATCTGAAATAAAATCCATCGAGATGTGCGTCCAAGGCCTCTTAGGAATAGGCAAGGGCAACAATAATCCACTAGCCCGAGAACAACAAGGCTTGGCCCGAGCACAAACGTCACAAGACTGCACAAAGCCTCGCACATCTCGTGACAGGGAAGGCCACCAGAAGGACCTTGCCACCAAATCCCTGGTACCAAAAATGCCAGGATGACCTGCCAACGCAGAAGAATGAACCTCAGAGATGACTCTACTGGTCCAATCATCAGGAACAAACAGTTTATCAGGTGGGCAACGATCCGGTCTATCCGCCTGAAACTCCTGCAAGGCCCGCCGCAGGTCTGGAGAAACGGCTGACAATACCACTCCATCCTTAAGGATACCTGTGGGCTCAGAGTTACCAGGCGAGTCAGGCTCAAAACTCCTAGAAAGGGCATCCGCCTTAACATTCTTAGAACCCGGTAGGTATGACACCACAAAATTAAACCGAGAGAAAAATAATGACCAGCGCGCCTGTCTAGGATTCAGGCGCCTGGCAGTCTCAAGATAAATCAAATTTTTGTGGTCAGTCAATACCACTACCTGATGTCTGGCCCCCTCAAGCCAATGGCGCCACTCCTCAAAAGCCCACTTCATGGCCAAAAGCTCCCGATTCCCAACATCATAATTCCGCTCAGCGGGCGAAAATTTACGGGAAAAGAAGGCACAAGGCCTCATCACGGAGCAGTCAGAACTTTTCTGCGACAACACTGCCCCAGCTCCGATCTCAGAAGCGTCGACCTCAACCTGAAAAGGTAGAGCAACATCAGGCTGACGCAACACAGGGGCAGAGGAAAAACGGCGCTTAAGCTCCCGAAAGGCCTCCACAGCGTCAGGAGACCAATCAGCAACATCAGCACCCTTCTTAGTCAAATCGGTCAATGGCTTAGCAATATCCGAAAAACCAGCAATAAATCGACGATAAAAGTTAGCAAAGCCCAAAAATTTCTGAAGACTCTTAAGAGAAGAGGGCTGCGTCCAATCACAAATAGCTTGAACCTTGACAGGATCCATTTCAATGGAAGAGGGAGAAAAAATATATCCCAAAAAGGAAATCCTCTGTACCCCAAAAACACACTTAGAACCCTTCACACACAAAGAATTAGACCGCAAAACCTGGAAGACCCTCCTAACTTGCTGGACATGAGAGTCCCAGTCATCCGAAAAAATCAGAATATCATCCAGATACACAATCATAAATTTATCCAAATAATCGCGAAAAATATCATGCATAAAGGACTGGAAAACTGACGGAGCATTAGAAAGACCAAAAGGCATCACTAAATACTCAAAGTGGCCCTCGGGCGTATTAAATGCGGTCTTCCACTCATCCCCCTGCCTGATTCGCACCAAATTATACGCCCCACGAAGGTCAATCTTAGAGAACCACTTGGCCCCCTTTATGCGAGCAAACAAATCAGTCAGCAACGGCAATGGGTATTGATATTTAACAGTGATTTTGTTCAAAAGCCGATAATCGATACATGGTCTCAAAGAGCCGTCTTTTTTTGACACAAAGAAAAAACCGGCTCCTAAGGGAGATGACGATGGACGAATATGTCCCTTTTCCAAGGACTCCTTTATATATTCTCGCATAGCAGCATGTTCAGGCACAGACAGATTAAACAAACGACCCTTTGGGTATTTACTACCCGGGATTAAATCTATGGCACAATCGCACTCTCGGTGCGGAGGTAACGAACCAAGCTTGGATTCTTCAAAGACGTCACGATAGTCAGACAGGAACTCAGGAATTTCAGAGGGAATAGATGATGAAATGGAAACCACAGGTACATCCCCATGAGCCCCCTTACATCCCCAGCTCAACACAGACATAGCTCTCCAGTCGAGGACTGGGTTGTGAGATTGCAGCCAAGGCAATCCTAGCACCAAATCATCATGTAGATTATACAGCACCAGAAAGCGAATAATCTCCTGGTGATCCGGATTAATAAGCATAGTTACTTGTGTCCAGTATTGTGGTTTATTATTAGCCAATGGGGTGGAGTCAATCCCCTTCAGAGGAATAGGAGTCTCCAAAGGCTCTAAATCATACCCACAGCGTTTGGCAAAGGACCAATCCATAAGACTCAAAGCGGCGCCAGAGTCGACATAGGCGTCCGTGGTAATAGATGACAAAGAGCAAATCAGGGTCACAGATAGAATAAACTTAGACGGTAAGGTGCAAATGGAAACAGATTTATCAAGCTTTTTAGTGCGCTTAGAGCATGCTGATATAACATGAGTAGAATCACCACAATAGAAACACAACCCATTTTTCCGTCTAAAATTCTGCCGCTCGCTTCGGGACAGAATTCTATCACACTGCATACTCTCTGGCGACTTCTCAGTGGACACCGCCAGATGGTGCACTGGTTTGCGCTCCCGCAAACGCCTATCGATCTGAATAGCCATTGTCATGGACTCATTCAGACCCGCAGGCACAGGGAACCCCACCATAACATCCTTAATGGCATCAGAGAGACCCTCTCTGAAAGTCGCCGCCAGGGCGCACTCATTCCACTGAGTAAGCACAGACCATTTACGGAATCTTTGGCAGTAAATTTCCGCTTCATCTTGCCCCTGAGATAGGGACATCAAAGTTTTTTCTGCCTGAAGCTCCAAATGAGGTTCGTCATAAAGCAACCCCAAGGCCAGAAAAAACGCATCCACATTGAGCAACGCAGGATCCCCTGGTGTCAATGAGAAAGCCCAGTCTTGAGGGTCGCCCCGGAGCAAGGAAATCACAATCCTGACCTGCTGTGCAGGATCTCCGGCAGAGCGAAATTTCAGGGACAAAAATAATTTGCAATTATTTCGAAAATTCTGAAACCCAGATCTATTCCCCGAGAAAAATTCCGGCAAAGGAATTCTCGGCTCAGATACAGGTGCATGACAAACAAAGTCTTGCAAATTTTGTACCTTCGTGGCGAGATTATTCAAACCTGCAGTTACACTCTGAAGATCCATTACAACAGGTGGACACAGAGCCATTCAAAGATTAGAAGGAGAGAGAAAAGAAAAAAAAAATCTCAGCAGACTTCCTATTTCTCTCCTTTCTCAGCCAAGGATTTTAACCCTTTAGTGGGCCGGTCAAACTGTCATGTTCTCAATGGCAAGAGAACATAGCATCAGCATATATAGGAACTAGCTCTTGGAAGATGGGAACTGAGCTGACCATGAACTAATCCTAACACACAACTAGCAGTGGCCGGGTAGCATGCCTACGTTGATTCTAGATGCCCAGCACCAGCCGGAGGACTAAATAATGCTAGCAGAGGAAAATATTAGTCCTAGCTCACCTCTAGAGAAATACCCCGAAAGGAGACAGAGGCCCCCCACATGTATTGGCGGTGAATTAAGATGAAATAACAAACGTAGTATGAAAATAGGTTTAGCAAATTTGAGGTCCACTTACTACATAGCAGAAGACAGAAAGGACACTTTCATGGTCAGCTGAAAACCCTATCAAAACACCATCCAGAAATTACTTTAAAACTCTGGCATTAACTCATAACACCAGAGTGGCAATTCCTGTTCACAAGAGCTTTCCAGACACAGTAACGAAACTACAGCTGTGAACTGGAACAAAAATGCAAAAACAAACATGGACCAGAGTCCAACTTATCTAGTAGTTGTCTAGGAGCAGGAACAAGCACAGAGAGGCTTCTGATAACATTGTTGACCGGCAAGCAACTAACAGAGCAGCAAGGTTATATAGCGACTCCCACATCTTGATGGGAACAGGTGAACAGAGAAGATGAAGACACAGTTCAATTCCACCAGTAGCCACCGGGGGAGCCCAGAATCCAAATTCACAACAGGAATGGCTGATAACAGAGAGAAATAGATGGGTATTTCCTGAAGGAACTACAGATAGTGCTTTAGAATGGTGCCCGGGTTGCCCCAGCAAGACTTTCACACTTGGGTGCCCCTCAGGCGCTGGTTTGGTAGTTGTATCCACTCTGGGTCCGATTTGGTGGGCGCTGTATACTGCGCGGCTCTGCGCTGTATACTGCGCGGCTCTGCGCTGTATACTGCTGGGCTCTGCGCTGTATACTGCGGCGCTCTGCGCTTTATACTGCGGGGCTCTGCGCTGTATGCTGCGGGGCTCTGCGCTGTATGCTGCGGGGCTCTGCGCTGTATGCTGCGCGGCTCTGCGCTGTATGCTGCGCGGCTCTGCGCTTTATTCTGCGGGGCTCTGCGCTTTATACTGCGGGGCTCTGCGCTGTATGCTGCGGGGCTCTGCGCTGTATGCTGCGGGGCTCTGCACTGTATGCTGCGGGGCTCTGCGCTGTATGCTGCGGGGCTCCGCGCTGTATGCTGCGCGGCTCCGCGCTGTATGCTGCGCGGCTCCGCGCTGTATGCTGCGCGGCTCTGCGCTGTATGCTGCGCTGCTCTGCGCTGTATGCTGCGCGGCTCCGCGCTGTATGCTGCGCGGCTCCGTGCTGTATAATGCGCGGCTCCGCGCTGTATACTGCGCGGCTCTGCGCTGTATGCTGCGGGGCTCTGCGCTGTATGCTGCGGGGCTCTGCGCTGTATGCTGCGGGGCTCTGCGCTGTATGCTGCGCGGCTCCGTGCTGTATAATGCGCGGCTCTGCGCTGTATGCTGCGCGGCTCTGCGCTGTATGCTGCGCGGCTCTGCGCTGTATGCTGCGGGGCTCTGCGCTGTATGCTGCGCGGCTCCGTGCTGTATAATGCGCGGCTCTGCGCTGTATACTGCGCGGCTCTGCGCTGTATGCTGCGGGGCTCTGCGCTGTATACTGTAGTAATAATAAGACTACAGATAGTGCTTTGAAATTGTGCTGTGCTGTCACTTTAAGAGCTGATATTATCTGACAAAACTGTGACCTGGTGGAGTTGGCAGGCGTTGGCATAGTAACTGTGTCTGACTGCGCATATCAATGAGCTCATCAGCCAGGTGACATTTGGCAGTTAAGTTATTTTTAGAAATTGCCTCAGAAACCAGCCCATTTTAAACGTATAGGAAAATTTCCCTATTGAAATGCATTGAAACAATGCTTTCCAATGAGGGGGAAACAATTTTCAAATGCAAATTGCGCCAAAACTACAAATCCGATCGACATGAAAATAACTTAGCACACCTCTCGTGGACGCTGGCTTCGAAATGACACCTCACTGGAGTCTGTGCGTTCAGTGGTTCGGGCCGCATTAACTGCGAAAAAAAGCCTAATAATAATAATAATAAGAAGAAGAAGAAGTTTACCACGGTGGAATAACAGTATAGTGCTTTGTTCCAAAGCACTATAAAAATATGACCACACCTGAGCTAAAACAAATGTCCTGCAACAGGTTAAAAGTTGATTCACATTCTACTTTTTACACAAACTTGTAAAAATTAAATCAAACTTACAAAAGTCCAATGAAAGTATAAAATAAAACAATGAAACATGACAACATAGAAAAATAATTTAGGAAATCCACAAGTCATGTTGTTTTGTGATTTTCCAGAACAAAACTTTATTGTAGAACACAATATACAGGACCTTTGTAGAGGTGTAAAATCACAAAACCTGTTGAAATGTAATTTATTAAACACTATAAAATCTAAAAAAAAAAACATGAACCATTCAAAAGCTGTTAAACGTGTCATAAGGTGCTCTGCTTGAGAGTAAATCATTATGTCATCCATAGTTACCACTTGGTATTTAAGTGAAATTGTCACGTTCTGAGGTATTAAATCCTTATATATTTTGGGAAAGAAATATAATTGTTTCTAGTAAATTTTGTAAAAACATTGAGGAATTTGAGGTTAAAACTGTGAAAATGAATTTCACAGTTAAAAATACATTATATGTTTCATGCATAATGTTACAATTAGTTAATTCTTATGAAATGCTACATAACATAAAAGCTGAAAAATACCCAATAAATATCTAGAAGGAACATGTTAGGCACTTGCAATCTAAAAACTATTCTTCATGTGCAATGTTTTAGCTTCATGTTCAATAGCCTACTACACTATTCCATAACTAATTTCTTGCACTATTCTAATGTGCTATCGTCAGAATGACAGTCTCTTAACTTCCATTGGACCAATTGAGCCCTATGTACATGTTTGGCATGTACATCAGGAATATTTGTGGTGTATACACTGAACAGAAACATATAATGTGGTGTGAACAAGCCCTTATGCTGGGTTCAGAGTACATGGTAATCTCTTATTCTTTATCTTTAACACATACTTTAAGGTATATAATGCTCTCCAGGTACCGAGAGACAATTTGCACTATAATTATCCCATTCACCGCAATACAGAGTCGATGGGATCTTTCAGATGGAGATAATCTGTTCCTACCAATCTCCATGGATTCCGGTTCAGCCATTCTGGGAGGATATTTTAAAGGTGTTTTGAGATGTGACGCTTGGTAATCAAGCATTTTTTACTTAAACCGCTCTTTAAAACACAAATTTACTCGAAGTGGCAGGAGTAATCAAGTCACCAAGAGTGGAAAACAAATTTTTACAAGGGAGTTTATCTTTGATCTGACCGGATAAGCCTGCAAAGAAAACAGCCAGGAGAGCATCACTGTTCCATGTCAATTCAACAGCCTGGGTGCAAAACTGTATGGCATAATGTCCCACACAACTAGTCCCTTGTTTGAGAAGAAGTATGAAATCAGAGATGAAGTGGACGTGACATGGTTCATCAAATGTTTTTTCAGAAGGCAGAGAGTAACGATGGCAGGGAATGAATCATAGGGTCATCCAACTCCCACAGTGGTACAGCCCAAGCCAAGGCATCCCCATACAACAAAGAAAACATGTAGGCCACTTTGGACCAGTCAGAAATACTGCTCTGAGAGATAACTGAAAATGTACAGTAAATTGATTTACAAAGCCCCAGAAGGCCTTAACCTCTCTATCAAACTAGGCAGGAGTTTGCAGAAGTGGAGAAGTTCCTCAAGCAGAATGCCTCAGGTAAGTATTAGGCTGTGGCTGGGGTTGAGAAGTTGGTGGTGAATCGCAGGAGTCCGAGACAGTGCATCCAGAGGTGCTGAGAGATCCTGGTCAGACTGCATAAGCTGCCATTGACATATAGAAAGTGGAATCCAGCAGGGAAGAAAGAATACAAGTGCAAACACAAAAAGTACGGATGGTGAAGCACACCAAACATTGGACTAGAGTCTCAATCCCAAGACACAAGTGTGTGTCTAAAAGGGCCTTAATTAGGTCTAGGGAAATGATGTAATTGATCCATGCCAGGCAACTTGCAAACACAATGTGGAGCACAACAGAAGGCAGTGGACCCAGAGGAAGGAAGCAATGTCCGGAATCTCCTGAGCAGGTGTGTAACACACACATGATGTCACACTTGGCTTACAATTCAGAAGAGTCACCAAGGATGTCGACAGGTAGAAGTGGATCTGGAGGGCTCAGGACTGGGTCCACAGACTTCGAACAAGCTACTGGACCAGGGTCCTGGAAATTATTTTGGTCAACTCTACATATAGCCGTTTGGATCATTGGATTAACAAAAGGGGTTAAAAATAATAAAAGATTATACTCACCTGTCCTCAGCTCATCTATCACCCGTCTAGTCGCAGCTGCCTGCCCATTCCTCTGGTTACTCTAAATCAATCTTCAGATTGTTCTTCAGCATCTCACTGGTGTGGACTATGGTCACTTGGGGTGTGAAGCATGTCCTTGGCATAAGTGATGTGCATTGTGCCCTACATGTGGCTATGAATGTAATTGACAACATGAGGCCTAGTCCACACTATCACTGAACACATGAGCACTTTGAGATTTTGAATAAAGACCAATCCGAACTCTGATCTGAGATGTACGGAAGACCTTTGAGGATCAGGTGAAGGACAAGCCAAGGACAGGTGAGTATATACTTTTATTATTTTTAACTACTTTTCTGGCCCTCCTTTCATTATGTTTGGTGGTCTGCACTGACCACAGAGCATAATAAATGTTTTGGACCAATTTTTATTTGGACTGAAATTAATCTGCTAGTTGATTTGAGGAAATTTGCTAGAAAAGAGATTTGTCTGTAATTAGTATCAAAAATAATTTATAGCTTTTTTTCTCATTTACTTGAGAAGGCTACAGTCCTCTTGGTTCCTCTGTACTGAGCACCAAGAAAATAGTCTCGTTAAAGAAAGAAATATTGGCTTCCTGTTTGAAGTTGCTGTTATCCAATGATACATACTTGCCCCAAAATACCAGTCACTACTCATTATACATATTACCACGTAATATTACAAAAATAAAGTTATGGAAAGATCATTCATTTAAATGATTATTTTGGCCAACATCTTTGAAAATCATGGAGATGGATCTGTTCTACATTTCGTCAATCAGCTCTCGGAGTCAAAAGCTCTTTTTACTAATTGCTGAAAATATTAAATTCCAAATATAACTTTCACCTCAAGTCTTAGTTAAACCATTGTCCAAACTCAACTTATATAACCTTACATCTGTACAATTTTCCATATCTGGGTTTTACAGAAAATGATTTATTCTGTGGTACGTGAAGAGAAATTCAAACTTTCTTCAGAAAGATGGTGTGGCAAGACAGGAGAGATGCAAGTGAGTATAATTTTTGATAACTCCTATTTTTAGCATTTTCGGTGGTCTGGATAGGTCCTATTGCAATATTCCTCAAATCCGGTCATCAAGAGCAACCAACAGGTGATATTTTCAGGATTTCCTTAGTGCAGGTGTAGCGCCCCCACTGCCGCAGGGCCGAGGGGTACCCGGTACCGGGCCTCTGGGTCTCTGTTCTGGGGTTGTCACGGTGGCTAGACCCGGTCCGTGACCCTGCTGAGGGGCATACAATGATAGGTGTGCGTGATGGTGATGATGTTGTGGTGGTGCGGTGCAGGTTGCAGTAAATAACGAGGACACCAGATTGGAGTCTCTTTACCTCTTTACTGAAGGCTTCAGGATCCTCAATCCGGAATACGGTTAACCGGGCTGCGCAAGCCTGGCCGGTCCGATGACACATCCAGAGTTCCCTTTGCAGGTGGAAATCTGTGCCTACCTTCTAGCGCTTGTGTGTTGTAGTCCTTCCCTGCTAAGCACCACGGGATAGTCCTCACAACTGTTGTGTCTGTTTCTCGTGTTCCCTCACAACTCGATTCTGATGTTCTTCCACGTCCCCCAGATCTTATGGTAGGACGCACCCGTATGATGGGAGGCTCGGAGCTCTTCCGGGACTCTAGCGTCGCCCCACTCCTGTTGTTACCCCCCTGTGTCTTCCTAGGTGAATTGGGTGAGACAGCCCGCCTATAACTGACTGTCCTGCCGTAGGTTTGAAGTTTGGCCTGGAGCTCTATACTTCCTCGGCGTTCCAGCCACCGGTTATGTGCCTCAATAGGATGTTGCCTCGTCTTACAGCATGACTCCTACTGGTATTCCCCTTGTTGCGTTGATCTCGTTTCTCACTCAGCACAATATACCTCGCTTCTTGTCCTTTCTTGGGGTACCGCCGCGATCAAGTGCAGGCGCGGTCCCGTAATGTTCTCTCTGGTTGCTAGGCCTCTGTCAGGATCCCACCCCTGACAGGGACCCCTCCGAATCTTCCCCTACAACACCCTCTGCCACAAGGTGTTGCCTGGTTCCAACCCAGTCAGCTTTCTGAACTAACTTCCTGCCTAACCCCCAGTTTTACCAGATTGTGAGGAGTGGCCTAATACATAGTACCCTTAGCTCCCCCTGGAGGCCAGACTGTGAAATGTATTGGTGTCTGTGATACCTGGTCAGATGAACTCCTTCAGTGCCATCAGACGTACCATAGCCCCCCTTAGCGGCGGAGCATCAGTACTGCAACGACCAGGACTCTGGGGCGCTGCACTCCCCCCGGTTAAATCCAGTACTCCTGGACTGGGAAGAAAACAACAATACATGTTAGCAAAAAGACATACAATTTTGAAAATGCAAGTACAAGTAAACTTTTTAACAGAGCTTCCCTTTATGGGAGGTGAGGACACTTGAACGTTACAAACATGGTTAAATACTTTAAATAACATACTATAAATAACTTTTCTTACCCAACCGGGTATTCTACTAAGTGCAAATTTCTGAACAATAATTTAACTTTGCCTTTAAGGACGTACTCGCTGGATCCACTAAAGACCTTCTTATAAAACATTATAAGGCTAATTAACTTTTCTGCATTCTCCTTCTTTACATCTGCAGGACCGCCTGTCCTATCTGCTCCAGGCCTACTGCCTCTCCTTTCTGTTACAGGACCGCCCCTTTCTGCCCGGGCCTACTGCCTTTCCACTACTATACACAGTAAAGAACTTATCATCCATCTTTCGGTTCAGGATTACTGAGCCATCTCTGTATGGCTCCTAGGAGGACTCACTGACTAACCCCGTACGGGTTCACTTTCTGTCCTCATTCTTCTATCAACATCATTAAACATTTCTCACAATCAACTAGTTAGCTACATTTAACTTTTACATATCAGCATTATTAGTACTTTCTTTCAAAACATCATCATTCTTTAAGTGCTTTTGATGAACATCCCCTTTAAGAAGGGACCAAGTCTCTATGAGGTAGTGCAACTTCTTAAGCTGCAAGTCTGTTCGCAGTAAGGACTCCGGTGCTGGTTCCGAGACCAGTGTCTTCGCAAAGAGTCCTTTCTTTGTATAAAACCAGTAGAGAGCACCTTTAAGAAGGTGCAAACTATGTACAAAAAGTTTGTAATCATGCATTGTTCATGATTCAGCAGTTCTTTCAATGATGAATAAACAGGAAACAAAACAAAAAGTAGAAGAAGGTATCCCGGGTAAACAAAGGGATCCCTTTAAGAGTTAACCCTGATCGGGTTGTAGCAGCAAGAGGATAAACAGTTAACTATTTACAGTTTCAGGTTTCAGAGGTTTAGTTGGACGGCTTCCAGGGCTGCACCTGGCACTTAACCCTTCTTGGCCTGGGAAAAGTGAGGTCCAGGGTTATACCCAGTGCTGGACAAACGCCGTTAATCCGTCTTGCATGTACGGTTAAATCAGGCGCAGCGATGGAGGTCTGCGTAGCTTGAATATGGGCATTTGCTGCAGCGGAGGTAGCGGCTGCTGCAAGATCAGTCACTGGAACGGAGTCAGCAGCTGTGGCACTAGCAGTCACTGGAGTGGTGTCAGTCGTCAGGGCAGGGTCGTCTTTCATACCTGCTTCAGATGCGGTCCCTCTGGTGCCGGTCTGCTCCGTCTCCGCTGGGGTCTGGAACGCTGGTTGCGGGGCCTTGTGCTGCGGCATTGTCATCTCTGCATGCAGCATACCGCTTTCCGGCAGGGCCTTGCTTTCCAGCTTCGGAGCGCTGGGACTTCTTTCCTGCTCCGGACCAGACGAGGCTGCCGACAGATGTCTGGTGAGGCTCCCGATGAAAGGTCTTCTTCCACCCGGCCTCAGTGCTCAGCTGCATCCGCAGGAGTTGGTGGATCAGCTCGTCCGCTCCGGTCTGCAGGAGGTCAGCGTCAACTGTGGAGGTCTGGCTGCGGTGCCTCTCTGGGTAGCTGGGGGAGTCCTCGGCTCCGACCCCAAGCTCTGGCTCCGGGCGGCTGGCCATGGTGTCCTCCATGTCGCTAACATCTTCTTCCTGGTCCTTTTCCCGCTCTCTTCTTCGTGGGCGGTTCTGTTTTCGTTGCCTCCGCCCCCCATTGAGAATCAGGAGGCGGATCTCGGCTGCTGACGGACACGTCCTCACGGGACAGAAATACTTAGACTGGGCGGCCATTGTCTTTCGCGCTCTTCAGCTTGTTTACGCCCACTTCACGCCCCTCTTCTTCTCCTGCGCTCTCCTTAGCGCTGTAATGGCGGCGGCTTTGGCGGGAACGTTTGGTCGGCAAGTGGCAATGCACAGTCTTTGCAATAAGTCACAGTCCAAGTATAATAAATCACAGTTCCAAGGCACACATGACCTGATTCTTCAGGCTTAAGTAGATCCTGTTCGTGACGCCAAAATGTAGCGCCCCCACTGCCGCAGGGCCGAGGGGTACCCGGTACCGGGCCTCTGGGTCTCTGTTCTGGGGTTGTCACGGTGGCTAGACCCGGTCCGTGACCCTGCTGAGGGGCGTACAATGATAGGTGTGCGTGATGGTGATGATGTTGTGGTGGTGCGGTGCAGGTTGCAGTAAATAACGAGGACACCAGATTGCAGTCTCTTTACCTCTTTACTGAAGGCTTCAGGATCCTCAATCCGGAATACGGTTAACCGGGCTGCGCAAGCCTGGCCGGTCCGATGGCACATCCAGAGTTCCCTTTGCAGGTGGAAATCTGTGCCTACCTTCTAGCGCTTGTGTGTTGTAGTCCTTCCCTGCTAAGCACCACGGGATAGTCCTCACAACTGTTGTGTCTGTTTCTCATGTTCCCTCACAACTCGATTCTGATGTTCTTCCACGTCCCCCAGATCTTATGGTAGGATGCACCCGTATGACGGGAGGCTCGGAGCTCTTCCAGGACTCTAGCGTCGCCCCACTCCTGTTGTTACCCCCCTGTGTCTTCCTAGGTGAATTGGGTGAGACAGCCCGCCTATAACTGACTGTCCTGCCGTAGGTTTGAAGTTTGGCATGGAGCTCTATACTTCCTCGGCGTTCCGGCCACCGGTTATGCGCCTCAATAGGATGTTGCCTCGTCTTACAGCACGACTTCTACTGGTATTCCCCTTGTTGCGTTGATCTCGTTTCTCACTCAGCACAATATACCTCGCTTCTTGTCCTTTCTTGGGGTACCGCTGCGATCAAGTGCAGGCGCGGTCCCGTAACCTTCTCTCTGGTTGCTAGGCCTCTGTCAGGATCCCACCCCTGACAGGGACCCCTCCGAATCTTCATCTTCCCCTACAACACCCTCTGCCACAAGGTGTTGCCTGGTTCCAACCCAGTCAGCTTTCTGAACTAACTTCCTGCCTAACCCCCAGTTTTACCAGATTGTGAGGAGTGGCCTAATACATAGTACCCTTAGCTCCCCCTGGAGGCCAGACTGTGAAATGTATTGGTGTCTGTGATACCTGGTCAGATGAACTCCTTCAGTGCCATCAGACGTACCATAGCCCCCCTTAGCGGCGGAGCATCAGTACTGCAACGACCAGGACTCTGGGGCGCTGCACAGGGTCCTCTTCCCTCTGTACCAGTCTGCCATTGTTAGTTTTTTTTACTGTAAGTGATATTTGTATTTTGTTGTAACCCCTTCTCATCTACAGCACCATGGAATTAATGGTGCTATATAAATAAACAATAATAATATTGCCAAGTTGATGGAATTATTGCCTGTCCAGGCGATTCAATTATCACCTGCGCAATACTAAGGAAATCTTAAAACATGACCTGTTGGTTGCTCTTGAGGACTGGAGTTGGGGAACACTGCCCTATAGCATAAATCAAATGTTGTGACCAAACCCGAGTGAATTGCAGAATTTGAATTTCTGCAGATTCTTTTATCACTACTTTGTATGACTCCATGTCAAATCACTAACATACAGATATATAGTAGAAAGCTTATTCACCTTCACTACAGCCTCACAGCAGCAGAGGACATAAAGCTCACTTACTGAAACTCCAACTTAAGAGCAATGTGGATATCCTGTAGAAGCAAAACATATTCCTCCTAGTGCAGGGCTCAAACACTGCAGCACTTTAGTTGATGTGAAACTGTCTGTGATGCCGGGAGTTGTAGTTCCACAACATATGGACAGCCGCAAGTTAGGCTGCTTTCACCCATCAGGTTTTTCACCGCATGCCAGTTCCGTTGTCGTGCCGCAGCGCCGGATCCGTCTTATTTTGTAAAAACCGGATGGGACGGATCCGTTTTTCAGCCGGATCAGGTGTCCGGATCCGGCGAAAAACCGGATCCATCCCATCCGGTTGCCATCCTTTTCGTCCGGTTTTCTATCCGGTTTTCCACGGATCCGGTTTGTAAAAAAGGCTAAAAAGGTGATTGGCCTGCTGAAAACTATATATACAGTGTTCCTACAGCCCATCTGTGACAGGTTGGAGAGGAGCAAGATACAGAGCAAGATAGATGGCATTATTGCGAAGATTCTGCAGAACAACGTGGATTTCATTGTGGAGGCGAATCGATTGAAAGCAATTGTTATTGAGTAGGAGCGAGAGAGACAGAGGATGGCTCCACAATGAGGCTATAAAAAGCCTTCCAGAATCCCAGAGCGAGGCCATCCAAGTTAACCCTAAAACCACCTAATCCCAGAAACCCAGCAGACCATGACAGTACCCCCCTTTTAACGGGGGGGCCTTCGGACCCCCAGGTTTCTCAGGGCGTTGGGCATGGAATGCACGGACCAAACAGTCAGCGTGTACCGATCTGGCTGGGACCCAAGATTGATCCTCCGGACCGTACCCCCTCCAATGCACCAAATATTGCAAAGACCCTCGAACCCGCCTGGAGTCCACAATATGTTGCACTTCAAACTCCATATGCCCATCAACCAAGACTGGAGAAGGACAAGCGTCTGAATCCTCCCTCACTGACCCCAACGGCTTAAGTAAGGACTAGTGTTGAGCATTCCGATACCGCAAGTATCGGGTATCGGCCGATACTTGCGGGTATCGGAATTCCGATACCGAGATCCGATACTTTTGTGGTATCGGGTATCGGTATCGAAACAACATTAATGTAAACTAATAATGTGTAAAAGAAAGAATTAAAATAAAAAATATTGCTATACTCACCTCTCCGACGCAGCCTGGACCTCAGCGAGGGAACCGGCAGCGTTGTTTGCTTAAAATTCGCGCGTTTATTTCCTTACTTGAAGTCCCGGCTTGTGATTGGTCGCGTGCCGCCCATGTGGCCGCGACGCGACCAATCACAGCAAGCCGTGACGAAATTTTAGGTCCTTCAGTATTTTAAAATTACGTTCCGGCTTTGTGATTGGTCGCGTCGCGGTCACATGGGCGACGCGACCAATCACAAGCCGTGACGTCACGGGAGGCTGGACACGCGCGCATTTTAAAATGCGCGCTTGTCCTGCCTCCCGTGACGTCCCGGCTTGTGATTGGTCGCGTCGCCCATGTGGCCGCGACGCGGCCAATCACAGCAAGCCGTGACGTAATTTTAGGTCCTTCAGGATTTTAAAATTATGTTCTGGCTTGTGATTGGTCGCGACGCGATGCGACCAATCACAAGCCGTGACGTCATGGGAGGCAGGACAAGCGCACATTTTAAAATGCGCGCGTGTCCAGCCTCCCGTGACGTCACGGCTTGTGATTGGTCGCGTCGCCCATGTGACCGCGACGCGACCAATCACAAAGCCAGAACGTAATTTTAAAATACTGAAGGACCTAAAATTACGTCACGGCTTGCTGTGATTGGTCGCGTCACGGCCACATGGGCGGCACGCGACCAATCACAAGCCGGGACTTCAAGTAAGGAAATAAACGCGCAAATTTTAAGCAAACAACGCTGCCGGTTCCCTCGCTGAGGTCCAGGCTGCGTCGGAGAGGTGAGTATAGCAATATTTTTTATTTTAATTCTTTATTTTACACATTAATATGGTTCCCAGGGCCTGAAGGAGAGTTTCCTCTCCTTCAGACCCTGGGAACCATCAGGAATACCGTCCGATACATGAGTCCCATTGACTTGTATTGGTATCGGGTATCGGTATCGGATTAGATCCGATACTTTGCCGGTATCGGCCGATACTTTCCGATACCGATACTTTCAAGTATCGGACGGTATCGCTCAACACTAGTAAGGACCTATGAAACACATTATGGAGTTTTAAAGAGGGAGGCAGACGAAGGCGATAGGCTACCGGGTTCACCACCTCCATGACTTCATAGGGGCCAATAAATTTAGGTCCAAGTTTGACGGAGGGCACTCGAAGGCTTATGTTCCGTGTGGAAAGCCAAACTTTATCTCCACATCGCAACATCTGAGCAGAATCCCTTTTTTATCTGCAAAACATTTGTATTTTTGCTGAGCCCTAGAAATATTTAGTCGAACCTTTGACCAAAGATCCCTGAGATGATTGATCCCGTTCTCTGCCCCCGGGCAACCAGAATCCATACGAGAGAATTTGCCAAAATGAGGGTTTATCCCATAATTAACAAAAAATAGTGACCTACCGGTAGACTGGTTTACTCGGTTGTTGAAGGCGAACTCTGCTAACGGTAAGGCATCAGACCAGTCGCTTTGCAAGGAAGAAGTCAAGCACCGCAGAATTTGTTCAAGCGACTGGATGGTGCGTTCAGTTTGTCCGTTACTTTCTGGATGATACGCTGAGGAAAATGACAAAGATATCCCCAATTTTTTGCAAAATGGCCGCCAAAACTTAGACACAAAGTGAGTCCCTCTATCTGACACAATATTCATAGGCACCCCGTGCAAGCGTACCACCTGGGAAAGAAAAAGTCTAGAGAGAGTCTCTGCTGAAGGTAGCAGAAAGCAGAAGGACCTACGATCATGTGACCACAGGGGGCGGAGCTTTGCATCCTGCTACTGGAGATAAGTGCAGGATTCTACAGGCACCCTGATATAGGGGAAAGGAAAACTCAAGTCGTACAAACGGGGGGTCAGACACGGAGAGGGCGGCGCGGTACAGAAGGGGCGAGCAGAGAATAGTCAGAACGTAAGCCAGTAGTCATACACAGAGATAGCAACGCAGTACAAAAGTGACAGACAGAACTCTAAACGGGGACAGAACCAGATCAGAACCAGACAAGCATAAACTAGCACAGGCACAAAGCGCAGGCACAAAACACAGGCACAACAGGGTCACACACACTCGGCTAAGGGTACCGTCTCACTATACGATTTACCAACGATCACGACCTGCGATACGACCTGGCCGTGATCGTTGGTAAGTCGTTGTGTGGTCGCTGGGGAGCTGTCACACAGACCGCTCTCCAGCGACCAACGATGCCGAGGTTCGCTGGTAACCAGGGTAAACATCGGGTTACTAAGCGCAGGGCCGCGCTTAGTAACCCGATGTTTACCGTGGTTTCCAGCGTAAAAGTTAAAAAAAAACAAAAAACGTACATACTCACCATATGATGTCCGTCAGGTCCCTTGCCGTCTGCTTCCCGCTGACTGAGTGCCGCCGTAAAGTGAAAGCAGATCACAGCGGCGACGTCACCGCTGTGATCTGCTCTCACTTTCCGGCCGGCAGTCAGTCAGAGCGGGAAGCAGACGGCAAGGGACCTGACGGACATCAGATGGTGAGTATGTACGTTTTTTTTTTTTTTACTTTTACGCTGGTAACCACGGTAAACATCGGGATACTAAGCGCGGCCCTGCGCTTAGTAACCCGATGTTTACCCTGGTTACAAGCGAACGCATCGCTGGATCGCTGTCACACACAACGATCCAGCGATGACAGTGGGAGATCCAGCGACGAAAGAAAGTTTCAAATGATCTGCTACGACGTACGATTCTCAACAGGGTCCCTGATCGCAGTAGCGTGTCAGACACTGCGAGATCGTAACTATATCGCTAGAACGTCACGAATCGTGCCGTCGTAGCGATGAAAATGCCACTGTGTGACGGTACCCTTAGAGTCAGAGTATAAGCGACAGAGGATGGCTCCACAATGAGGCTATAAAAAGCCTTCCAGAATCCCAGAGCGAGGCCATCCAAGTTAACCCTAAAACCACCTAATCCCAGAAACTCAGCAGACCATGACAGTTTTACCTTACCCAAGATATGTACCTGTTTGGTTTTACCTTTTACCCAAGATATGTACCTGTTTGGTTTTACCTTTTACCCAAGATGTGCATCTGTTTGGGTTGTACCCAAAGTATTTTACCTCTTACCAATAAACCTTGTTTAACCAAATTGTGTTTCTATACCTTATAAAGAATAAAAGTTGTAAACAAAACAGTTTTATTAAAAAAATGTAAAAAAAATTTCAAAACCAAACTTTTATTTTGAGACACAAAAAAATAAATTTTGCAGCATAAAAAACACTACAGATTTTCGTAAATCGGGGTGGAGATACTGTTGGAGGGGCTGTCGGATAGGGACACTTCGACAGTGGGAGTGTGGAGAGAGGAATGTGTTGGTGTGGGGAAGGATCAATAGGTAGTGGTGAAGGAGTGGAGAAAGCAATTGAGCGGGTGGACAAGAAAGTGGGATTGGGGTTTGGAATTTGGTAGGATGGAGGGGTGTAGGTTATGTTTTGGGAGGATTGGGAGGCAGAAGGAGTCATGGGTGGAGAAGAGGGTTGGGAAGAGGGTGATAGAGGCTGTTGGAAGTGGGCAGGGAGAGGAGGCGAGGATGAAGTAGATGGGAAGTTGTATTGGTTGGGATCATCATATTGGTGGGAAGGGGCATGGGTGGGAGGCTGGTAGTGTGGCTGGTGGAAAGGGGCACGGGCGGGAGGCTGGTAGTGTGGCTGGTGGGAAGGGGCACGGGAACGCTGGAAGTGTTGTGGCTGTTGGGATGGGGCACGGGCACGATGTGGGTGATGGTGAGGTTGGTGGGATGGGGCACGGTCAGTTTGGCGGTACAGGTCAGGAGGATGGTAGTGGATGTAGTGATGGACAGTGGAGGAAGGGGGGGCAGTTGCAGCATGGGTGGCAAGAGTATCTGATCTTGAGACAATGAGTGCTAGAGTAGACTGGCAGGATTCCATTACTTGCATCTGATGAGAAGTAGATAGCGTCTCCATTTGCTCAAGTACCAACTGGAAAAAAGTGTTGTTCGGTGACTGTCTTGCCTCTGAACGCATCGTTACCAGAAGTGTATGCATCTCGAGTATACTTTTATTTATTAAATTAAAACCTGCAGCCATTTGCTCGGACAAAACTTTCAGACAGTTCTGGAATGATGCGTTCAGGTGTAAGAACTCATGCGTATAACTCTGTACCTGACCCCTCTGCCGAAGGCGCCCCGATGCTACAGGTGTACTAGAGGTGGCTGCAGCAGAGGGGTGGGGTACAGGAAATGCTATATCCTCACCAGCAGATACATGCAATGGAACCGGCCAGGATGCTCCAGCGCTCGTGGATGGCACAGAGGTATCAGAAGTGTGGGAAGGTGCAGAGTGGGAAGGTGCAAAGGGTTCCTCACTGTCAAAGTGTCCCTCGGTGGCGGCCTCCTGAGGGATCGCCGCAGAAGGGTTCAACTGTGCTGCAGGCTCCCGAGTGCTCCCGACGGTGCTGTGGAACAAAAGAGAAAAACAAACAATTAATATACTGTCATTGCATGGCCCTGGCTGAAAGAGCAAAAGAGGTTTAGACATGTTAAACATTTGTTAGTGCATGTGGTGGGTAATATTTACCTTCTCGTAACCATCGTTGACCTGAGGAACGACAGGGCCCTTGCATATTTATACTTGCTCCTGAGTCCTCCAGATCCACTCGGGGCCCGCATCTCTTTGTTGAACTCCTTCTTAAAGCGATTCCTGATCGACCGCCACCTTTTCACAATCCTCTCACCTGTTAAAAAAGGAGAAACACAACTTGGTTAGAAACAATACTTTGAATGCATCACCTAAACTGAACTGTGGATACTTACGTTCTTGATTCTGGGCCTGAACATCAAGGTCCTCCCACCTCAATATCATTTCTTGGCAGATTTGCTCCCAGAGTCGACGGGTCACTGAGAGATCAGCATGGCGGCGGTCACCCATGTTCCACAGCAGCTCCCTGTCTCGGACAAGATCGATGAGGAGGTCAATATCAAGGCCGACCTCCTCACCGTCAGAATCAGGAGCACGCTGTGAAACCTGTTTTAAAAAAGGGAAAAATAAATTAACACAAAATTGTAAACATTGTAAACCTCCAAGAAAAAAGAAAAAAACCTACACGACAACGGCCGCCACGAGTCTCACGCCGACAACCCTGGGAGCCACTGGAAGGACCTCTCGCTTGAGCACCAGAATCCGAACTCTAGAAGAAAAATAACAAAAATTATGTGCTTGTAGGTAGCCTTTCTATGTGTTGTGTGCCATGTGATATCTATGATAATTTTTGTATGTGTTGTGTGATGTTTGAATGTATCAGTTTCTATGTGTTGTGTTCTAAGTATCTTGTGTTATGTGTTGTGGGTAGTGTAGGTTGTGGTTCCGCAATACATGAAAGATACATATCAATTGTGATCCCTCTCCATGTGTTTCTCCACCCCTTCCCTCTTCTTCGGGGAGCACCTCTTCGACTCTGTCAGCAGCTTCAGCAGCTTCCTACAAAGATGAAAAATGACAAAATACATTTATATATACACAGACATACACATACACACACAGACACACATACATTCACACACACACACACATACACACAGACATACATACATTCACACACACACACACACACACACATACACACAGACATACATACATTCACAAACACACATACACATAGACATACATACATTCACACACTCACACACACACACACACACACACATACACACAGACATACATACATTCACACATACACATACACACAGACATACATACATTCACACACACACACACATACATTCACACACACACACATACACACACACAGACACACAAGACAGCGATGGAGCAAGAGAGCTAAATTATGTTATATTTACCTCAGTGCGCTGCCGACGGGGAGGAGGGCTCCCAGAAGAAGACATGGCTGCTCTACTATGGATTGGCTGGCTGGGCTCTGTGGTAGGTTATAGCTGGCTCTGTGGCAGGAGAGCTGGCTGGCTCTGTGGTAGGTTATAGCTGGCTCTGTGGCAGGAGAGCTGGCTGACTCTGTGGTAGGTTATAGCTGGCTCTGTGGCAGGAGAGCTGGCTGGCTCTGTGGTAGGTTATAGCTGGCTGGCTCTGTGGTAGGTTATAGCTGGCTCTGTGGCAGGAGAGCTGGCTGGCTCTGTGGTAGGTTAAAGCTGGCTCTGTGGCAGGAGAGCTGGCTGGCTCTGTGGTAGGTTATAGCTGGCTCTCTGGCTCCTTGGTTCTTCCGTCTTGGCAGGGTGTGGCAGGGTGTTGGCTCTCTTGCAGTATGGCTGGAAATGAGTGAAGGCCTCAATAGCACTGCTTTATATATAGTCCTGGGGGCTGGCCCATAGTTTCTGAGCATGCTCAGTGTAAAAAGCCGGATCAGGCCCCCGGATCCGCCTTTTCCCGGATCCGGCGCAATCCGGCGTCCATAGTCATGCATTGTCGGGAAAAGCCGGAAAGGCCGATTCGGCCTTTCCGGCTTTTTTGCCGCAGACAAAAAACGTTACAGTAGACTTTTTTCCAGATGCCGGAATCGATTGCACGCCGGATCCGGCATCAAACCGGAAGGAACACTGGGCCATCCGGCGCAATCCAGCGCCAATACAATTCAATGGGGGAAAAGCCAGATCTGGTTTCTCTATTTTCCAATTCCGGTTTCAGGCGGAAAAGCCGGAATTAGCCTGAATCAGAAAACCTGATGTGTGAAAGCAGCCTTACTGAGGCCTGCTCTATTGAAAGTATGTGTGAAACAGGTTAAAAACCTAGCCCTTAATTTATTATCTGCAGATTATTGAAGTCATTTTTCTTTTTTTATCTTAAGGTTTTTACTAATTGTTTTGAGCCAAATTCTTCAAAATGGCACACTCGATTCATGAATTTGGCAGAAAACAAAAAATACTCTTTACTTGTGTCTTGGAGTAGGGTTTCTGATTTTTTTTTTTTAATTTGACACATTTTAAAACAAATATGTAACTTTTCAGATTTGCGACTATTGATGCTAAAAAGTTGCACAACCTTTAAATAGTCACGTTTGTCTTAAAATGCGTCAAATTAAAAGAATACATCAGAAACCTTCCTCCAAGCAAGGACTGGAATGAGATGCGCAAAAAATATGTGACATTTAGTAGAATTTGCCTGTCATGAAATATCAGGCTAACCAAAGTTGTCATCGAAAAGTAAAAAAAAAGGTTTAAAAAGAAAACCAGCTTAAAAAATGGCGCAATCATATAAAGCAAAAATACTAAAGTCACTAAAAAAAGGGAAAATTACTCTAGAAAACTGGATAAAGAACAATGATGAATCAAGACCCTAGACTTTAGTGTATAGGGTAATCACTATTTGGCCAAATAGTAAGATGACTTAGTAATCATTTTAGCGAAAATCATACAATTTGCTTCTGACATATATACAGTTTCATTCTACATTTGACATGTATACAGTTTCATTCTACATTTAATTTTTGCATTCAATAAAGCAGGGACTAAATTAGAAAAGAAGGGCAAAGGGCAAAAATTCAGTTTGGCGCACCCTCCAATGCACAACTTAAGCTTAAGCCATTTGAGTAGCCGTGATGTGAAAGCTCATATGCAATTTGCATACAGCCACATGCCAACCAGCTGCTTTTCCTAATTTTCACAATCTTTAGTGAAAAACTACAGTCCCTGCTTCATTGAAAGAGGAAGAAAAGCCAGTCGGCAAGTCACTATCAGTATGAAAATTGCATATGAGTGGTCATGTTATGACCACTGGAACCAGGCAAGCAGTTGAATCCTGGCAGTAAATATATTACATGCTGTTAGGATTTGGCATGCTATAGTACTTAATTTTATAATTAATGCTATAGTGGAATTAATTTATGCCACGCACTTCGATCATGGACCCACTGCACCATGGTTCAGGCTTACCTTTTGGAGGAGCGTGGCTATATCAGAAGGCTGGGGAACAAGCAGTGTCTGGAAAGACGGATACAACAGTTTCCTCTCATGCGCCACTTCTCTGGACCTTTCATGAAACCTGAGGTCGATCCGGGTTGTCAGGGAAATCAAGTCATCTAGGGTATCAGGGATGTCTCAACTAGCCAGCTCATCCTTAATCCTTCTGGACAATCTCCAGAAGGTGACTACCAGAGCCTCATCATTCCAGCGTAATTCGGAAGATTTGGAAGACAGAGTGTGGCTTACAGACAGATATTGGCCTACAGACTGACTACTCTGATGTTGTCTAAGAAGGGAAGATGCAACAGAATACACACAACCTAGCTTATCGAAGAACTTTTAGAAGGCCAGCAGGAAGGCCTGCAGATCCGAGGTCACAGGATCACCTCTCCCCCTCAAGGGGTTGAGCCACACTAGAACCTCTCCTGCTAGGTGGGGCATCAGGAATCCAACGTGGCCGTGATCTAGACAGGACAGACTAAGAAAATGAGAAATAATAATAATTTTATTTCTATAGTGCCAACATATTCTGCAGCCCTTTTATTTTAGAGGGGACGTATACAGACAATGAAATACATTACAGCATAACAATAATCACATAAATCAACAGATACCAAGAGGAATGAGAGCCCTGCTCGCAAGCTTACAATCTATGAGGGAATAGGGGAGACACGAAAGGTGAATGGTAAGAATTGCTTTCATTGTTCTGACCAGCCATAATGTAAGAAATTGGGTGCTCATTAGTGTTGAGCGATACCTTCCGATATTTGAAAGTATCGGTATCGGATTGGATCAGCCGATATCCAAAAAATATTGGATATCGCCGATACCGATACCCAATACCAATACAAGTCAATGGGACACAAATATCGGAAGTGATCCTGGATGGTTCCCAGGGTCTGAAGGAGAGGAAACTCTCCTTCAGGCCCTGGGATCTATATTCATGTAAAAAATAAAGAATAAAAATAAAAAATATGGATATACTCACCCTCGGACGGCCCCTGGCTGTCACCGCTGCAAGCGTCTGCCTCCGTTCCTAAGAATGCAGAGTGAAGGACCTTCGATGACATCGCAGCTTGTGATTGGTCGTGTCACCGCTCATGTGACCGCTCACGCGACCAATGACAAGCCGTGACGTCATCGCAGGTCCTACACTCACTGCATTCTTAGGAACGGAGGCTGCCGGTTGCACCGCTGAGGTCCAGGGTCTGTCGGAGGGGTGAGTATATCCATATTTTTTATTTTTATTCTTTATTTTTTACATTAATATGGATCCCAGGGCCTGAAGGAGAGTCTCCTCTCCTCCAGACCCTGGGAACCATACGCACCGCACATGCCTGGGAACTTATAAGAACTTCCGATTCCGATTTCCGATATCACAAAAATATCGGAACTCGGTATCGGAATTCCAATACAGCGAATATCGGCCGATACCCGATATTTGCAGTATCGGATTGCTCAACACTAGTGTTCATGTAATGCTACTTGAACCGGTTATCAGCTAGAATATGTAACAGTACAGACACATAGGGTTATAAATGCATACAGCATGTGAGAACATGATACAATGAACCTGGTTATGGTGAAAATTTTGAATGGGCAACACAGGGATAGTTAAATAAATGTGTTGAGGCAGTAGGCCAGTCTGAAGAAATGCGTTTTTAAGGCACACCTAAAACTGTGGGTATTGGGGATTAATCAAATTATCCTGGGTAGTGCATTCCAAAGAATTGTCGCAGCACGTGAGAAGTCTTGGAGACGAGAGTGGGAGGTTCTGATTATTAAGGATGTTAACCTCAGGTCATTAGCAGAATAGAGGGCACGGGTAGGGTGGTAGACTGAGAGGAGGGAGGAGATGTAGGATGGGTAACTATTTCCTGTATTGATTATACTATCTGAACATGCATAGTGTATAACAAAAGAACCCATAGACATGTTGTATTAGACACTGGATTATTGCCCCCATATTTGATGACCTCTTTACTACCAATCTATATCAAGTAACATTTGATCGTAGGGGTACCAGTTTTATATGAATTTCTCTTTTGAACTTCTAAAATGGGATAAAATCCTTGTTTGTCTGCACTCTGCTGTTATAGTCCTGACCTACACTCCAGACTCTCTTTTCACCCATGTATTTAATCACATTTTACCCAGATCATATTTACTCATGTATATTTTTTGTAATTTTTGGATTGTTATTATTTTATGTACAGTATATCAATAAACTTTTATAGTTTTTGGCATATTTTGACTCATTTTTCGCCTTGTTTGGCATATTGTGGGGAGTCGCCAATTGAATGGGTATATCAATAATACAGTACTAGTATCTTTGTATAAAAAGAAAAGGAATCCAACTTCAGCCTGATCAGAGGGAAACTTATGCTAAAATTTCATAGTGCAAGGTGCACTGATTTAGGAAACCACACCACTGCATGGGGTCCCCATCATAACATGTCGGAGTAGACAGACGAGGACCAGCTCCAGATGCATAGGTTGCAGGCTGAGCACTCACTGCCGAGGTTGCTATAACTTGGGCTGGAGCAGTTGAAGCATCTGTTGTCAGGGCACCCAATGGGTATTTACAGTCCAAGATAGGACAACATTTTCTACTGATCTCTCTGATAGATCAACTCTTGGTACAACTCTGAGGGCGGAGGGGGTCTTGGGATCAGTGAAATCCATGTCTTGTACATACTGTCACGCACATGGATCGTGGACCCACTGCACCACGGTCCATCCTTACCTTTGGATGGGTGTGGATAAGCAGTCTATTCACCACTACAGATGTCCTCTCTCAGGTAAAGTCTCTTCACATGTGTTCTGGGCTTGACCGCCACCAGCTCTCTCTTGATCCAAAAGGGTGAGGGTTGAGATCCAGTCCCTGACTGGCGTCGTCTTGGTCTTGACTAGTGCAGGACTGGAATTCAGGCCTTGACTGGCATCGTCAATCCGTGTATTTTTTTTTTATCCAATCATTATTTTGTCAGCGCTGACCTCATGTACTTGGGGAGACTCATTCACTGAATTTTTTACCATGTATGCCCTGTAAGAAGTGGCACTCCATCCTGTTGGTGACAAGAACATTTATCCCTTCACAACATATATTTATGTCATATGTCGTGTTCCTGACTTTGATGTGGGCTCATTCACGCAGCCCACAGCTTTCCCCCAAATGATGCCTGACTTAATCAATCATCATGTGACTTTAATGGTCGTGGATGGAGTGGTTGCTCTGCCTGTGGCTGTTAACCAGTTAAATGCCACTGTCAATCACAGACAGCTGGATTCAACATGCACCGGCCGGCAGCGCATCATTCATGGCCAGAGTTCATAGGAGATCATGATTCCTGCTATATATATAGCAGAGCTGAAGCACAAGTCATCAGACGATTGCAGCTTCAAGTCTCCTAAGGGAACTATTAAATAAAATAAAGAATAAAAAAAAATAAAAAAAATATGATAAAAATAACAACACAAATGTTGAAATCACCCCCATTTTGCCCCATTGAAAATAAAACAATTAAAAAAATTAAAAATATGCTTATTTGGCAATGCTGCATTCAGAAATGTCCAATCTATCAAAATGTAAAATCAATTATTTGATAGGTAAACAGTGTAGTGAGAAACAAATTGAAACGCCACTGCAAAATTGCAATAAAGCGCAATAAGAAGCGATCAAAACATTGTATCTACCACAAAATGGTATCAGTAAAGACGTCAGCTCCGGACACAAAAACTGAGCCTTCACCCAGCCCAATATCCCAAAAAATGAAAAAGGTTCTGGTCTCGGAAAATGGCAACAAAGGCAAAATTATTTTTCATTAAAAAAAAACCTATACATGCTTGGTATCTGCGTATTCGCTGACCTAGAGTATCATATTGTCACTCTGGTTGCGACAGGACGCCCAGATTGATGTGCAACACGAGGGAAACACCAAGGAAAATGTACAATACAAGGAAACCTTGTCGATAGGGTGAAGGGAGAGGGGTCACCTCCTAACATGAACCTGAGTCTGATCACTGCACTCCCTATCATCCTTAGATGGGTCCTTCCCCTTGTGCGCAATCACATGCCTAAGCCCTCACTGGCCATGAACTTACCCTATCTAGTGCGTAGTCCAGCGAGACACTAATCCCACTACTGCAAAAAGACTACAAAAGGAAGGTAAGCCAAACAGTGCAAAAACACAATAAATAGCACTCCTGAGCTTCCCCAACAGGAAACTTCACTGCTGCAACAGGAGAAAACACCACAGCTTATCCAGAGACAGGCTCCTTCAAAAAGATCAGTATAGATGAACTATAACCAGTAAGGAATAAAGCTAGCAGTGGATTTATATAGTGGATGGGAGTGGTCACTACGTTCTGCAATTGAGTACTCAAGCTCCAAGTTCACAGCCAAAAGAGAAAGGGTCCTTTACCCTTTCAGCACCAAATAAAAGTAAATCCAGTCCAATTCAAGGTAAATGACAAATGGATACAAAAGATGACCTGTGATCTATTAAACATTGTAACCTTCTGATACCAGATACTTCAGTAGTCACATCAGGACATGACACACCCGTGAGAGTACACCCCCTGCTATGAGGGGCCACTGGCCTCTCAGGACTGTGTTTATCTGGATGAGCTGAATGGAAGGAATGTACTCACCTACAATCAATAACTTCCGATGCAGGTACACACAACCTTTCCAACCATAACTCCTCCAGTGCATCAAGTATTGGAGAGCAGTGCGGGTCCAGCTCCTCTCATCTTCATATGATGACATCCTCTTCTTTGCTCCCTGTTGCGGCTCCTGCTCGGGTGTACTTTATTTGCTTTATTTACTGTTGAGGGCAAAGCAAAGTACTGCAGTGCGCAGGCGCTGGGCCTCTCTGACCTTTCCCGGCGCCTGCACACTGCAGTACTTTGCTCTGCCCTCAACAGGGTAAATAAAGTACACCTGAGCAGGAGCCACCACAGGAAGCAAAGAAGAGGACGTCATCGCATGAAGATGGGAGGCGCTGGACCCGGATCGCAAAGCCCATCGGACTGGACCGCACCAGATTGCCCCTGGGTGAGTATAATCTAACTTGTTTTGCTTCTCTTTCAGGTTACATCAGGGGCTTACCTACAGCATTACAGAATGCTGTAGATAAGCCCCTGATAGCGTTGGCCTCAGCTTACAGGCGAAAAATGGGGTGAGAGATTCCCTTTAAACGTTGCAACCTTCTGATTCCAGGTCCTCCAGGAGTCACATCAGGACATGACACACCTGTGACACATATTGCCAGGTGATTTTTACCATATTGTTAACAGGAAAAAAAAAAAAAATAATAATAATTAAAATTGTGCAATTGCACTTTTTTTGCAATTTCATCACACTTGCAATTTGTTTCCCGGTTTCCAGTACACTATATTTTCTCATCCCGCAAAATACAAACCTTCATATGGTTATAGGGAAAATATCACACGCACTAGCCCCTGCAAGTTGTAGATGATGAGCGTGTGGGTAAAGAGCAAGCTGGAAGGTGAGCAATATGGGGAAAAACAAGGCAAGTTAGATGTAAAAGTTATAATAGACATAGTTAGGGCTAATAGGCAAAGGAGATGTGTTAAGTAACTCCTGAGCTTTTCTAGATTAACAAACACACTATGGTTTACCACATTTACTGGAATTGTCATGCATCAACACCAAAGTGCTGAAACACAACAAATTGCATATGCCATACAGCGCTGTAAAATCATAAAAACGGCAGAGCAAGTATTGAGACATCTTATTCCCTCTCCCTCCAACTTGCTTTCACCTTCCTGACCAGGTCAAATTTACAAATTCTGACTAGTGTCAGTTTATGTGGTAATAACTCTGGAATGCGTTAATGAATCCCAATGATTCTGAGATCGATTTTAGTGACACTTTGTACTTTATGCTAGTGGTAAATTTAGGTCAAAATTTTTTGCATTTATTTGTGAAAATATCGGAATGTTGTTGCAAATTTTGAAAATTTGATTTTTTTTCTCGCTTTCCGGTCACAGTATATGGTAAAATGAATGGTATTGTTCAAAAGTACAACTTGTCCTACAAAAAACAAGCCCTCGTATGGCTATATGGCCAGAAAAATAAAAAAAAGTTATGGCTCTTGGAGGGGAGGAGAAATAAAAATGAAAAAATGAAAAAAAGTCTGGTAGTGAAGGGGTTAAAATAAAACATATTACTGTCGTAACTACTTTGAACATGTCCACTTTCTATTTAGAACAAATACTGTAAGTAACATTTTTTAGCAAGTAATGTTAGTTACTACGTTTCTTATGTCCTTCAAATGCAAGTCCTTGAAATGAATGCACCATGCACTGTAGACAATGCACCGTGCTTTGTTATACGCTTATATAAACTAGCTGAAAGTTGGTTGTAACAAATGTCAAACAAACTCAGAAGCCAAGCTTTTATAAAGATTGTTACATATTTCTGTAACAAAAAGGACTGTCATTGTTTTACGCCTTCCAGTAGCTTTTATGAACAGTATGCATTAAGTTCTATTATTCAAATGATCTTTTCTGTACAATACAACATGAATATCTTTTATCGTGCGGCCTTTATGAACAATAAGTGTCTGCTCCTAGTAATCTCATCAGAGCATTGATAATGAATTCTTAGTCTAGTGAAAATTAAAGTTTTATGTCTAGAGTCATGTCTACAATTAGTAAAAGAGAAGCGGTCATCAGGATTTTGCTAAGTAAACTACAGGCATTGTCATGTTGGCGCTGTTACACTGATAAAATGATACCTGGGTTGAAGAAATCCATCTACTGGTTCTTGTTTATTCTGTGTTTTGGGTTAATGAGATGCTCTTGCTCAGGAATGGGCCTGTGGATGCTTTTTTTTTGGTGCACTGGCTTCATCATCATCCTCCTGGGCTTAAATGAGAGGGCAATCAATCTTCAGTGACCTGTCTCCTATTTTAAATACTGCAGCTGCGCTTTTAATATGCGCGTGTGGGAGCGTTGCTATGTTCAGTTGTGACAATTTTTCTCTCCTTCTGCACGCTCCCGCCCTGGTCCTCGGAACATAGTGGGCAACACAATTTCATTGAAGAACATTTTTTTTAAGACCACAATATTAAATGCCTAGGAGGGCTTGGAAGGGAAGTAGTGATGTTTTGGCATGCAGACGTTGATAGAATCATCTGCAGGCATAATATTGCGCTTGGAGAGACCCTGATGTGACTAAACAATGGAAACCCCCCACAAGTGACCTCATTTTGAAAACTGAACCCCTCAAGGAAATTATCTAGATGTGTGGTGAGCATCTTGAACTCACATGTGCTTCCCAGAATCTTACAAGGTTGAACTGTAAAAATGAAAAAACTTTTTTTCCCACAAATTTTTTTTTTACTAAAATTATTTAATTTCCACATGGATAGAAGGAGAAAATGGTCCCCAAAATGTATTTTTCAATTACTCCTGAGTTTGCTGATACCCTATATGTGGGTGAAAAGTACTGATTGGGCACATGGCGGGGCTCAGAAAGGAAGGAGTGATGGTTTTGGAATGCAGTTTTTGATGGAATGGTCTGCGGGTGTCGTGTCATGTTTAGAGAGCTCCTGATGTGCCTACACAGTGGAAACCCCCCACTATTGACTCTATATTGAAATTGATCTAGTGTTTTCCTGAAATGTGAATTTTATAGTGCATCGGCACACATAAGTTGTATAGAGTGCATCACACTGGCATGTCTGGGTTGTGTAGAGTGCATCATCATGGCATATGTAAGTTGTGTAAGTCAGAAATAAATTTAGAGTAGTCAATAGATGGGTGGTACAGTTTAAAGCATTCTTTTATACACAGGCCAGGTTTGTCGGGGCAGGTGTTTCTTATCCCATTTCTGTAGCACACTTGGCACTTTTTTGCGACCCTCCTTTTTTTAAGGGTTGAGTGACCTCACGTGGGAAATAAATTATATAGGCCACTGGCGCTTGACATACTACTGAGTTTCGGGCTGCTAAGTTTGGATGACAGTAACCACCTCCTGTCAAAATAGTGTTGAAAAAGGGCAAGTGTAAATTCCAAACAGCACTCAGAACTAAGAAATGGAAGAAAACATGTCCTCCTATAGGGTTTTGCGGTAAGTATACTACTATACTGATGCTAGAAGAAGAACTCAACTGCGGGAGGGGGTCCTTAATTTCACCAAAGTAGCAATGTGCTTGTGAAATAGATAATCCAAAATGCCACCACACGTATAATAATACTGATGCGTATGCGTGTAGTTGTACACAAAAGCTACAACTACTAGCTTGTGTATAGGTATTTAAAAAAGCTGGGTTCACTGATCCTGCTGAGGTCAGAAAAGCTGAGTGCACTTTGTCCAAAGCCGCGGTGTACTCATACAATCATGTACCACAGTGACACCACATGTGTGTTAATGCTGCTAATGCATATAGTAAAACATAGAGGTACAAACGATTAGCTTGGATTTTGGTGGTGGGCAGTAAGAAAAGCTGGGTGCACTGATCTTGCTGTCGTTAGGAAAGCTGGGTGCACTATGTCCGGCCTGTGTCGTGGAAGTACGGCGCTGTTTGTCTATGGTAGGCATGGAGGTGTGCGTCCATGTCAGCATTGAGACGCACATGGCGCCGATGAGAGGGTCAAACAAACCCCATGAACTCTCTCCAGGCCGCAAGGCTTCTACAGCATTGCCGCGTGTGCCTTGCAGCTTCTGGCGGCTGGTCTCCGCGCGCCGACACATCGGACTCCTCTCATCGGTGCCGTGTGCGTAATGACGTCATGGAAGACAAGCTGGCGCTGCAGAGACCAGAGCAGCGGAGGAACGAGGAGGATAGGTGAGTATTGTATTTTATTGTTTTTTAGAACACTGTGTGATGATAAAACTGTATTGAGGACCATAGGGGGATATATTATACTGTATAGACCATGAGGGATGCTTTATACAGTATGGACCATGTGGGGATGCTTTATACTGTATGGACCATGGGGGGATGCATTATGCTGTATGGACCATGTGGGGATGCATTACACTGTGAGGACCAGAGGAAATGCATTATACTGCATGGACCATGGGGGGAGGCATTAAGCTGTGAGGACCAGAGGGATGCATTATACTGTATGGACCATGTGGGGATGCATTATACTGTATGGACCATGTGGGGATGCATTATACTGTATGGACCATGTGGGGATGCATTATGCTGTATGGACCTTGTGGGGAGGCATTATGCTGTGAGGACCAGGGGGATGCATTATACGGTATGGATCATGGGGGATGCAGTATGCTATATGGGACATGGGGTGCTTTACTTTATTCTATGGGACATGAAGTGCATTAAGCTGTATGGAGAACTATGTGGGGCTATTAAAATATTTGGAGGCTTAAGTGTGAGCCTTTAAACTGTATGCAAGCTATTATACAGTGTGAAAGTTTGTGCAGGGTCCATCATACTGTGTGGGGGCAATATACAGTGACTATGGAGGTATACAGTATTAGTGTTTGTAGGGCACTTTTGATGACATCATACTTTACAAGTGCAATGAAGGGGAAGTCTAGGGTTTCAGTAGGAGGAAAATTAGAAGGCATACAATACCACAGTACCACACAGTAGGTGCAGTAATAGGGGCACATACGGCAGCAGCAGCTAAGGGTTGTACCCAGGATCAAAACTAGAAGGGAAAGCTATGGTCATTCAGATTGTAAAATTTTAGAACGAAAAAGGTGAATGAAACGAAAATTTTAAGAAAATTATATGTAATTATAGCAGTTCACTTTCTTTCTGTGCGTTTGACTAACCTCGCTCGCCGGGTTCCCACAGTGATCGCTCCTCATCCCGGCACCATAGGACCTGGCACAGGATCTTAAACAGCACCATGTGACTGGGCAACTTCACCGGTCACATGGTGTTTCCGGGTCCTAGAGCCCGTTCTCGCTGCAGCCCAGGCGGGGGATCAGAAGGCATTGGTGATCACTGGGGGGGCGTAGCGAGGTAAGTATAAAGCGCAGGAAGAGTAATAATAACTTTTTTTTTGCTCATAGGCAGGGGTGAACCTAGCCACACTGCTTCCTGAGGCAAACTTCAAAATGTCACCCTCCCACAAACACATATACAGCCTCCCCATAGGGCTCACATATCATATACAGTCCCCCCATACATTACATGAGTGATAACTATTGTACATTCTTCAATAGGTCATACATCAGACAGTATAGTCCTCCATACAGTATTCTGGGCACCGCATAGCACTTTATACAGAATAACATGCCTCATGTATTGTTCCATACAGAATAATGAGCCTCATATATTGCTCCATACGGTATAATGAGCCCCATATATTGCTCCATACAGTATTATGGGCACCACATAGTCCTCCATACAGTATTGTGGGCACCGCATAGCGCTCCATACAGAATAACATGCCCCATATATTGCTCCATACAGCATAATGAGCCCCATATATTGCTCCACACAGTATTTGAGGTACCATATAGTGCTCCATACAGCATAATGAGCCCTATATATTACTCCATACAGAATAGTAAGCCACATATATTGCTCCATACAGTATTATGGGCACCACATAGCGCCCCATACAGAATAACATGCCCCATATATTGCTCCATACAGAATAATGATTCCCATATATTGCTCAATGCAGTATAATGTGCCCAATATAATACTCCATAGAGTATAATGAGCCCCATACCAGTATACACATCATCACCAGCCCCAGCCCACTGAGCCCAGCACTTGTATATACATCATCACCAGCCCAAGCTCACTGAACCCAGCACCACCTGTATATATCTATACACTTGGCCTGGGACAACTCATAAAGTCTCATGGTTTCAAGTACCACCTTTATGCTGTTGACACTCAGATCTACCTTTCTGGCCCAGACGTCATCTCGCAGCTGTTCAAAATCCCGGAGTGTTTATCAGCTATATCTATCTTCTTCTCCTCTCGCTTCCTCAAACTCAATGTGGACAAATCTGAACTCATCATCTTCCCTCCATCCCATAGATTTTCCTTACCTGACTGTTGTGAACTCTGTTTTCGGCTCCCTCTTGTGGTCACTGGTGGTATGGTGTGACTTTTGCTTTGGGCTCCCCCTGGTGGCTTTGTTTGTTATCCTGCTGGTCTCTGGCTATCAGCTGGTTCATTATCCTCTGGGAGGTTCCTATATAGCTCTGTTTTACTTCCACTTGTTGCCGGCTGTCGATGTAATCAGTGCTACTCAGATTCCTTCTGACTACCTCGCTCCCAGTCCATCCCGGACAAGCTAAGTTTTGTTTGCTCATTTTTTGATCAGCAGTGTTTATCATGTTTTCTTGTCCAGCTTGCTAAAATGTGATTCCCTCGCTTTCTGGATGCTCTAGTGGACTGAGTTTCTCCCCACACACCATTAGTTGGTGCGTGGGTTCTTGAAATCTCAGGATGGATATTTTGTAAGGGTTTTTTATTGATCGCATAGACCCCTGCTCTATTTTCTGCTTTCTAGTACTAGTGGGCCTCTTTTGCTGAATCTGATTTCATCCCTACGTATGTGCCTTCTTCTTACTTCACCGTTAATATTTGTTGGGGGCTTCTATATCTTTGGGGATTATTTCTCTGGAGGCACGCAAGGTCTTTCGTTCTCTTTAGGGGTAGCTAGTTCCTTAGGCTGGCTCGAGACGTCTAGGAATTTTTTAGGCACATTCGCTGGCTACCTCTAGTTGTGTTGGATAGGTTCAGATTTGCGATCAGTCCAGTTACCATCTCCCTAGAGCTTGTCCTTAGTTTATTCACTTGCTGGTCTATTCGTGATCCTCAGCCACTAAGGATCATAACAGTACAGCCGGCCCTTAAAGTGTTAATTGCATGGCAGAAGCAGGAGAAAAGAAGCCTTGAGAATTTTTTTTTTGTTGCCGTGTGTCTAGCTGCTGTGGCTAGCTTCTCTCCTCCTCTTAATCTTGGTGTGGCTCTGAGTTCAGCTGTTGACATGGATGTCCAGAGCTTGGCTTCCAGTCTGGATCATCTTGCTGCTAGGGTTCAAAGTATTCAGGATTTTGTTGTTCACAGTCCTATGTCAGAGCCTAGAATACCTATTCCGGAGTTGTTTTCTGGAGATAGATCTAGGTTCCTGAATTTTAGGAACAATTGTAAGTTGTTTCTTTCTTTGAAACCTCGTTCCTCTGGTGATGCCGTTCAGCAAGTTAAGATTATCATTTCCTTTTTGCGTGGTGACCCTCAAGATTGGGCCTTCGCATTGGCGCCAGGGGATCTTGCATTGCTTAGTGTAGATGCGTTTTTTCTAGCCCTTGGATTGCTCTATGAGGAACCTAATCTTGAGAACCAGGCTGAAAAAACGTTATTGGCCCTCTCGCAGGGGCAAGATGAAGCAGAGGTGTACTGCCAGAAATTTCAGAAATGGTCGGTGCTTACTCAGTGGAATGAGTGTGCCCTGGCTGCAAATTTCAGAGAAGGTCTTTCATTAAGAATGTCATGGTGGGGTTCCCTATGCCTGCAGGTCTGAATGAGTCAATGACTCTGGCCATTCAGATTGATCGGCGTTTGCGGGAGCGCAAACCTGTGCACCATTTGGTGGTGTCTTCTGAACAGACACCTGAATCTAGGCAATGTGACAGAATTCTGACCAGAAGTGAACGGCAAAATTATAGACGGCAAAATGGGTTGTGCTTTTACTGTGGTGACTCAGCTCATGTTATCTCAGCATGCTCTAAGCGCAAAAAAAAGGTTGATAAATCTGTCACCATTGGTACTTTACAGCCTAAGTTCATTTTGTCTGACCCTGATTTGTTCCCTGTCATCTTACCCGGTTAATGCTTTTGTAGATTCAGGTGCCGCCCTGGGTCTGATGGATTGGTCATTTGCCAGGTGCTGTGGTTTTGATTTGGAGCCTTTAAAATTCCCTATTCCACTAAGGGGAATTGATTCTACACCATTGGCTACGAATAGACCTCAGTACTGGACACAGGTGACCATGTGCATGACTCCTGTTCATCAGGAGGTGATTCGCTTTCTTGTACTGCATAATTTACATGATGTCGTCGTGTTGGGTCTACCATGGTTGCAGACTCATAATCCATTCTTGGATTGGAAAGCTATGTCGGTGTCAAGTTGGGGTTGTCAGGGAATTCATGGTGACGCTCCTGTGGTGTCAATTGCTTCGTCCACTCCTTCTGAAGTCCCTACGTTTTTGTCAGACTACCAGGATGTATTTGAGGAGCCCAAGCTCAATTCTCTACCTCCTCATAGGGACTGTGATTGTGCTATAAATTTGATTCCTGGTAGTAAGTGTCCTAAGGGACGACTTTTCAATTTATCTGTGCCGGAGCATGCTGCCATGCGGAGTTATATAAAGGAGTCTTTAGAGAAGGGACATATTCGCCCGTCCTCATCCCCTCTTGGTGCAGGATTCTTTTTTGTGGCTAAAAAGGATGGTTCCCTGAGACCCTGTATTGATTATTGCCTTTTGAATAAAATCACGGTCAAATTTCAGTATCCTTTGCCGTTGTTAACTGATTTGTTTGCTCGCATTAGGGGGTCTAGTTGGTTCACCAAGATAGATCTTCGTGGTGCGTATAACCTTGTGCGTATAAAACAGGGTGATGAATGGAAAACTGCATTTAATACGCCTGAAGGCCATTTTGAGTACTTGGTGATGCCTTTTGGACTTTCTAATGCTCCTTCAGTCTTTCAGTCCTTTATGCATGACATCTTCCGTGAATATCTGGATAAGTTTATGATTGTGTATCTGGATGATATTCTGTTTTTTTTGGATGATTGGGAGTCTCATGTTAAGCAGGTCAGGATGGTCTTTCAGGTCCTGCGTGACAATGCTTTATTTGTGAAGGGCTCAAAATGTCTTTTTGGAGTCCAGAAGATTTCTTTTTTGGGTTTCATTTTTTCTCCTTCTACTATTGAGATGGACCCAGTCAAGGTTCAGGCTATTCATGACTGGACGCAGCCTACATCTGTTAAGAGTCTTCAGAAGTTCTTGGGTTTTGCTAATTTTTACCATCACTTCATAGCTAATTTTTCTGGTGTTGTTAAGCCTTTGACGGATTTGACCAAGAAGGGTTCTGATGTGACTAATTGGTCTTCTGCGGCTGTGGAGGCCTTTCGGGAGCTGAAGCATCGGTTTTCTTCGGCTCCGGTCTTATGTCAGCCAGATGTCTCACTTCCCTTCCAGGTGGAGGTTGATGCTTCCAAGATTGGAGCGGGGGCTGTTTTGTTGCAGAGAAGCCCCGATGGCGCTGTGATGAAGCCATGTGCTTTCTTTTCAAGAAAGTTTTCGCCTGCCGAGCGGAATTATGACGTCGGTAATCGGGAGCTGTTGGCTATGAAGTGGACATTTGAGGAGTGGCGACGTTGGCTCGAGGGAGCTAAACATCGTGTGGTGGTCTTGACTGATCACAAGAATTTGATTTATCTCGAGTCGGCCAAGCGGCTGAATCCCAGACAGGCTCGTTGGTCGTTGTTTTTCTCTCGTTTTGATTTCATGGTCTCGTACCTGCCGGGTTCGAAGAATGTGAAGGCTGATGCTCTTTCTAGGAGTTTTGTGCCTGACTCTCCTGGAGATTCAGAGCCGGCTGGTATCCTTAGAGAAGGGGTGATTTTGTCTGCCATCTCCCCAGATTTGCGACGTGTGCTGCAAGAATTTCAGGCGGATAGACCTGACCGCTGTCCACCGGAGAGACTGTTTGTCCCGGATAGATGGACCAACAGAGTCATCTCCGAGGTTCATTCTTCGGTGTTGGCGGGCCATCCTGGAATATTTGGTACCAGAGACTTGGTGGCCAGGTCTTTTTGGTGGCCTTCCTTGTCGCGGGATGTGCGTTCCTTTGTGCAGTCTTGTGGAATTTGTGCTCGGGCTAAGCCTTGCTGTTCTCGTGCCAGTGGTTTGCTGTTACCTTTGCCTGTCCCGAAGAGGCCTTGGACGCACATTTCCATGGATTTTATTTCAGATCTCCCTGTCTCTCAGAGAATGTCTGTCATCTGGGTGGTGTGTGATCGTTTTTCTAAGATGGTCCATTTGGTGCCCTTGCCTAAGTTGCCTTCCTCCTCCGAGTTGGTTCCACTGTTTTTTCAAAATGTGGTTTGTTTGCACGGGATTCCTGAGAACATTGTTTCTGACAGAGGATCCCAGTTTGTGTCTAGATTTTGGCGGACCTTTTGTGCTAAGTTGGGCATTGAATTGTGTTTTTCGTCGGCCTTCCATCCTCAGACGAATGGCCAAACCGAGCGAACTAATCAGACCTTGGAGACTTATTTAAGATGTTTTGTTTCTGCTGACCAGGATGACTGGGTTACTTTTTTGCCGTTGGCCGAGTTTGCCCTTAATAATCGGGCTAGTTCTGCTACTTTGGTTTCTCCTTTTTTTTGTAATTCGGGGTTTCATCCTCGTTTTTCCTCGGGTCAGGTGGAGCCTTCTGACTGTCCTGGAGTGGATGTTGTGGTGGATAGGTTGCATCAGATTTGGAATCATGTGGTGGACAATTTGAAGTTGTCACAAGAGAAGGCTCAGCTCTTTGCCAACCGCCGTCGCTGTGTGGGTCCCCGACTTTGCGTTGGGGACTTGGTGTGGTTGTCTTCTCGCTTCGTTCCTATGAAGGTCTCCTCTCCTAAGTTCAAGCCTCGGTTTATCGGTCCTTATAAGATTCTGGAAGTCCTTGGCCCTGTGTCATTCCGTCTGGACCTCCCGGCATCATTTGCTATTCATAATGTGTTCCATCGCTCGTTGTTGCGGAGGTATGTGGTGTGTTGTGAAATTGGATTTTGGGCTCCCCCGGTGGCCACTGGTGGAATTGAACTGGTGTGCATCATCCTCTCTGTTCACCTGTTTCCATCAGGATGTGGGAGTCGCTATTTAGCCTTGCTCCTCTGTCACTTCCATGCCGGTCAACATTGTAATCAGAAGCCTTTCTGTGCATGTTCCTGCTGCTAGACAACTCCCAGCTAAGTTGGACTTAGTCCTTGTTTGTTTTTGCATTTTGTTCCAGTTCACAGCTGTAGTTTCGTTTCTGTGTCTGGAAAGCTCTTGTGATCTGAAATTGCCACTCTGATGTTATGAGTTAATACTAGAGTCTTAAAGTAATTTCAGGATGGTATTTTGATAGGGTTTTCAGCTGACCATGAAAGTGCCCTTTCTGTCTTCCTGCTATCTAGTAAGCGGACCTCAATTTTGCTAAACCTATTTTCATACTACGTTTGTCATTTCATCTAAAATCACCGCCAATATTTGTGGGGGCCTCTGTCTGCCTTTCGGGGAAATTTCTCTAGAGGTGAGCCAGGACTATATTTTCCTCTGCCAGGATTAGTTAGTCCTCCGGCCGGCGCTGGGCGTCTAGGGATAAAACGCAGGCTACGCTACCCGGCTACTGTTAGTTGTGCGGCAGGTTTAGTTCATGGTCAGTTTAGTTTCCATCCTTCCAAGAGCTAGTTCTTATGTTTGCTGGGCTATGTTCTCTTGCCATTGAGAACCATAACAGTTTGACCGGCCTAAAAGGGTTAAATTAATTGACAGAGAAAGGAAATAAAAAAGAGAAGTCTGCTGAAGATTTTTTTTTTTTTTTTTCTCAGTTCTGAGTGTGCTTGTAATTGAATCTCTTGCAAGTCTGCCTATATTGCAGCCTTTCTCTCTCTCTCTCTCCTTCTAATCCTGGAATGGCTCTGTGTTCACCTGTTTAAAATGGATATTCAGAGTTTAGCTGCAGGTTTGAATAATCTCACCACGAAAGTTCAAAACTTACAAGATTTTGTTGTTCATGTTCCTATATCTGAACCTAGAATTCCTTTGCCTGAATTCTTCTCGGGGAATAGATCTTGCTTTCAAAATTTCAAAAATAATTGCAAGTTGTTTTTGTCCCTGAAATCTCGCTCTGCTGGAGATCCTGCTCAGCAGGTCAGGATTGTGATTTCCTTGCTCCGGGGCGACCCTCAGGATTGGGCTTTTGCATTGGCTCCAGGGGATCCTGCGTTGCTCAATGTGGATGCGTTTTTTCTGGCCTTGGGGTTGCTTTATGAGGAACCTCAGTTAGAACTTCAGGCGGAAAAGGCCTTGATGTCCCTATCTCAGGGGCAAGACGAAGCTGAAATATACTGCCAGAAATTCCGTAAATGGGCTGTGCTTACTCAGTGGAATGAGTGCGCCCTGGCGGCGAATTTCAGAGAGGGTCTCTCTGATGCCATTAAGGATGTTATGGTGGGGTTCCCTGTGCCTGCGGGTCTGAATGAGTCCATGACAATGGCTATCCAGATCGATAGGCGTCTGCGGGAGCGCAAACCTGTGCACCATTTGGCGGTGTCTACTGAGAAGACGCCAGAGAATATGCAATGTGATAGAATTCTGTCCAGAAGTGAACGGCAGAATTTTAGACGAAAAAATGGGTTGTGCTTCTATTGCGGTGATTCAACTCATGTTATATCAGCATGCTCTAAGCGTACTAAGAAGCTTGATAAGTCTGTTTCAATTGGCACTTTACAGTCTAAGTTTATTCTATCTGTGACCCTGATTTGTTCTTTATCATCTATTACCGCGGATGCCTATGTCGACTCTGGCGCCGCTTTGAGTCTTATGGATTGGTCCTTTGCCAAACGCTGTGGGTATGATTTGGAGCCTCTTGAAACTCCTATACCCCTGAAGGGGATTGACTCCACCCCATTGGCTAGCAATAAACCACAATACTGGACACAAGTAACTATGCGGATTAATCCGGATCACCAGGAGATTATTCGCTTTCTTGTGCTGTATAACCTACATGATGTGTTGGTGCTTGGATTGCCATGGCTGCAATCTCATAACCCAGTCCTTGACTGGAAAGCTATGTCTGTGTTAAGCTGGGGATGTAAGGGGACGCATGGGGATGTACCTGTGGTTTCCATTTCATCATCTATTCCCTCTGAGATTCCTGAATTCTTGACTGAATATCGTGACGTTTTTGAAGAACCTAAGCTTGGTTCATTACCTCCGCACCGGGAGTGCGATTGTGCCATAGATTTGATTCCGGGTAGTAAATACCCTAAGGGTCGTTTATTTAATCTGTCTGTGCCTGAACATGCTGCTATGCGAGAATATATAAAGGAGTCCTTGGAAAAGGGACATATTCGTCCTTCGTCATCTCCCTTAGGAGCCGGTTTTTTCTTTGTGGCTAAGAAAGATGGCTCTTTGAGGCCGTGCATTGATTATCGGCTTTTGAATAAAATCACGGTTAAATATCAATATCCGTTGCCACTGCTGACTGATTTGTTTGCTCGCATAAAGGGGGCCAAGTGGTTCTCTAAGATAGATCTTCGTGGGGCGTATAATTTGGTGCGAATTAAGCAGGGGGATGAGTGGAAAACCGCATTTAATACGCCCGAGGGCCACTTTGAGTATTTGGTGATGCCTTTTGGTCTTTCAAATGCCCCTTCAGTCTTTCAGTCCTTTATGCATGACATTTTCCGTGATTATTTGGATAAATTTATGATTGTGTATCTGGATGATATTTTGATTTTATCGGATGACTGGGACTCTCATGTCCAGCAGGTCAGGAGGGTTTTTCAGGTTTTGCGGTCTAATTCCTTGTGTGTGAAGGGTTCTAAGTGCGTTTTTGGGGTTCAAAAGATTTCCTTTTTGGGATATATTTTTTCCCCCTCTTCCATCGAGATGGATCCTGTCAAGGTTCAGGCTATTTGTGATTGGACGCAACCCTCTTCTCTTAAGAGTCTTCAGAAATTTTTGGGCTTTGCTAACTTTTATCGTCGATTTATTGCTGGTTTTTCTGATGTTGTTAAACCATTGACTGATTTGACTAAGAAGGGTGCTGATGTTGCTGATTGGTCCCCTGCTGCTGTGGAGGCCTTTCGGGAGCTTAAGCGCCGCTTTTCTTCCGCCCCTGTGTTGCGTCAGCCTGATGTTGCTCTTCCTTTTCAGGTTGAGGTCGACGCTTCTGAAATCGGAGCTGGGGCGGTTTTGTCGCAGAGAAGTTCCGATTGCTCCGTGATGAGACCTTGTGCTTTTTTCTCACGTAAATTTTCGCCCGCCGAGCGGAATTATGATGTTGGGAATCGGGAGCTTTTGGCCATGAAGTGGGCTTTTGAGGAGTGGCGTCATTGGCTTGAGGGGGCTAGACATCAGGTGGTGGTATTGACTGACCACAAAAATCTAATTTATCTTGAGTCCGCCAGACGCCTGAATCCTAGACAGGTGCGCTGGTCGTTGTTTTTCTCTCGGTTTAATTTTGTGGTGTCCTACCTGCCGGGTTCTAAGAATGTTAAGGCGGATGCCCTTTCTAGGAGTTTTGAGCCTGACTCCCCTGGTAATTCTGAACCTACAGGTATCCTTAAGGATGGAGTGATATTGTCTGCCGTTTCTCCAGACCTGCGGCGGGCCTTGCAGGAGTTTCAGGCGGATAGACCTGATCGTTGCCCACCTGGTAGACTGTTTGTTCCTGATGATTGGACCAGTAAAGTCATTTCTGAGGTTCATTCTTCTGCGTTGGCAGGTCATCCTGGAATCTTTGGTACCAGGGATTTGGTGGCAAGGTCCTTCTGGTGGCCTTCCCTGTCTCGAGATGTGCGAGGCTTCGTGCAGTCTTGTGACGTTTGTGCTCGGGCCAAGCCTTGTTGTTCTCGAGCTAGTGGATTGTTGTTGCCCTTGCCTATCCCGAAGAGGCCCTGGACGCACATCTCGATGGATTTTATTTCGGATCTTCCTGTTTCTCAGAAGATGTCTGTCATCTGGGTGGTGTGTGATCGTTTCTCTAAGATGGTCCATTTGGTTCCCCTGCCTAAGTTGCCTTCTTCTTCCGAGTTGGTTCCTCTGTTTTTTCAAAATGTGGTCCGTTTGCATGGTATTCCGGAGAATATCGTTTCTGACAGAGGTACCCAATTCGTGTCTAGATTTTGGCGGGCATTCTGTGCTAGGATGGGCATAGATTTGTCTTTCTCGTCTGCTTTCCATCCTCAGACTAATGGCCAGACCGAGCGGACGAATCAGACCTTGGAGACATATTTGAGGTGTTTTGTGTCTGCAGATCAGGATGATTGGGTTGCTTTTTTGCCTTTAGCGGAGTTTGCCCTCAATAATCGGGCCAGTTCTGCCACCTTGGTGTCTCCCTTTTTCTGTAATTCGGGGTTTCATCCTCGATTTTCTTCTGGTCAGGTGGAATCTTCGGATTGTCCTGGAGTGGATGCTGTGGTGGAGAGGTTGCATCAGATTTGGGGGCAGGTAGTGGACAATTTGAAGTTGTCCCAGGAGAAGACTCAGCTTTTTGCCAACCGCCGGCGTCGGGTTGGTCCTCGGCTTTGTGTTGGGGACTTGGTGTGGTTGTCTTCTCGTTTTGTCCCTATGAGGGTTTCTTCTCCCAAGTTTAAGCCTCGGTTCATCGGCCCGTACAAGATATTGGAGATTCTTAACCCTGTGTCCTTCCGTTTGGACCTCCCTGCATCTTTTTCTATTCATAATGTTTTTCATCGGTCATTATTGCGCAGGTATGAGGTACCGGTTGTGCCTTCCGTTGAGCCTCCTGCTCCGGTGTTGGTTGAGGGCGAGTTGGAGTACGTTGTGGAAAAAATCTTGGACTCCCGTGTTTCCAGACGGAAACTCCAGTATCTGGTCAAATGGAAGGGATACGGTCAGGAGGATAATTCTTGGGTGACTGCCTCTGATGTTCATGCCTCCAGTTTGGTCCGTGCCTTTCATAGGGCTCATCCTGATCGCCCTGGTGGTTCTGGTGAGGGTTCGGTGCCCCCTCCTTGAGGGGGGGGTACTGTTGTGAAATTGGATTTTGGGCTCCCCCGGTGGCCACTGGTGGAATTGAACTGGTGTGCATCATCCTCTCTGTTCACCTGTTTCCATCAGGATGTGGGAGTCGCTATTTAGCCTTGCTCCTCTGTCACTTCCATGCCGGTCAACATTGTAATCAGAAGCCTTTCTGTGCATGTTCCTGCTGCTAGACAACTCCCAGCTAAGTTGGACTTAGTCCTTGTTTGTTTTTGCATTTTGTTCCAGTTCACAGCTGTAGTTTCTTTTCTGTGTCTGGAAAGCTCTTGTGATCTGAAATTGCCACTCTGATGTTATGAGTTAATACTAGAGTCTTAAAGTAATTTCAGGATGGTATTTTGATAGGGTTTTCAGCTGACCATGAAAGTGCCCTTTCTGTCTTCCTGCTATCTAGTAAGCGGACCTCAATTTTGCTAAACCTATTTTCATACTACGTTTGTCATTTCATCTAAAATCACCGCCAATATTTGTGGGGGCCTCTGTCTGCCTTTCGGGGAAATTTCTCTAGAGGTGAGCCAGGACTATATTTTCCTCTGCCAGGATTAGTTATTCCTCCGGCCGGCGCTGGGCGTCTAGGGATAAAACGCAGGCTACGCTACCCGGCTACTGTTAGTTGTGCGGCAGGTTTAGTTCATGGTCAGTTTAGTTTCCATCCTTCCAAGAGCTAGTTCTTATGTTTGCTGGGCTATGTTCTCTTGCCATTGAGAACCATAACAGTGGTGCCTGTGGTTCCTCCGGTTGAGCCTCCTGCCCCGGTGCTGGTTGAGGGAGAATTGGAGTACGTGGTGGAGAAGATCTTGGATTCTCGTGTTTCTAGACGGAGGCTCCAGTATTTGGTCAAGTGGAAGGGCTATGGTCAGGAGGATAATTCTTGGGTTGTCGCCTCTGATGTTCATGCGGCCGATTTGGTTCTTGCCTTCCATGTGGCTCATCCTGATCGCCCTGGGGGTTTTCATGAGGGTTCGGTGACCCCTCCTTAAGGGGGGGGTACTGTTGTGAACTCTGTTTTCGGCTCCCTCTTGTGGTCACTGGTGGTATGGTGTGACTTTTGCTTTGGGCTCCCCCTGGTGGCTTTTTTTGTTATCCTGCTGGTCTCTGGCTATCAGCTGGTTCGTTATCCTCTGGGAGGTTCCTATATAGCTCTGTTTTACTTCCACTTGTTGCCGGCTGTCGATGTAATCAGTGCTACTCAGATTCCTTCTGACTACCTCGCTCCCAGTCCATCCCGGACAAGCTAAGTTTTGTTTGCTCATTTTTTGATCAGCAGTGTTTATCATGTTTTCTTGTCCAGCTTGCTAAAATGTGATTCCCTCGCTTTCTGGATGCTCTAGTGGACTGAGTTTCTCCCCACACACCATTAGTTGGTGCGTGGGTTCTTGAAATCTCGGGATGGATATTTTGTAAGGGTTTTTTATTGATCGCATAGACCCCTGCTCTATTTTCTGCTTTCTAGTACTAGTGGGCCTCTTTTGCTGAATCTGATTTCATCCCTACGTATGTGCCTTCTTCTTACTTCACCGTTAATATTTGTTGGGGGCTTCTATATCTTTGGGGATTATTTCTCTGGTGGCACGCGAGGTCTTTCGTTCTCTTTAGGGGTAGCTAGTTCCTTAGGCTGGCTCGAGACGTCTAGGAATTTTTTAGGCACGTTCGCTGGCTACCTCTAGTTGTGTTGGATAGGTTCAGATTTGCGATCAGTCCAGTTACCATCTCCCTAGAGCTTGTCCTTAGTTTATTCACTTGCTGGTCTATTCGTGATCCTCAGCCATTAAGGATCATAACACCTGACCTATCTATCGCAATTAATGACATCATGCTTTCCCTCGTACCGGAAGTCCGCTGCCTCGGAGTAACCTTTGACTCTGTCCTGTCCTTCAAACTGCGCATCCAAGTTCTTTCCACCTCCTGTCGCCTCCAGCTCAAAAATATCTCCAGAATCCATCCTTTCCTCAACCGTCAATCTACTAAAATGCTTGTGCATGCCCTCATCATCTCCCGCCTTGACTACTGCAACATCCTTTTCTGTGGCCTCCCTGGTAACACCCTTGCACCTCTCCAGTCCATCCTTAAAGGCCCAGTCACACATAGCGACGCTAAAGCGATCCCGACAATGATACGACCTGTCATTGATCGTTGCTGCGTCGCTATGTGGTCGCTGGTAAGATGTCAAACACTGAGATCTTCCCAACGACGCAGCAGCGATGCGGCGACCTGTAGCGACCTGTACAACGATGTCACATGGCAGCTATTATGACGATTCAGACCACGATGAGGGACGTCCTGTGAGACGTTGTAGTCAACGAGGTCGTTGGTAAGGTGTCAAACACAGCAATGTGTGCTACCCAGCGGGACCTTAACGATCAAAAAAAGGTCCAGGCCATTCCGACACGACCAGCGATCTCACAGCAGGGGCCTGGTCGCTGCTACGTGTCAAACATAGCGAGATCGCTACTGAGGTCGCTGTTGCGTCACAAAACTTGTGACTCAGCAGCGATCTCGCTAGCGACCTCGCTTAGTGTGACAGGGGCTTAACTCTGCTGCCCCACTAATTCATCTCTTGCCTCGCTACTCCTCCGCTTCCCCCCTCTGCAAATCTCTTCACTGGCTCCCATTCCCTCAGCATATCCAGTTCAAATTACTAATACTGACCTACAAAGCCATCCATAACCTGTCTCCTCCATATATCTTTGAACTAATATCCCAATATCTCCCCTCACGTAATCTCCAGTCCTCCCAAGACCTCCTTCTCTCCTCCACGCTTATTCGCTCCTCATCCAACTCCCTCCAAGACTTCTCCAGAATATCCCCCATCCTCTGGAATTCTTTGCCCCAACACCTCCGACTATCAACCACATTCAGATCCTTCAGACGGAACCTGAAAACCCATCTCTTCAGGAAAGCCTACAGCCTGCACTGACCCCGCTGCCTCCTCATCACTACCGGAGATACTGCCTCACCAACACTGGAGCTCCTGCAACCCTCAACCTATTGTCTCCTTCCCCATAATCCTGTAGAATGTAAGCCCGCAAGGGCAGGGTCCTTGCCCCTCTGTATCAGTCTGTCATTGTTAGTTTGTTTACTGTAAGTGATATCTGTAACTTGTATGTAACCCATTCTCATGTACAGCACCATGGAATCAATGGTGCTATATAAATAAATAATGATAATATATCATCACGAGCCCCAGCTCACTGAGCCTAGCACCACCTGTATATACATCAGCCCAGTCACAGCCAGCCCCCAGCCCCTGTATATACATCACCCCAAGCCCCCAGCACCTGTATATACATCAGACAATCCAGGGTATGTATCTTGTGCGTTTATTATTTTGCCAAGCGAGGGCCTGCAAATGGATTGAGAGAGCAATAAATTATTAAAACAACCGCTGTGTTTATTTCATTAAAATACTTTTAAATCATGTGTGTGTGTTTTTTAACCCTTTCAAACAATTGGATTAATAATGGATAGGTGTCATAATTGACGCCTCTCCATTATTAATCTGGCTTAATGTCACCTTACAATAGCAAGGTGGCATTAACCCTTCATTACCCCATATCCCACCTCTACAGGGAGTGGGAAGAGAGTGGCCAAGTGCCAGAATAGGCGCATCTTCCAGATGTGCCTTTTCTGGGGTGGCTGGGGCAGATGTTTGTAGCCACGGGGGGGCCAATAACCATGGACCCTCTCCTGGCTATTAATATCTGCCATCAGTCACTGGCTTTACCATTCTGGCGGAGAAAATTGCGCGGGAGCCCACGCCAATTTTTTCCGCCATTTAACCCTTTATTTTAGCAGCTACAGCGCTGAAATTTTGCACATACACACTACTAACATTAGTAGTACCACAAAAACAACGCACCAAAAACGCAGTCAACGCCGTCCAATAGTTATAAATATACAAAAACCTTTATTGAAAGTTTAAAAAAAAAAAAAAACACAAGTGTACAGCATGGCAGGAAAACATCCCCTATACAAACCCGCACACACATGTCAAAAAGGGACCAAGTTGCGGTGCATGGGCACTGTTATGGATCACAGAAATAAAGATCCATATATAAAGTCCTGATCACATTTACTGTATGCTAACATCAATCAGAGGTACCTGTGACCATATAGATATAAAGCAAAAGATCAAGTACACACCACAGTGGCAAGTGACGGTACCCACGCACAGCAACCGCGTCCTCCCCGACGCGCGTTTCGGCGATTTGCCTTCCTCAGGGGGGATGCCCGAAGATGAGGGGCATCAGTTAAATATCATATGACCCGGAAATAGCGGTTATAACACTTACACATACTTTGCTTCAAGGGTTCCTTCTACCTACAGCTCCAGGGGACTGCCATGGGAGCGGCCTTTGCGCCCTCCTATGCCAACCTCTTCCTGGGGCTGTGGGAGAGGGACCTTCTCCTGTCGGGCGAACAGGGATCAATTGACCGTGTCCCTTTATGGACATGGTACATGGATGACATCTTCTTCGTATGGCAGGGCACATCCGTCCACCTTGCGCAGTACGTCTCCTCTTTGAATGGCAACGATCTGAACATTCATTTGACACTGACGTGGAGTGATACATCTATTGATTTTCTAGATGTGACAATTGAGAAGGACACTAATGGTTTTCTTAGCAGGGACATTTTCCGGAAGCCGACATCCACCAATACCCTGTTGCACGCATCCTCTGGTCATCCTCAGCATATGATACGATCTATTCCGGTGGGGCAGTTTCTTCGCCTTCGGCGCATCTGCTCCACCGAGAGTGATTTTGAGAGAAGAGCTGAGGAACTGAGAATGCGTTTCAGGGCATGAGGATATAGTGGCAGATCCCTCAAGAGGGCATACCAGAGGGCTAGACATACTACATGCCACGATTTACTTTATGGCAGTCAGCATGGACAAGTAAGTAGGATTAATAATAGCAACAACAATATTAGGTTTATTACCACCTATAATTCCAAGGCCAACCAGATAAGGAGAGCCTTGGACAAGGCTTGGCCGATCCTTCAGGTTGACCCAGTAATGAAAAAGTTCATCCCTAAAAGACCATCTATTACATTTAGGAGAGCTGCTAATCTTAGAGATCAGCTGGTCCACAGTCATCATGTGGGACAGTCCCCGACAACTTTCTTGGATGGGTTCACTCCAAGGGTGGGTTGTTTTCCATGTGGTCGGTGTGTCGCCTGTCCCAACATTGATAAAAGTGATTCTTTTTCCAATTCTAGTGGAACACAGGTGTTCTCAATTAGACAACGTATCACATGTAATACCAGATACGTTGTCTATTACGCTACATGCCCCTGCGGATTAATTTATGTTGGTCTTACGACCCGCCAACTTAAAGTCCGCATTAGGGAGCATGTGTTGGGGATACAGGCGGCCGCCGGCCACATTGATACAACCACACTAAAAACCCTGCCGAGACATTTTAAGGCGTACCATGGCTGTGATGCCACTTTGTTGAGAGTGAGGGGAATTGATGCCCTCAGGATCAACATTAGAGGTGGCTGCTTATCTAAAAGACTCAGCATGCTGGAAACACGCTGGATTTGGCGTTTACGTACTGTCCAACCAGAGGGATTAAATGAGTGTTTGTTGTTTGCCCCGTTCCTGTAGTCGCCGGGCTGCTGTGCACCTTTTGCTCTGTACTGCTCCGCATATGCTGTCTCTTATTGTTTTTAACTTGCGTTTTATTATTTTATATTTGTAGTTTTTTTCTCGGATTGTGACCGGTCTGTGTGAGAATCACCCTATCCTACTACAAGAAGAAACTGGATTTGTTCGATATGTATCCCTGTGGACTACTTGGGACGAGTATTTATGCACCCCATCATGCACCAGCTTTACACACCGGATATTCTGGACTATATGATGGGGAGTTTATCCCTGTGTGATATGCTATATATAGATATGGATGTTGGTATATTGTTTTTTGTATAGATAACTTAAGGGCGGTTAGTAGGGTCATAGAATCCATATATGGGTGGTGGTGACTATGGTGGGTGATTTATTTTTCTATATGGTTGTGTTTTTTATATGCCCATATATCTGTTACATTTTCTACATCTAATAATATTTTTTGCCATATATACGATGTATTTTAGAATGACGGTCACTAAGCGGACTATCACTGTTATTGCTATATGTTTTTTTGATGCTTATTCAATTATGCTGCGGTTAGAGATTTGTGTATTACATCTGCAATCCGTAATGAGGTATGCCATCACACTTGCCCTTTAGTAAAATGGCTGCAGTGGTTCCTTGCGCATGCGCAGTTGCTTCCTTCCTGTCTCCGGTTCCTGCAGTGTCTTGTGGGGCGGATCACATGGGGCCCGTGTGTTTCCGGTCTTGCAGACCGTGCGGACCGGATATGGGGGGAAGCAAAGTATGTGTAAGTGTTATAACCGCTATTTCCGGGTCATATGATATTTAACTGATGCCCCTCATTTTCGGGCATCCCCCCTGAGGAAGGCAAATCGCCGAAACGCGCGTCGGGGAGGACGCGGTTGCTGTGCGTGGGTACCGTCTCTTGCCACTGTGGTATGTACTTGATCTTTTGCTTTATATCTATATGGTCACAGGTACCTCTGATTGATGTAAGCATACAGTAAATGTGATCAGGACTTTATATATGGATCTTTATTTCTGTGATCCATAACAGTGCCCATGCACCGCAACTTGGTCCCTTTTTGACATGTGTGTGCGGGTTTGTATAGGGGATGTTTTCCTGCCATGCTGTACACTTGTGGTTTTTTTTTAACTTTCAATAAAGGTTTTTGTATATTTATAACTATTGGACGGCGTTGACTGAGTTTTTGGTGCGTTGTTTTTGTGGTACAATTATGTGCAGTTGTCCATTCACAGTTCAGGCCTGCCTTGATTTATTCATTTATATATGATATATCTAGATGGATCTGAGAACTAGGACAGGCCATGTATTCTACTGAATTATAACATTAGTAGTGTGGAATATGCAAAAAAAATGGGGATATGAGATAGTTTACTATATGTAAACCATGTCTCATATCCTGTCGGGTTTGTGCAGGAGAAATGAAAAGCCGGCAATTGAATTACCGACTTTTCACTAACACCGCTGCGTATTTCTAGAAAGTCACACTGCTGGTCCGTGTGGAATCCGTATTTTTCTCGCCCCCATAGACTTTCATTGGCGATTTTTTTGCGCAATACGCTGACAAACGCAGCATGCTGCGATTTTGTACGGCCGTAGAAAGCTGTATATTACGGATCCGTAATATACGGCTGATAGGAGCAGCCCCATTGAGAATAATTGTGCCGTATGTTATGCGAGTTTTATGGACGTAGTTTCTGCGCTCTTACGTCCGTAAAACTCGCATGTGTGACGCCGGCCTTACAGCATGACTCCTACTGGTATTATCTCCTTTCTGATGCGATCTCGTTTCTCACTGCTTCACAATAAACCTCGCTTCTTGTCCTTCCTTAAGACACCGCCACAAATCAGTGCAGGCGCGGTTCCGTAACGTTCTGTCTGTTCGCTAGGCCTCTGTCAGGATCCCATCCCTGACAGGGACCCCCCTGAATCTTCTCAAGCAACCCCTTCTCTCACTAGGTGTTGCCTGGGCAAAACCCAATCAGCTTCTCTCTAACTTCCTATCCAACCCCCAGTTTTACCAGATTGTGAGGAGTGGCCTAATACATAGCAGCCTTAGCTCCCCCTGGAGGCCAGACTGTGAAGTTTATTGGTGCCTGTTATACCTGGTCAGGTGAACTCCTTCAGTGCAATCAGACGTACCATCACTCCCCTTAGTGGCAAAGCGATGTTACTGCAATGACCAGGTCTCTGGGGCGCCGCACTCCCCCCCGGTTAAATCCAGTACTCCTGGACTGGGAAGAAAGCAACAATGCATGTCAGCAAAAAGACATACAAATTTTTGAAATGCAGAAACAAGTACATTTGAACAGAGCTTCCCTTTATGGGAGGTGTGGACACTTGAACGTTACAAACGGAAACATGGTTAAATATTTTAAATAACATTCTATAAATAACTTCTACTTCCCAGCCGGGTATTCTACTTAAGTGCAAATTCTGAACAATAATTTAACTTTGCCTTTAAGGACGTATAAGCTGAATCCACTAAAGGTTTATTATAAAACTCCTAAAATATAAATTAAGTTTTCTTTATTTTTCCTCTTCTAAGTGCAATACTCTTCTTTTTACTTTCTGATTGTTCATATGCAGGACCGCCTGTCTATCTGCCCAGGCCTACTGCCTCTTCTCTTAGTACAGAATCACTGAGCCATCTCTCTATTGCTCCTAGGAGGACTCACCCACTAACCCCTACGGGTCTACTTTCTGTCCTCAATCTCTAGCAACATTATCAAACATTTTCTATAACTGACTTAGCTGGCTACATATAACTTGCTATGTAAAACATTATTACTATTCACTCTCTCTTAAGGTAACATTATACATTAAGTGCAACTGGTGAACATCCCCTTTAAGAGGGAACCAAGTCTCTTTGAGGTAGTGCAACTTCTCAAGTTGCAAGTCCGTTTACAGCAGGAACTCCTGTACTGTTTCCAGGAACAGTTTCTTCGCAAAGAGTTCTTTTTCTTGTAAAACCAGTAGGGGGCACCCTTAATAGGGTGTGAACTATTTACAATGCAGTTTGTGAACCACTCACCGTTCATGATTCGGCAGTCTTTTCAAAATAGGGGTATAAAAGGAGCAAAACAAAAGAAGCAAAAGGATACGGATCCCGGGTCAACTAAGGGATCCCTTTAAAAGTAACCCTGGTCGGGTTTCAGCAGCAACAACAGGAACAAACAATTAAAAGAACTATTTACAGTTTGTAGAACTTTAAGGCTTCATTCTGACTGATCAGGAGGTGGCCTCCTTCCGGGCCTTGCCTGGTAAGTGGCCCTCTGTGATCTGGGAAGGCCCGATCCCCGGCCAGGCAACAGTGGGCTACCCGTCTCAGCCGAGAACGGGCGTGACCCACAGGCACACGGTGGGTCGGGATATTCTGGTGGTCTGCAGCGGAGGGTCCTGTTACCTTTTCTGCAGTGGGTACGACCTCCGAAGTCCCAGCAGCGACCTGGAGAGCTGCGCACCACTGCACGCCCCTGGCCGTCCAACCGACATCCCTCTGCCACCGGGTGTAGGTCACGGCATCTCCGGGTTCCAAGTCACGGTCCACATCATATCTTCCACCGCAAGGCTCCACTTCTCTCCGGTCGACGTGGACCTGCAGCGGCTCTCCGATCTCCTGTATAACTCCCCTTCCTACCCGGGAGTTAAAGAAAACCACTACACCCCAATGCGACGGTGGGACCTCCACAGCACCCGTCAGGTCGACCGGGGCCGCAGGTTGGGCCCTGTTCCTCCACGCTGCCATCAGGCGCCGCAGGTGCTCCACCGCCGGCAGGATTCTCAGGTCCGGCGTCTGCAGCTCAAACTCTGCCGCAGTCGGAATGGATAGAGCGGGGGACACTGGGGACAGGTGGATCTCCGTAGGCTGGCCCAGCCGGGAGATCACACGATCGTCAGCCTCCCGGCGACGGGCTACCCGCCGGGCCTCGGCCGCAGCCACCCACTCCTCAGATGGTGGCCAGCTGGGTCCCCCCAGCGGTAGCTCCGTGAGGGCCAGTCCTTGCAATGATGGTGACTCCGGGGCTGCTATGGGCGAGGCAGCCTCGTGCTGGGTCGGGTCGTCCCCATGCGGTGCTTCGGACGTCGCCATCTTTGTCTCCTCCTCTGTGTCTTCTTCCCGCGCTCTCTTTCGGGGGCGGCCCTGTCTCCATTGTCTCCACCCTCCATAGAGGATGAGAAGGCGGACCTCAGCAGCTGACGGACATGTCCTCAGGATGCAATAACATTTAGACTGGGCGGCCATTGTCTTGCGTGCTCTCCAGCTCGTTCACACCCACCTCACGCCCTTCTTCTTCTCCTGCGCTCTTCTTAGCGCTGTAATGGCGGCGGTTTTGGCGGGAACTCTTGATGGTAACAGCAATGCACAGTCTTTGTAATAAATCACGATTTAAGCACAGTTCAATCACAGTTCCAAGGCACACATGACCTGTTTCCCCAGGCCCAAGTAGATCCTGTTCGTGACGCCAAGTTGGAGCGCCCCCAGATGCAGGGCCGCGGGGCACTCGGTACCGGGCCTCTGAGTCTCGGTCTTGGGGTTGTCATGGTGGCCTGACCCGGTCCGTGACCCTGCTAAGGGGCGTCCAATTAAAGGTGGTGGTGCGTGGTGCAAGGAAATAACGAGGACACAGGGTTAGAGTCTCTTTACCGCTTTACTGTAGGCTTCAGGATCCGCAATCCCGAGCACTGCTAACAGGGCTGGCTTAAACCGGCCGGTCCGAAGGCACCTCCAGAGTTCCCTTCACAGGTGGAAATCAGTGCCTCCCTACTAGCGCCTGTGTGTTGTAGTACTTCCCTGCTGAGCACCACGGGATAGTCCTCACAACTGTTGTGTCTTATTCTGATGTTCCTTCCCACAACTCGTATCTTTCCTGATGTTCTTCTCCGTCCCCCAGATGATATGGCTAGGACGCACCCGTATGACGGGTAGGCCTGGAGTTCTTCATGGACCCTAGTGACGCCCCTCTCCCACAGTTGCCCCCTCTGTCTTCTTAGGTGATTTAGGTGAGACAGCCAACCTATAATTAACTGTCCTGCCGCTGTTTGAAGTAATGCTTGGAGCCCAGTACTTCCTCGGCGTTCCGGCCACCGGCGACACGCAACAGTAGGATGTTGCCTCGGTCTTACAGCACGACTCCTACTGGTATTATCTCCTTTCTGCTGCAATCTCGTTTCTCACTGCTTCACAATAAACCTTGCTTCTTGTCCTTCCTTAAGACACCGCCGCAAATCAGTGCAGGCGCGGTTCCGTAACGTTGTCTGTTCGCTAGGCCTCTGTCAGGATCCCACCCCTGACAGGGACCCCCCTGAATCTTCTCAAGCAACCCCTTCTCTCACTAGGTGTTACCTGGGCAAAACCCAATCAGCTTCTCTCTAACTTCCTATCCAACCCCCAGTTTTACCAGATTGTGAGGAGTGGCCTAATACATAGCAGCCTTAGCTCCCCCTGGAGGCCAGACTGTGAAGTGTATTGGTGTCTGTTATACCTGGTCAGGTGAACTCCTTCAGTGCAATCAGACGTACCATCACTCCCCTTAGTGGCAGAGCGATGTTACTGCAATGACCAGGTCTCTGGGGCGCTGCATATACATCAGACCAGCCAGCCCCTGTATAGACATCAGCCCAGTCACAGCAAGCCTCCAGCCCGTGTATACATCAGCCCAGCCACAGCCAGCCCCAAACCCCTGTGTATACATCAGCCCAAGCCCCCAGTACTTGTATATACATCAGACCAGCTAGCCCCTGTGTATACATCAGCCCAGCCACAGCCAGCCCCCAGCACCTGTATAAACATTAGCCCAGCCCCGGCCCAAGCTCAGCACCTGTAGTGATTGCCTCAGGTGCACACGGGTACTAGGAGCTCCTCCGGATGCCTGAGACCTGCTCCTGATAGGTTCAGCGGTGCGCTGCAACCAGGGGTGGGAGACGGGGGAGTAGAGCGCTCTCTCTCCGCCCACAAAGAACGTCCTGATGTTCAATGTCAGGTGTTCTTAACCCCTATGTGCAGGGCACCCGGGCCAGTGACTCACTGATGCGTGCACCTGTAAAACCGCCGTGGCCGAAGATTTAAAGGGTCGGCGGCAGGAAGAACAGGAGGCCAGACCTCATCATGATAGGTGCACTGTGCGCCCCTGCTTCTGGCAGCTGCCCCACGGTGGGTACGCTCATGGCAGCAGCTGCTCAGCATAGGAGTATTAGCAGGACAAGGAGTTTTGCTGGTTGTGGATAGATGGAGACGGTGCAGAAAATGTTAGAAGTCAGATGTGTCTTTGTTGTAATCTTTGAGGCTGAGTCCTGGCTGGGGATTTTGTCATGTCAGTCTGGGCCAGATGGAAAAGATGGGAAAAGTGACTCCACCAAAAAGACGGTCTGCTGTAATTCACCATAACTGTGCTGCAGTCTTACATGTTCTGCAGGGCTGGTATTGTCACCATATGGCAGTAATATCACTATGGCAGTAATATCGATGTTTGTCTTTGCATGGAGTTTTTTTTCAGTAACAGCACAGTGATCTGCTGAGGTTCCCCCACATCCACTACTAGGGTGCGTCACCCAGCTGTAATCAGGGTTACATGGTTAGGGGCCCACTCAGAAGTTTTGCCCTCCCGATCAAAACCCCTAGCTATGCCTCTGTTGCAATACATGTCTATGTAAATGAAAAAGTAGGTTATGAAGTGAACAAAACAAAAAAAAATTGTTCTTACACTTAAAAATGTTCCTAGTTTTCAAAATGTTAAGTAATCATAATAATACTAAAGTTTTTTCTTCAAGTCGTAAAAATAAAATATTATTTTACATTGGATCTCAATATTCATTTTATCTGAATCTAGTCAATGACAACTTTATTATTTTCTGAAAACTGAGACAATAAAATATGCAATTTTCTCAGATGAGTTATAGTTTTAAATAACACCAATAATTTCACCATATAGCTCCGGCAAAAATTAAGAGACCACCACATCAAAACCCTGTCATGGGCAGCCCAATCTCCAGACCTGAACCCCATTGAAAACCTCTGGAATGTAATCAAGAGGATGATGGGTAGTCACAAGCCATCAAACAAAGAAGAACTGATTACATTTTTGCTCCAGAAGCAGTGTGAAAGACTGGTAGAAAGCATGCCAAGACGCATGAAAGCTGTGATTAAAAATCATGGTTATTAAACAAAATATTGATTTCAGAACTCTTCCAGAGTTAAAACATTAGTATTCTTATTTCTAAATGATTATGAACTTCTTTTCTTTGCATTATTTGAGGTCTGAAAGCACTGTTGTTTTAAAAAAAAAATTTGACCTTTTCAGAAAAAAAATACAAAATTTATTGCTGGGAAATTTGGAGACATGTTGTCAGAAGTTTATAGAATTAAAGAACAATTTACATTTTACTCAAAAATATACCTATAAAGAGAACAATCAGACAAACTGAACATTTTGCAGTGGTCTCTTGATTTTTGCCAGAGCTGTATAGTGTGCTGAAAAAAATTAAGTTGGGTGGAATTGAAAAGAAAAATAGCAATTCCTCAATTGTTTTTTGCAGGTTTTCTTGTTATGATATTTACTTAAAGGGAACCAGTCACCAAAATAACCTGCTGATATGATGTTTATCTGCAGGTTAACAGTGTTAGTAACTTGCCCGATGCCCGCACTTACCAGAAATTTGCAGGGAGAAAATAAACTGTATTCTTGCAGATGGCAACTTACTTCCTCCCCTCTTCTTCCCAGAAACCATGTCTACGCTCCACCTACACCTCCTTGCGTCCTGCGGTGTTCTGCGTACCTATCTTTAACATTGGGTACGCAGGGACGTACGTTGTATGCGGATGCCTCCACATGTGCCGTTTTGGTGCTGCGCTGAACGCAACATGTTGCATTTTGTTGCAATTGGCGCAGCGCCAAAACGGTGCATGCGGACGCATCCGCATATAGCGTATGTCCCTGCGTACCCAATGTTAAAGAACAGTATGATAACACCTCCTGGATCAATTCACAGGATAATAAGCCAAATTCTAATGAAAACTAAAATAGTAAAAATAATTATCCCCAGTGTTATACCAATAAAAAGTGGGAACAATTCATATACCAAGAAAAACCAACCAATGAATAATAATACTAATAATACTAATAATACTAATAATAAATACAAATAAAAAGTGTGCGCTTATCAGGACATTTAATACAAGCATGAAAATTGATATAAAAGGCGATATAAAAACAATTAATAATGAATAGTGGACCTATAAAAGTGAATGATCTCCTAAAAAGGATATCAAGGATCTCCAAAAATTCTTTAAGTGGAACAAACACAGGTAACACTAAATAAAAACAGTGAATCAATTATTGAATGTCAAAATAATAGTGCTAAAGTGAACTAATTAAATAATATATTAACCTTGGCAAGTGCCAACGTGCAGCGTGTCACATAGTAAAAGCTCAAACCCCCATATGGTCCATAAAGTGCTTTATGCAGTATGCAAAGGGGAGGAGAGATAATGGAGATCAATACAATAAGGTGCCACTTGGTCGAAGAGATGTACACACCAAGTGGCACCTTAAGGTATTGATTTCCATTATCTCTCCTCCCCTTTGTTTGCACACTGCATAAAGCACTTTATGGACCATATGGAGGTTTGAGCTTTTACTATGTGACACGCTGCACGTTGGCACTTGCCAAGGTTAATATATTATTTATTTATTTATTTATTTATTTATTTTACTTTAACACTATTATTTTGGCATTCAATAATTGATTCACTGTTTTTATTTAGTGTTACCTGTGTTTGTTCCACTTAAAGAAATTTTGGAGATCCTTGATATCCTTCATTCATTATTAATTGTTTTTATATTGCCTTTTATATCAATTTTCATGCTTGTATTAGATGTCCTGATAGGGCACACTTTTTATTTATTATTATTAATATTATTATTATTATTTTTCACTGCTGTTGCTATTAAATAAAGATATATATCTTGTATTACATTAACTTGTCCGGATTTTCATGGTTTATCTATAGTTCTGGTGGCTGGTTTTCCCAATGTTAAAGATAGGAACGCAGGGCACTGCAGGATGCAAGGAGGCGTAGGCAGAGCATAGGCGTGGTTTCAGGGAGGAAGAACGCTGTCATCTGCAGCACTCCCGTATGCAAGTCTAAAACCAGCCTTAGACATTTAATTTCTAGAGGACAAGGTCTATATAGCATGTATAATAATCTTTATTTTTATACAGCGCTAACATATTCCACGGTGCTTTACAGTTTGCACACATTATCATCACTGTCCCCCATGGGGCTCACAATCTAAATTCCCTATCAGTATGACTTTGGAATGTGGGAGGAAGCCGGAGAACCCAGAGGAAACCCACACAAACACGGAGAGAACATACAAACTCCTTGCAGATGTTGTCCTTTGTGGGATTTGAACCAAGGACTCCATTGCTGCAAGGCTGCAGTGCTAACCACTGAGCCACCGTGCTGCCCCGCCCAGCCATATATAGTACTCTGGGTCAGTAGCTGATCTCTACAAAGCCACAGTCTAAACCCTTCATCGGTACCCATGTACATGCCAATAGGTATTAATTTCACATACGCCCTGTACACATTCACTGCTTATACACGATAGATACTCCGACCAACATCCCACAAACCATTGTTATACATGCTGTCTAAAAATCTGGTTTTGTTTTAATAATGCTAAACACATGGGAGCTCTTTTGTTGTAATACAGTCAAAGCAGTATTTTCAAAGGGCCATTTACATTTCAAGACAGAAACCAGAGTCGCAGTGGGATGATCAATGCAATATGGACTTTATGTGAAATAAAGATCTGCAATGTATTATATTCCACCATCTAACGTTAAAGTCCACGGTTATCTTCAGGAGATGCATATTTCTAGTCGACCATGCCAAGTATAACTGTTTTGTTTAATATAGTCATTTCTTGGTAGGAAATCTAACAAATGCAACGTAGAACCTACATCTATGTATCAAATAGTCTATCTAAAAAAAGAACATTCAATCCATGTTGTCAAGATAAGTTACTTTGCAGAGAACATACACAGCTTGATTTCCACTTCTCATTCATGCAACATGAGGACTGATGTAATATGTGGGTCCATGTCACCTCATACACTCCATTCATTAAAGAAGAGTTTATCTCTGAAGAATCTGGCGTGTTTAAAGCAAACATGAACATTTTAATTGGATACTTAAAATTCTGAATGTCAACTTAAGAATTTCTAACCTTGTGCCTATGAGTTATTTTCATTTTTAAATCGTTGTACTCGGTCCCATACTATCCAAGTGTAAAGCATGTCTCCAAAATTCAAGGACTGTGCTAATGCCATTCATAGTCCCTGAGATGTTCTTCTTGAGAGTCAATTGTCATTCCAAGAACATTATAAAATGTTAGCTTTATAGGAACCCCTTAGATTCTCACTTTAGACCACATCCACATTCTTCCAGCTTTGACTCAATTATCAGAGTTTACTGTAGACCCTTCTCTCTTTTACATCACACCTAAAACAGACTCAGACTGCCCCATCAAAAGTCATTATGTCTCATTAGAGAAGCCTCAATGCCCCTATGACAAGTAAAGTGCAGTCAATGATCCATTTGCCAAACTCAATGACCTTCTTAAAAACAAATACATTAGCGTAAATCTCAATACTGAAAAGCTTGCAATTCCATGTAAAATACACATGGGGAAAGGAAAGAGACGCTGAGAGAAAGAATCCCTCTGATCATAAGAGCCTACACATTGCAAAAGAAGAAAAGTGGACCCCGCTGATCATAAGAGCTGACACTCTATAGGAGAGAGAGAACTCCACTAACCTTTTCTTTTTTTTTATCGATCTGCTCATCTCTAGTCACCATTGCAGAGGAGTGTAATCCTTTCTTCACCTTTTGCCAGCATTGTTACTTTCAAAATACCCAGTACAATTGCATAAGAGGCATTACTCATACATTAAACGATTGCATATCATCATATAAGAAATCACAGTAGGTGTCAGCAGTCTGCTCATTCCTTTACACCAGAAGGAGCACATCTTGGGGAACAGAACCATAACTAACCGCACAGACCATCAAACTCACAGACAGGTTCAGGGCAATAATATGACTTTGGGCACACTTTCTGAATTTTGACCATAGGCACTCGTAAATAGATGTGTAGCTCAGAAATGTTACAGTATGTTTTGAAGTTGACTATTTTTTTAGAATATGACTATATTCAGGGCATTCATGTTTATAGGAAAACTTATTTAAGGCTTTAATGCCAATTGGTCTTCCAGAATAACCTCATAACAGCCACAAACCTTTTCAAAGGTTTTATGGAGCGATGAGATGAGAGTGACTCTTGTCAGACCAGATGGATGGGCCAGTGGCTGGATCAGTAATGGGCACATTCATACCTCTACTTTCACTCATATGGCAGCAAGGTCAAGGTGTGTTAGTTGGACCTTTCCTGGTTGAAGATTTTTTTAGAAGACACTTTCTTCAAGCAGTGGTACATTTATCATTGTTTGAAGAAAATTATTTACCTCTGTCAAAATGGAACACGTAACAACAAAAGATGTTAATACTTAGAAACAGTCTCAAAATCCAGCAACAGCCAACAGTATATATGTGCGGTGTATGAAAACAGACATGTCCACAGTGAATCGTATGCGTAATATTTTCAATTTAAAAAAAAAAAAACAGTATTTTCCCCTGATGAAAAATCTTACCCAAAATGTGACATTCTTTGCTAAATGTGGTAAGTAATTTGCCGCAACAGCCAGCTGTATTGTTGTGGTGGGTATGGTTGCTAAATTTGACAGCTATAACAGTTGTAAAACCTTAACCTTTTTTATTTCTTTGTTTTAATTTTTTACTTTTTAAAATGTTTCCCTCTTTGCTAAAAAAAATGCAACATATGTAAACCTAAAATATTGTATTACTAGGTAGGTAGACACAAGAAAAATAATTTGCAGCAACAGCCAACAATGTTATTCTGGACGGATGTTTGATAAATTTGACTAAGTAAAAATGCAACATAGCCAAAAATGCCACATTTCTAAATAGGTACACATACAGTTGGGATGTACATTGTACAGGGTATAATTTTGGATTACCACAAACTAGCAAAGTATGCAAATTAATAAAAGTGAACATTTTTAACAAGAAGCACACTTTGTCAGATAGACAGAGGTAGACATTCCTGGATTCTGAAGATTTGTGATTTGCATCTAAAAAAAGTGATGCCTGTGACACACAAGCCCAGGTTTCAGGATTTTTCTTTGCTAGCACAATTAGGACACAGGGTATTAGACAGCTCTCTTGGTTTGACATCATAGTGTGTGAAGAGGAAAATAAATCATGTTATTAAGATTCCAAGCTTTTTTTTGTAGTATATCACAGATTAATTCACAGTCACACAGCAGCTACAGCGCTTCTCTATCTCACTTTAATCGTTTTATTATTATTTACAGACTCGGTACCATTGCCATTTTCAACACTAGTGCAGTAGTACATCATAGTCCAATTTTGGCCTTTTTCTGTCTCTATGTGAATGACCTGTGTGCTCTGACCTCCTGTAACTACACTGTTAAAGCATAAAATCGTACTTCTTGGGCGGCCCTCATCTTTCATACTGGCTGTGTTAGACTATGCTAGACCATGTGACATGATGGATTGCATTTTGAGGAAGCCCACCTGGCCACACTTAATATCATTAGCCCGATTTGTGACTTCAGCAGTGTGTTATATGGCGCCAGGTTTTTTATTTTTGATAGATCTGCACAAATCGAGTCACAAAATATTAAAATTCAAAAAGACATGCGAATTTCAGGAAATTCGATTCCCAGTCGATTTTCCACGGATTGATTCATTCAGTCCTACTTCAATACCTCTCTGAATTTCAGTAAGTAATCTGAAATGTCAGAATATATTTGAACTAAAAGGGTTAACTGCAAAAAAAAATAATTAGCTTGCAAAATAACTGAAGTTTTCTGTAGCAAATAGTTATTTTATAGTGTGTTTTCGGTTCTATTCACAATTATATTTTTCTTCTAAACACGTAATAAAGTGCAACATGTTCTATGTGAGAAAAGTAAAGACAATTGCTGATCTGCTCTCCAAACTGTAGAAACATGTCCAGCAGATGTTTAAAGGGAACCTATCACCCCGTTTTTTTCGGTATGAGATAAAAATACTGTTAAATAGGGCCTGAGCTGTGCATTACAATAGTGTAGTTTGTGGACCCTGATTCCCCACCTATGCTGCCGAAATACGTTACCAAAGTAGTCGTTTTCGCCTGTCAATCAGGCTGGTCAGGTCGGATGGGCGTGGTTTCTTCCCCCAGATATTGCGTAGTTTTCCGTTGGTGGCGTAGTGGTGTGCGCATGTCCAAGGTCCCGAATCCTGCACAGGGGTGTAAAAATAGCAGCGATGTCCGTTATTCCATTGGTGATCGGTGGGCGCGGCCATCTTGCTTTGGCCGCGCGTGCGCAGAAGCGGCGCTCTGCTGGCCGCGGCTTCAGGAAAATGGCGGGATTCCGCGCATGCGCAGATGGATATCGCGGCGGCCAGTTTCCTGAAGCCGCGGCCAGCAGAGCGCCGCTTCTGCGCACGCGCGGCCAAAGCAAGATGGACGCGCCCACCGATCACCAATGGAATAACGGACATCGCTGCTATTTTTACACCCCTGTGCAGGATTCGGGACCTTGGACATGCGCACACCACTACGCCACCAACGGAAAACTACGCAATATCTGGGGGAAGAAACCACTCCCATCCGACCTGACCAGCCTGATTGACAGGCGAAAACGACTACTTTGGTAACGTATTTCGGCAGCATAGGTGGGGAATCGGGGTCCACAAACTACACTATTGTAATGCACAGCTCAGGCCCTATTTAACAGTATTTTTATCTCATACCGAAAAAAACGGGGTGATAGGTTCCCTTTAACTGCTATTGTAAAAGGTAAGGATAAAGGACTAACATACATTTATATCCTATCTTGGGAAAATATGGCTTGTATGGAAATATTTCTTTAAAAGTTATAATTTTGAGATATCTCTTCAAATTTAACCCCATTTTACTCGTTATAGTATGATGCTTATAGTACTAAACTATTAGACTCATATTTAGAATTTAGTTATGACTCTATAAAGAGTTACAAAACCTGAGCAACGAGAATATTCGCTCATCACTATTACTGAGACACAATCAGAGTTTTTAGATGTAGCATGTAGCAGAACTCAAAAGCTGCCCCCAAGCACACCACAGTTTTCTGTGTACATTGTCTATTGACAGTGAGCTACTTATCAGAGGACGGGGTGTGATCGGACCACTGGACATGATGGAGCTAGTCAGATATCCCTGGAATCAGTGTATCACCCCCTACCTCATGCTGTCCTCAAATTACATAGCAAAAGCCTGCTGGCGGATTCCCTTAAACTAAACTTTTTTTTTATGTCAGCGCTGGAGTAGTGTTACTAAGAAGAGGCAATACCTTACCAATCAAAACATCATGTGTGCAAAAGCAAGGTATATGTGTGAATAAAGTTTAACTTTTAATAAATTCAAGATAAAATAATGGAGCCCTTTAGTCCACTGAGGAAAAACAGAACATACAACACACAAAGAAGTCACCTAGAGAACATCACTTAGCCGTAGTGATGGAAATATATAGACATGGGTAAGGGAATGAAAATGCTGCAACATATAAACATTTCAACACTGAAGCCCTAAACAGCCAGCAGGCAATATCTTATTTAAAGAATTGTTCATAGCACTTAGATTAATGGCCTGGTGAGTAATAATAAATGACATATATGAAAAAAAAAAAGAAAACAATCTCACCCAGTGTTGCTCCTCGTTCAACCAGATTGTGTTTCCAAGACAACACTTGTAGGTCCTGTTTGTCCCAAATACGATGGGGGAGGCTCTCACATGTGTCCGTACATTACCCCACACAGGAACATATCATAGGACCTATCATAGTGTGTCCCCAAAGTTTAACTCCCGTCCCGACGCGTTTCATTAGTTAGATCATCAGGGGAGATATGGACTATTAAATATAATATGGGAAAAAAATCACACCTTCCCACTAGGTCTCCGATGTGCTCTCCTTCAACAGGTTAATCAATGTGCCTTCAACCCTCTTGCTGAAAAATACTCTGCGTCCAGAATGCTAGTAATCCTGATCCTGGGCCCGCAGTCTAAGACCCAATATTGCGATGCTGCCCGCCAACTACACTATTGACAGTAGTCAATATGGCTATGGCATTAGCGTGCATGTTGGGTAAAATCTGTACGTTTATTGGCTGTCTAACAGCCGTGAAACATGCAGGGCGGGGACTTAAGCATGGCACTCCAACACTTGCGATACTCAATTGAGTAACAAATGTACCCAAGCACCCCAATGCTCGATCAAATATCAAGCAATGGCTGACAAACAGCCGCAAAACATGCCGGGCGGGGACTCAAGCATGGCGCTCCATCACCCGGGCTCGCTCATCACCAATAATGAATTAATAATTTTGTCATGGAAAGACGTACATTTTTCTGATAAGATATATTACAGAGTCGCTTATTTTCAAGTACTATTGATTTATGAAGCAAAAATTAAAACAAAGGATACGCTTTAAGACTTTAAAGGGAACCTGTCCCAGAAGAAACACTATTAGCCTGCAGATATGGTGTTAATCTGCAGGTTAATAGCATTGTTCACCTGCCTGGAGCTTTAACTTAGCTGAACGCTGCCAGGAGAAAATGAGCTTTATTCTCCCCTGCAGCATTCGGTTTCTGTCATGGCGGTGGTAGTTCAGTCACCGGCGGCTGTATCCACACTCCCCAACACTGACTGACACTGGCTCTGCTTTGGGGTTGGGTGACAGTCAGGTCTGGGGGGTGAGGTTACAGCCGCCGCTCAGTACACCCAGAGCGGTGACTGAACAAGTGCCGATGCCGCCTCATGACTGAAACCGAAATGCTGCCAAGGGGAATAAAGTTCAATTTCTTCCCGCAGCATTTGGCTAAGTGCGGGTGCGGGGAGGATAGTTATGCTACTAACCTGCAGATTAACCCCATATCTGCAGGTTGACAGCGTTTTTTTGGTTACAGGTTCCCTTTAATAGAGCTTTGATCCAAATTAAACCTAGAAAATAGTGACATGTAAAAAGATATTTTGCTATTCTTACATGTGGTAAATCTATATTCACCTAAATCCATTGTAAGATGAATTTAGAAAACTGACATCACATGTTCATGGTCTTTTTTCCTCAAATCTACAGTTGTGAACTGGGAAAATAATCAATCTTTACAAGAGCTGAGCATTTACCAATATGGTGTATTGCATATTGCTAGTTTCTTGGAGATTCCCATAGTTCCTACAGGGAGCAAGAGAAATGCAGGGGTGTGATGTCTGACTGTCTCCATCTATTACATTTCCTGTTAAGTAGTGTCACGGTAAAAACAGGTCATTATAGTTGTATAAATCAGGAAAATGGCAGCGCTCCAAACTGACAAGCCGGAAAATATATATACCTATGACACTTACTTCACCCCGGCCCACATCCATAAAGTGATGAGAAAACAGTGAGAAAAGGATCGTCCTGCAAAAAATATTCTGTTATTACAAGTACACTCCTTGCTTTGTAAGTGGCGTCTCTATATATTACAGATTGGTTTTATGGATACCGTCAGACTCATGAAATAATAGGATCTAGAGAGCAGCTCTCCGGAGAGATCTAAAGAGGTTCTCTGCCCTCAATTTATCATGTAAGTCTGTATTATTGCCATAAGAAATAATAAGTACTAAGGACTTACATTCATGGGGGTGTAGTACTGTATATATAACTACTGCCCTTGTGGCGCATCAATTAATTCTGGATACAAGATTTATTAAGCGTGTTGGAAAGCTCCGTTGTGTGAAAATCAACACTGTTTCTCCATGTCTATTTATCAATGTGCCTGTGTAATATTTTGCCTGTATAAATAATATTCAGATGAGAGTTTCTGCAACAGATAAAAAATGTTACCCATGGGGACCTATACTTTCTGCTGTAAAGTTATTGCCTTAAAAAGAATTTCCACTCTTTTAAACTTATTTTACTTCATATGTTCAAAATGTTGTGGTGAATAATTTCTTAATCCAAATTTACATGGTGGCTATAAATTGTCTACACACCTCTTTTAAAATACCAATTTTTGTTATGTTAAAAAGCTACCGAGAAGAATCATTTTAGAACTTTTTCCACCATTAAAGGGGTTATCTGGGACTTTTCCAATTCTTTCTTATGGGGCGAAGAACTTACAAGCAGGTAGTGGCTAACTACCTGCCCTTTGTGTCCCGCGACAATGTCTGCCGACTCAGAGTATTCACGTACCTCTCTTGCCGGCGATTTTGACATCATGTCAACAGAGCAGCTTCTTATTTTCTACTCTGCTCTGTTGACGGGGTGTCTCTGCTGATGTTATGCTGATTGATATGACTGCGAAGAATTTTTCCATTATGTCAGTCCATGAAAATCTCACTGAACTCGCATGTCATCTGAGTGCAGACAGATTTTTTTCATGGATCCATAGACACGATTGGGTGCGATCGAATTTTCAGATTCCCATCATGCATGTTGCAATTTTTTTCCCTCAAAATACTTTGAATAGAATAACATTGGTAAGAATGCTGTCCATCAAAACCTCGGATAGCACTCACCCAATTAAAATGGCCCTAAATGTGAATGGCTAATTGTGAACACAATAACATTCCAAGTTATAATAGGGTGTTCACACTTATGCAACCACATTATTTTTATTTCCCCCTCAAAATTATTTAAGTTTATTTTATCCATGATTTTTTGCAAATTATTGGTGACATTAAATATAGAAAATGTTTTGAAAGGATCCTTCTTGATATGATATTTTTACATGACAAAAACTTGGCATTTTGGGTGTTTAGGCTTTTTATATCCATTATAGACGTTAAAACTCTATTTCTTTTTTGATACATTGCTCCGTATGCCATGCATGTATTTCAATGTAAACAATATGGTCACCACAAAAGGAAGTTCTACGGCACACTGATATATATTGTACTGAATAATAACATAATAATGTCATAGACTACGAGAAAGTCAAAGATGATATGCCATGGACTTCCTTAGCTGCCACCCTGTATGTGCTCCTTCCTACAGTCCCTACCCATCATCCCTACTGTACACGCGCTTTGGCAAAGCTAATGTTTATTTGGCCCTGCCAATAAAGCTTCTTTGAATTTGAAAATTTGAATTTATAATCAGAATGCTTCCATGCTCCCTAATGGTGGTTACAGGCAATCATGTTATCTTTTAAATCCATGTTGATGCACGACTTTGCTGTTCTGCTCAGAACAGAGATTTAACCATGTAATATGTATGTACAGTATGTATATACAGTATATATTTCAAATATTATTTTGCACATATTTTTGGAAAAAATAGCGAAGATGGTAATGATGAGGATAAAGATTGGAGAGAAATCAGCTTCCTCCTCCACTTATGAGAAACTTCTTCCCTTCCACCCTGCCTCCCGAACTTGTAATCCACTGTGAAAAGACAGTTAAAGTCCCTCATGCTTAGAGGAAACATACTGCAGGTGTCATGTGACACTTGGAGTGGGGAGGAAGCGGAGTGAGGACCAGGGATATGGAACAGAGAAAGGAAGACTGTCATAGAGGAAATTTAAAATCCATAAAGATATCTCCAGAGAGGGGACATATCACCTTCACATTGAACATATGTGATTAATTATAACTGGGGAAGTGAGAAACTAATTATAACTGGGGAAGTAAGATTGAGCTATAGAGTTGGCACTTAAACATCCATTAAAGTAGGGACCTCCTGCTGTGAACAGGTAATTACAACAAGGACTCTTATGAGAACCAGACAAAAATGCTAGGATTCGTGTAGATAGAGGTGGAGAAGTACAGGGGCCTCCTATGTTCAAAAGACTAAACTTTCCTCTGTCTGAAACACTTTGGAGCCAGTAGTCATGAATATTAGGGTTTGCATTGACACAATATTTATGGGAGATATATTTCTGGCATCGTAGCAAGGGGACAAACATAACGCATTCACTGACATCACTGTAATACCATTCTAACCCCTCCAACATAATATCGGCCCAATAGATGATGCTATCCATGCCATGATTCACCTCTATAGAAAGGTAAAATTGCAATAGGAAACATGACAACAATATCTCCTGCCTGGGACCTCCAGGGGCACAGATATCCTGAAAGTCATACAATGCAGACCTAGCACATACCACAACCAGCACTCACATGAGCTCACCAAGGGGAGGCATCTAATAAAATGAGAGTTTGGGTGTCTGCCATTGTTCATTCTGAAAGACATAGTTCACTGCGAGAGTGTTCCATTTTCCTAATCGGAGTGCTTCCCTCCTTAAAGGTAAGAGCAATTCCTGCAACATCAGGTTTAGTTATGTTCCCATTTTTTAGTTACATAGTTATTAAGGTTGAAGGAAGACTTTAAGTCCATCTAGTTCAACCCATAGCCTAGCATGCCCTAACATGTTGATCCAGGGGAAGGCAAAAAAAACCCATGTGGTAAGAGTAAGCTCCATCATGGGGAAAAAAATTCCTTCCCGACCCCACATACGGCAATCAGACTAGTTCCCTGGATCAACGCCTTATCAAGGAATCTAATATATATACCCTGTAATATTATACTTTTCCAGAAAGGTATCCAGTCCCCTCTTAAATTGAAGCAATGAGTCACTCATTACAACATCATACGGCAGAGAGTTCCATAGTCTCACTGCTCTTACAGTAAAGAATCCGTGTCTGTTATTATGCTTAAACCTTTTTTCCTCCAGACGTAGAGGATGCCCCCTTGTCCCTGTCACCGGTCTATGATTAAAAAGATCAGCAGAAAGGTCTTTGTACTGTCCCCTCATATATTTATACATTAACATAAGATCACCCCTTAGTCTTCATTTTTCCAAACTAAATAGCCCCAAGTGTAATAACCTATCTTGGTATGGCAGACCCCCCAGTCCTCTAATAACCTTGGTTGCTCTTCTCTGCACCCGCTCCAGTTCAGCTATGTCTTTCTTATACACCGGAGACCAGAACTGTGCACAGTATTCTAAGTGTGGTCGCACTAGTGACTTGTATAGAGGTAAAATTATGTTCTCCTCATGAGCATCTATGCCTCTTTTAATGCATCCCATTATTTTATTTGCCTTTGTAGCAGCTGCCTGACACTGGCCACTGAATATGAGTTTGTCATCCACCCATACACCCAGGTCTTTTTCATTGACGGTTTTGCCCAGAGTTTTAGAATTAAGCACATAGTTATACATCTTATTACTTCTACCCAAGTGCATGACCTTACATTTATCCCCATTAAAGCTCATTTGCCATTTATCAGCCCAAGCTTCTAGTTTACATAAATCAGCCTGTAATATAAAATTGTCCTCCTCTGTATTGATTACCCTGCAGAGTTTAGTGTCATCTGCAAATATTGAAATTCTACTCTGAATGCCCCCTACAAGGACATTAATAAATATGTTAAAAAGAAGAGGGCCCAATACTGACCCCTGTGGTACCCCACTACTAAACGTGACCCAGTCCGAGTGTGCTCCATTAATAACCGCCCTTTGTTTCCTATCCCTGAGCCAACTCTCAACCCACTTGCACATATTTTCCCCTATCCCCATTATTCTCATTTTATGTATCAACCTTTTGTGTGGCACCGTATCACAAACTTTTGAAAAGTCCATATACACTACATCTACTGGGTTCCCTTGGTCCAGACCGGAACTTACCTCTTCATAGAAGCTGATCAAATTAGTCTGACATGATCGGTCCCTAGTAAACCCATGTTGATACTGGGTCATGAGGTTATTCCTCTTCAGATACTCCAGTATAGCATCCCTTAGAATGCCCTCCAGGATTTTACCCACAGTAGAGGTTAAACTTACTGGCCTATAATTTCCGAGTTCAGTTTTTGTCCCCTTTTTGAATATTGGCACCACATTTGCTATACGCCAGTCCTGCGGTACAGACCCTGTTATTATGGACTCTTTAAAGATTAAAAATAATGGTCTATCAATGACTGTACTTAATTCCTGCAGTACTCGGGGGTGTATCCCACCCGGGCCCGGAGATTTGTCAATTTTTGTGATTTATAGACGCCGCCGTACTTCCTGCTGGGTTAAGCAGGTAACATTAAATTGGGAATTATTATCACTAGTCATATTGGCTGCCATGGGATTTTCTTTTGTAAATACTGATGAAAAAAAGTCATTTAGCATATTGGCTTTTTCCTCATCCTCATCCACCATTTCCCCCAGACTATTTTTAAGGGGGCCAACACTATCATTTTTTAGTTTCTTACTATTTATGTAGTTAAAGAATATTTTGGGGTTATTTTTGCTCTCTCTAGCAATGAGTCTCTCTGTCTCAATCTTTGCTGCCTTGATTTGCTTTTTACATAATTTATTTAATTTTTTGTATTTATTTAATGCCTCCTCACTACCTACTTCCTTTAATTCTCTAAATGCTTTCTTTTTGTCCCTTATTGCGCCCCTTACAGCTCTATTTAGCCATATTGGTTTCCTCCTATTTCTAGTATGTTTATTCCCATTCGGTATATACTGTGCACAGGTCCTATCCAGGATGCTAATAAATGTCTCCCATTTTCTTTGTGTACTTTTATGTCTCAGGATATCGTCCCAGTTAATTGCACCAAGATCCTCTCTCATCCGTTGGAAATTTGCCCTCCTGAGGTTTAGTGTCCTTGTCACCCCTCTACTACACATCTTATTAAAGGAGACATGAAAACTTATTATTTTGTGATCACTATTCCCCAAGTGACCCCCAACCCTTATATTTGATATGCGGTCTGGCCTGTTGGTTAATATTAGGTCTAGCAGTGCCCCCCTTCTTGTTGGGTCCTGAACCAGTTGTGAAAGGTAATTGTCTCTCATAGTTGTCAAAATCCGATTACCTTTACTGGAACTGCAGGTTTCTGTTCCCCAATCTATTTCAGGGTAGTTGAAGTCCCCCATAATAATGACTTCTCCTTGAGTCGCAGCTTCATCTATTTGCTTTACAAGGATATTCTCCATTGCTTCCATTATTTTTGGAGATTTATAACAAACCCCTATCAGTAATTTATTATTTTTTCCCCCTCCCCTTATCTCCACCCACAGGGACTTTACATTTTCATTAGATTCACCTATATTATCACGCAGGATGGGTTTTAAGGTCGATTTTACAAACAGACACACCCCACCCCCTCGCTTATCTGTATGGTCATTTCTGAAAAGGCTATAGCCCTGCAAGTTAACAGCCCAGTCATGGCTCTCATCCAGCCATGTTTCAGATATCCCCACCATGTCATAATTATGTTCCAACAACATTAGTTCTAATTCGTCCATTTTGTTGGCGAGGCTTCTGGCATTAGTATACATGCACTTGATGTTCCTCTCTGTACCTCTATTCTTTCTTAAATTACTAACTGTTCTAACCCCACCCCCCATGCCTCCGCCACCCCCAACTTCCTTATTTGTGCCCAGGTCTCTATCTGCACTATCTTCCCCACCTATAAAATTAATACCCTCCCCCCCATTCCCTAGTTTAAACACTCCTCCAACCTTCTAACCATTTTCTCCCCCAGCACAGCTGCACCTTCCCCATTGAGGTGCAGCCCATCCCTAGCGTAGAGCCTGTAGCCAACTGAGAAGTCGGCCCAGTTCTGCAGGAACCCAAACCCCTCCTTCCTACACCAATTCTTGAGCCACTTATTAACCTCCCTAATCTCCCGTTGCCTCTCTGGCGTGGCACATGGTACAGGCAGTATTTCAGAAAATACCACATTGGAGGTCCTTGCTTTCAGCTTGCAGCCTAATTCCCTGAAACCATCTTTAAGGACCTTCCACCTACCTCTAACTTTGTCATTTGTGCCAATGTGCACCATGACCGCTGGGTCCTCACCAGCCCCTCCCAGTAATCTGTCCACCCGATCAGCGATGTGTCGGACTCGAGCGCCAGGTAGGCAGCACACCGTTCGACGATCCCTGTCTTTGTGACAGATTGCCTTATCTGTTCCCCTAATAATTGAGTCCCCCACTACCAGCACCTGTCTGGCCTGCCCTGCTCTCCTATTTCCCTCCTTACTGGGGCAGTCACTCCTCCGGCTTTCAGAGGACATGCCTGGCTGCAGCAGTGCTACCCCTGTACTGGCACCCCCCTCATCTGCCAACTTAGCAAACTTATTGGGGTGTGAAAGATCAGGACTAGCCTCCCTGGCACTCTTCCCTCTACCCCGCTTCCTAACTGTCACCCAGCTAACTGCCTCACTGTCCTGCAGCTCCATCCTACCATCCCCCTCCTCATCTATCCCATTGAGCGTCTGCTCTGTGAGCAGAAGACTCCTCTCCATATTGTCTATGGATCTCAGTGTTGCCAGCTGCACATTTAGATCCAGTATCTGGGTTTCCAAATGCACAACGTGCTCACATCTCGCACAGCAGTATGCACCCTCGACCGGCTGATCAAGGACTGCATACATGTAGCAAGATGTGCACTGGATGGCATTAACAATTGTGGAGCACATTTCCTAATGGGGATTGCACCAGACAGAAACGTTAAATAAAAATAAATACAAAGTATTAATTAACACTTGGAACAGCAATTCCTCCCTTGGAAACTCCCTGATTCCAAAGTCACTGAGTCACAAGTCACACTTACCGCTATTCACACTTACGCTCAGGTCACACTCAGCTCGCTCACACTCGCTATGCTGAAGATTTAAAGATTTTTTTTTTCATTTTTTTTCCTCTATTTCCCTTCAACAACAAGCCACCTTGCTGTTCAAATGCACTTCCAAAAAGGACTTGAGCCCCAAACAGCTGCCCCTTATAAACCCTTGATTATGACCGCCCACCCTAAGTTAACCCCTTGTGAATATAGCTACTCCCAATTCAACAACTCACACAAATTCACACAGGTATTTGTTAAAGGCCTTCCAAATACCTCTTCACTGAGTCACAATTCACACTTACCGCCGTCCACACTTACGCTCAGGTCACACTCAGCTCGCTCACACTCGCTATGCTGAAGATTTAAAGATTTTTTTTTTTTTGTATCATCTTTTACATTTTTCACAAACCCTGCTATGTTTATGGATTAAATATATAAAATTTGATAGCTCTGTTCCTCTTGCTCTGTAAACCACACACATGAAGCCATATGCTACCATAACTTGTGTACAATCGGCCTCTGTAAACGATTGGTCATGACAGCTAGTAGTTCTTTTTGTTATTTTGGAGTTGGCAGCAGAATTGCATCCCCTGACAAGCTGTTGACGACATTGGGATTTGTGTTAACCTATCGGGGTACTCCTCGACAACTGGTGGCAGCTGTGGGATCTACGTGATCTCCCTTATCCATTTCTGTGCCATATTGGAGGCAGAGGTGGGATCTGCGTGACCTTCCCACCCGGGTGTTATCTTTGACAAAGACCCACAATGAAAGCTCTGTGACAAGTGTTATAACCTCACATCAGCGTTTGATTCAGATCAGGATATCTCAGCTCTGCTGTACAAAGTCCTCTAAGTCCCTGCAGCTTTTCTCTGAGCTAAAAAGTAAATCAAGAGCAGGAATCCCCTTCTCTATGCTGTGCTGTGTTGTCTGTGAAAGGTATCACTATAGATTGTCTCCATTTCCAGCTCCCAATTGGTTGCAAATAATAGGTGTAGTGTGTAACAGTTAAAACTGGTGAGGATGCATGACCGCGTATCGCCAATAAAGGATCCTTTCCGTAAGAAATCTTCGTCCCCAACTACTCTGCTCCCTTTAAACAACTCCATTTAACTACCCAAGAAATTCACAAGAAGACATAATTTTCTTTTGGATAATTTGGCCACAGCGGCCATTTTATTAACAAACAAATACATGAATAACAACATGTAAACATTGTAAATATAAAAAACCTCGAGGGGAAGGTTCTTGGAGCTAAAAAATCTGGCTCATAATAGGCAGAAAGCCTACCACAAAATTTAACCAAAAAACACGTATTTACCCTCAGCCGTAACCACCAGCTCGAGGGCACCATGTAACCCATTTCGGGCAAACCAACCACAAAGCTCCCGAGGTAAACACCCCGTCCAGAGCCCATAACAAAAGCCAGATCAACCCTATAAGCCTCATCACCAACTCCAAGAACCCCACCCCCTGCCAATCCGCCACTGTGACGATAATAACAAAAAATTCCTTCCCTTTAATGAGTTGAACAGAAACAAAAAAGTTCAACTAAAAATGAAAATAACCATCACGCAGACCTCCACTAAAAATATGTTCGCCTCGGATTGCCACTAAAAAAGGGAGGGTGGGAGGGACTCACTTCGCCTGTCTCTGACCAACTGACCCCCTTCCCGCACTTTTCCCAAGCCCCCTCCTACCATTCCCATAAAATCCCCGCCCCATTCCTATCCTACCAATCCTGGAACCCCCTGTTTAATTTTTCAAAAAATACTGCACTGCTCCCATGGCAACGCAGTCATGTGGGGGCTTCCTTTTACAGCCCCCACTCTGGATATAAGTTACATAATGGCCATAAATGGTGTTATTCCTCATCTACACACCCATGACAGCTTATTCTGAAAAGTAACTTGAAAGCACAGTTATCCTTTAATACATTTGCCTCATGAACCACTATCAAACACTATGAGAAAACTAAGCCAAAAAAGGGGCTCATGTGTTTTAAGATTGTTTAGGTACACCATGAAAGTTTAAAAAAACTTCTAAGATGTGGGCTATCTTTTGATGCCAATCATATGTGTACCACTTATGAACTGAACGATAAATGAGTATTGAGAAACCCATAGAGAATCTAATGACTAGCCAATAACATTGTCATTTTTATATATAACTAGCTGTACTACCCGGCTTCGCCCGGGTTAATGACTGCTGTTAGCAAAATAGAATGTGTTAACAAAAATTTATTCTGCACACAAAAACCACAAAACAAATAGATAGAAATGTAATTATTAAAAGGCAAAAACTAAGCTAATAGAAGCATTTCTTAACATATATTAGCTTTGTTATACTGAGAATGTCTTTGTTGCCTATATTAACCAATCAGAGCTCAGATTAATTAACTGTAGCAAAATAGAAGCTGAGCTGTGATTGGTTGCTATTGGTAGCCTGATAAATCCCCAGCCAACAGAAAGCCCTCCCCCCTGGCAGTATATATTAGCTCACACATACACATAATAGACAGGTCATGTGACTGACAGCTGCCGTATTTCCTATATGGTACATTTGTTGCTCTTGTAGTTTGTCTGCTTATTAATCAGATTTTTATTTTTGAAGGACAATACCAGAATTGTGTGTGTTTTAGGGCGAGTTTCATGTGTCAAGTTGTGTGTGTTGAGTTGCGTGTGGCGACATGCATGTAGCGACTTTTGTGAGATGAGTTTTGTGTGGCGACATGCGTGTAGCAACATTTTGTGTGTCGAGTTGCATGTGACAGGTTAGTGTAGCAAGTTGTGTGCAGCAAGATTTGTGCATGGCGAGTTTTGCGCGTGGCGAGTTTTATGTGTGGTGCGTTTTGAGTATGTGCAAGCTTTGTGTGAGGCAACTTTTGCATGTGGTGCAACTTTTGTACATGTGGCAATTTTTCTGTGTGTGCAAGTTTTGCATGAGGTGAGTTTTCCATGAGGTGAGTTTTGCACGTGCGGCGAGTTTTGCGTGAGCCTAGTTTTGCATATGGCGAGTTTTGCATGTAGCGAGTTTTGCGCGTTGCGAGTTTTGAGTGGTGACTTTTGTGTTTCGACTTTTATGTGGCGAGGTTGGTGTGTGTGTGGTGAAATGTGTGCTGAGGGTCGTATATGTGTTCAAGCACGTGGTAGTGTGTGGCGCATTTTGTGTTTGTGTTCATATCCCCGTGTGTGGTGAGTATCCCATGTCGGGGCCCCACCTTAGCAACTGTATGGTATATACTCTTTGTCGCCATTGCTCTCATTCTTTAAGTCCTCATTGTTCACATCTGGCAGCTGTCAAATTTCCTCCAACACTTTTCCCTTCACTTTTTCCCCATTATGTAGATAGGGGCAAAATTGTTTGGTGAATTGGAACGCGCGCGGTTAAAATTTCACCTCACAACATAGCCTATGACGCTCTCGGGGTCCAGACGTGTGACTGTGCAAAATTTTGTGGCTGTAGCTGCGACGGTGCAGATGCCAATCCCGGACATACACACATACATACATACACACATTCAGCTTTATATATTAGATATACCTGTATGTAATCTCCTGTATATAGTATATACCTGTGTGTCATCTCACCTATATATAGTATATATCTGTGTGTCATCTCCTCCTGTTTATAGTATATACCTGTATGTCATCTCCTCCTATACATAGCATATACCTGTATGTCATCTCCTCCTGTATATACTATATACCTGTAGGTAATCTGCTCCTGTATATAGTATATACCTGTGTGTCATCTCCTCCTGTATATAGTATATACCTGTATGTCATCTCCTCCTGTATGTAGTATGTACCTGTATGTCATCTCCTCCTCTATATAGTATATACCTGTGTGTCATCTCTCCTGTATATAGTATATATCTGTGTGTCATCTCCTCCTGTATATAGTATATACCTGTGTGTCATCTCCCCTGTAAATAGTATATACCTGTGTGTCATCTCCTCCTGTATATAGTATATAGCTGTATGTCATCTCCTCCTGTATTAGCCCTCGTTCACACGTTATTTGGTCAGTATTTTTACCTCAGTATTTGTAAGCTAAAATGGCAGCCTGATAAATCCCCAGCCAACAGTAAGCCCACCCCCTGGCAGTATATATTAGCTCACACATACACATAATAGACTGGTCATGTGACTGACAGCTGCCGGATTCCTATATGGTACATTTGTTGCTCTTGTAGTTTGTCTGCTTATTAATCAGATTTTTATTTTTGAAGGATAATACCAGACTTGTGTGTGTTTTAGGGCGAGTTTCGTGTGTCAAGTTGTGTGTGTTGAGTTGCGTGTGGCGACATGCATGTAGGGACTTTTGTGAGATGAGTTTTGTGTGGCGACATGCGTGTAGCAACTTTTTGTGTGTCGAGTTGCATGTGACAGGTTAGTGTAGCAAGTTGTGTGCAGCAAGTTTTGCGCATGGCGAGTTTTGCGTGTGGCAAATTTTATGTGTGCTGCCTTTTGAGTATGTGCAAGTTTTGTGTGAGGCAACTTTTGCATGTGTTGCAACTTTTGTGCATGTGGCAATTTTTCTGCGTGTGGCAATTTTTCTGCGTGTGCAAGTTTTGCGTGTGGCGAGTTTTCCATGAGGTGAGTTTTGCCCGTGTGGCGAGTTTTGCATGTGGAGAGTTTTGCGCATGGCGAGTTTTGAGCGGTGACTTTTGTGTTTCAACTTTTATGTGGCGAGGTTGGTGTATGTGTGGTGAAATGTGCGCTGAGGGTGGTATATGTGTTCGAGCACGTGGTAGTGTGTGGCGCATTTTGTGTGTGTGTTCATATCCCCGTGGTGGTGTGGTAATTATCCCATGTCGGGGCCCCACCTTAGCAACTGTACAGTATATACTCTTTGCCGCCATCGCTGTCATTCTTTAAGTCCCCCTTGTTCACATCTGGCAGCTGTTAATTTGCCTCCAACACTTTTCCTTTCATTTTTTCCCCATTATGTAGATAGGGGCAAAATTGTTTGGTGAATTGGAAAGCGCAGGGTTAAAATTTCACCTCACAACATAGCCTATGACGCTCTCGGGGTCCAGACGTGTGACTGTGCAAAATTTTGTGGCTGTAGCTGCGACGGTTCAGATGCCAATCCCGGACATACACACATACACACACACATACACACATACACACATTCAGCTTTATATATTAGATTTTAATGCAGCATCTTTTTCATTATATTCTTTTGATACGTGTCTTGTGCTCTACTATGAAGATTTTCTTGCCTGCAAATCCAAAAGAAGCACATATACACGTATAGAGCATATAGAGGAGGAGAGAGCAAGAAAGGGTTTGTGTCTATTTCTATACAAGTTAGGTGAATAAGTGACCAAAGGCAGGCTTCAATAACCTCCTAAAAATCTTGCCTGCAAAACAATTTCCCAGCTATTTTCTTTGAGACAGAAACAATGATGATAAAGAAGATTCTTAAAGGGATTTTCCATGGCTCAGATATTGATGACCCATCTGTTCTTATGTCATCAATATCAGATTGATAAGGATCTGACACCTCGCGCCCTGGCCCTCATGATTAGCTGTTATTAGTGAAGAGCTGAGCTGCAGTACATGAGAATGGCCACTACATGGTGTATGGAGCTGCGATGCTCCGGTTCTGTACATTGTGTAGAACCTGTCGCCATGGGAGCTGGAAACATCTGAATAATGACTTTTTGATGACTAAGTCAAAATCTAAATCCTGGAAAATCTCATTAACTTTTGAAGAGCATTAGAAATAAGTATGTTGCAAAATGTGGTTGTCATAAGGGCCCAACTTGCAGCATGACGTATTTTAAATGAGCAGCAACCAAATAATAGATAGCAATGTCAAATGTCATAAATCAGAACTTCTTCACTATGAAGAATCAGAATCACATAGTGGTAAAATATGACTCTAAATTGTTATATTAATTGTATCACTTTCCTCCTTTTAGAACAGGATATCACTTGCCAATTCATGTCTATGGGTCTGTGAAAAAAATCTGACCGCACTGAGATTTTCACGGACTGACTGCATGAAAAGGTTGAGAAGCTTTTTGTTTTCCCTCCATCTAAGAGAAAATTAGATCCCACTCTGATCAAACTCTCATCAGAGGTTGATTATCATGACCGATGGATTTTCTTGAATTTTCTGCCCTCAGGGTGTGTAAAAAAGGAGATGAGCTATGTCGATCTGTCTCCTATTATCAGCACTGCCCCCAAAACTCTAAAATATGCATTACATTGTATTCCAATCTTGGAATTAAGATAGCTGCTGAGCCTGCCCTTTCATTGCCAGCACAATTTTCACTTATTTTACAAATAAAACGTGAATTATGCAAGAATAAATCATATTATAAAAGCAGGCTGCAAATGTGCGGCACAGCAGGCGCCAGTTACCTATTTATCTTTCATGACCCACATAAAACTATTTGTGCTCTCATGAATACATGAAAAGAAAACTTTCTCACAGATTTACACAAAACAATTTGATGAAATTTTTAGATGATCGTTTTAGCCAGCTCCAGGGAGGAAAAGTAAAGGATTTATAAGTCTTCTCTTTTTGCATTAAATTCTTTGAATCAAATCTGCACTGTGTGTACTTGTCGTTGTCATCGCTGTACAGAGTTGCCAAACTGATTTTTTTCTGAACAACTCATCCAAAATATTTTGATAGTCAATTATAAAATGGAAAGCCATAATGAGTGATAGAGAAGAGTGAATTGATTTGAAGCAAATCAAATTCACATTGAATTTTGAGAACTATGCCAAAGTCAGAGAATTCAAATACTTTGTGAATTGCTTTGCGTGTGTGGCGCCCCTAGGGGTATTTGCCACAAAAATAGTTATTGACACCAAATACAAATACTAGAATAGCAACACTGCACTACCATCTCCGGCCAGAAGGGGGAGCTCCAGAGACTCCCCTTGATCTATTCTGGTTTGAGAAAAGGACTGGCAGTTGGGCTGAGGAGCTGAAAGTGAGAGGTTGTATAACTGAACTCCTAACAGCCCTATGACAGATTATAGGCCCGTAATACCCATAGTAGGAAAAGAGGAGTAGAGAAAAAGGACATTGTGAGAACCGGGTAGCAATAATCACTACCCATAATAGGCGCAGAGACGGATACCGGATCCGTGGCTATATTAATTATATATAATACAGCAACCGGAAGGACTTGAGGTGATATCAGCTTCACCAGGGTAAGACGCAGCAACAGACACAGAGTTCAGCGGTACTCCCAGAGGGGGTAAGCCGGCAAAAAAGGACTCGGGTTGTCCGTCGAACCAGAGCATAGAAGAGACAGATTGGGCCGGCAGCCAGTTCACATACAGCAGCAGGGCCATACAGAAACTGCGCATAATAAGAGGTGGAAATCCTGACAGGTTCAAAGTACTTTCAGAGTTCTTATACAGACTCCGGTGACAGTGTTGGTCACAAATCCCTTTTTGTTGAAGTAAACTGGTTATACGTTTCATCGCCTCAGTCTTTCATTTGGACAATAGCCATCGATCCAGGATCGGGGTCATCACAGCTGAGAGGACCTGCTGCTGATCAAGTAAGTGTCTGTTCCTTCATGATATGCCTTACATTGTGCAACGCCTGAGACCACAGCACCGGGTCAAGCCACTAGTGACATCCCCCTCAAGAGACGGACCTCATTGATCTGGTGCTGGGTACCTCGGTCTCCCGGGCGTCACAACTGGCGTCACGAACAGGATTGGGCCAGCCCGTACACCGGGTATTGTGTGCCGTAATTGGAGTCTGAAACTGTGAAAATTTGGATGAAAAATCTTGGAAATTGACTTTATTAAAGAAAATCCCGTTCCCCATTGAAAACTATTGAAAGTGACTTTTCTCCATTGGTTATAATGGGGTAAAAATGGCCGCCATCCCCTGATGTAAAACATCTCATAACCGTTAAGCACAAAACTGTTAATCGAGCTACATCATTACCCAAGCCCCAGTCTAACTGAAAAACTTCAAAATCCACCATCACAGAGCGTGCGGCAGTTAGAGGCAGCAGGGGGCGTGTCATTGTCATCCTGCTGCACAGAGGAACGAATCCACATTATCTAGACGGAAGCTGGGACCGGAGGGGTCTGGATTAACTAAGGGGGTACAGTATGTCGCAGCACGGAGACACTGCAGCACCCGGCGATGCTAATGCAGCTGAAAGACAGAGTGTCGATAGAGAGTCTGGCAGCGCAGCGGTGCAAGGAGTGGCGCCCATCATGCCGGTGTTGATGCCATATACCCCGGGTGGCTTCCAATGTATGAAGGTGAACCTAATACCCTTGACGGTTTCAGGGAAAAGATGCTGGCTCATTTTGATATGTTCTCCGTGGGTGAAGCTCAGCGTGTTAGTCTCCTGATGATGCAGTTAAGTGGCCATGCTAAGCGAGAAGTCACGGCATGGGCAACTGATCTAAAAGGTACTGTTGAACGCATATTTGCTGGATTAAAAGCTACATTTGAAACCACTACCAGCAGCAAAGCTAAAGTACGATTCTTTAATTGCAAACAAAAAGCTAATGAGGGCGTGAGAGATTTTGCCTTAAACCTGCAGGAAGCCCTTAAATCACTTACACTGGCTGAACCCATTTTTAAAACAGGAGCCGATAAACTGCTAAGAGATCAATTTATTGAGGGACTCTACACCCCTTCTTACCGGGGGCATGTGAGCATGCTTGTTTTTAAGAACCCTGAATTGACATTTGCCCAATTAAAGGAGAGCGCTATACGTCTTCAGCTGGCAGAGGCACCTCGGGATCAGGATCTCACACAACCCATGGCAGATGCACTTCAGCAACGGGGAATGCCAGTGACATCAGCTACGTCCGGTGCCAGTGCTAAGTCCCTGGGGCCCATTACTAATGAGGCTCTTCAGCAAAAGCTTGACTCTTTAACTGATGTTGTTGCTTCAATGGCTAAAACCATGCAGGAGATGAGAGAACCCAAGATGGAGTTGGTAAACCGTAGAGAGGATGTTCCATGGATGTGGTCCCGGAGATACCCGACATGGAGAGGACGGCCCCGTGACCGCTACCAACCGGATGGACAGCCCATTTGCCGCCGTTGCCAGCAGCCAGGCCACTTTGCACGAAATTGTGATTTAAACGGGAATCCCCTGGGAATGCGGGCCGCTTCACAGGAATGAATTTTCAAGGCCCAACACCCTGGCACGACAGGTAAATCGGAGGACGACCCATCATCCCTATCGTGCTGGACGGAATTCCCCTCAACGCTTTGCTGGATACAGGTTCCCAGTTTTCATCTATACCATATATCCTTTATAAGAGGTACTGGGCTGAGGTAGATATTGATAAAGGACCCTCTGATGTTGAACTAGATATATGGGCCAGTAATGGTAAGTTGGTACCGAAACTAGGATTCAGGGAGATGACCATAAAGATTGGTAAAGCAGAATTGAAGAAACAGGGTATAATTGTCGTTGATGTCGACCGACAGAACTGTGAACCAACTGTATTGATAGGAATGAATGTGTTAGAGAACTGCTTTTCCGAAGTTATTTCTGTCTTACAACAAATTGCTGAAACTGCCTGATCCTGCCAGCAGAGAGTTCTCCGGAGGGAAATAAAAGTATTAATGTTAAGGCAACAGATAGAAGTTGCAGGTGGACAAATCGGCAGTGTGAGGGTGAGTGATCCAACGTCTATTGTAATCCCACCAAAAACAGAAATGCTGGTATGGTGTAGAGCGGCCATTAGTACTAAAGGACGAGACTATCAAGCCTTAATAGAACCAGCGTACACCGACAGCAGGTCCACTATACTCACGGCACGAGGGGTGGTCGAGGTACACCGGGGACGGGTGCCGGTACGAATTTTGAACTGTGGAGAGGAAGAGGTCACTTTGCCAAGGTATGCTACAGTGGCAAAGTTATATACTGTTGACAACAATGCCATCACAACCGTTGAGCCCTTAGAATCGACCTGTCAGGTGGAAAATAACGGCTCAGATGGAGAATCGGAGGATTGGTGCCAACAGCTAGATGTGGGTGTAGATTCAACACCTACCCATCAAAGACAAGGGGTGTATAGATTAGTGACGGAATATGAACAGGTCTTCAGTAAACACCCATTAGACTTCGGACGGATAGAAGGGGTAGAACATACAATCCCCACCGGTGACCATCCCCTGGTAAAAGAAAGATATAGACCCATACCGCCCGCTCACTATCAATGCGCGAAGGACATGCTGAGAGAGATGAAACAGGCCGGGGTAATAAGAGATAGTTGTAGCCCTTGGGCGGCCCCTCTGGTGATTGTCAAAAAAAGGACGGAACCATGAGAATGTGTGTAGACTACCGGCGGATTAATAACATCACCCATAAAGACGCCTATCCCTTGCCTAGGATAGAAGAGTCCTTGACTGCTTTGAAATCTGCTAATTATTTTTCCACCTTAGACTTAACAAGCGGGTATTGGCAAGTCCCTGTGGCTGAGAGAGATAAAGAAAAAACGGCATTCACTACACCAATGGGTCTAAGCAAATTTAATCGCATGCCGTTCGGACTCTGTAACGCATCCGGTACTTTCCAGCGACTGATGGAATGTTGCCTCGGACACAAGAACTTCGAGACCGTCCTCCTGTACCTAGATGATGTGATCGTCTACTCAAAGACTTACGAACAGCACTTAACAGACCTGGCAGAGGTGTTCGAAGCCTTATCCAAGTATGGTATGAAAATCAAACCATCCAAATGTCACCTTCTCAAGCCAAAGGTACAATACTTAGGGCATATCGTGAGTTCGGAGGGAGTAGCACCGGATCCCAAGAAAATAACTGCCATAAAGGAATTGGCCAAGACCTACCAACGTAAAAGAAGTGAGGCAATTCTTGGGATTAGTGGGTTACTATCGTAGATTTATAAAAGGATTTACCAAATTGGCAGCGCCCTTGCAAGATGCTTTGATAGGGCAGATGAAGAAACCTTCAAACCGAAACCCTCCTTTTCAGTGGAACGATGAAAGAGAAGACTCCTTTGAACAACTAAAGAAGGCACTAACCGGAGAAGAAGTTCTGGCATACCCGGATGACCATCAACCTTTCATCCTCTACACCGATGCCAGTAATGTGGGATTGGGAGCGGTGCTGTCACAAAAGCAAGAAGGTCGGGAGAAAGTCATCGCCTTTGCAAGTAGAAAACTCCGGCCTTCTGAAAGAAATTCTGAAAATTATAGCTCTTTCAAATTGGAGCTACTGGCAGTAGTTTGGGCTGTGACTGAACGTTTCAAACACTATTTGACCGGTGCAGAATTTATTGTCTATACTGACAACAATCCATTGACCCACTTAGACACGGCTAAATTAGGTGCGTTAGAACAGCGATGGATAGCCCGGTTATCTAATTACAACTTCGTGATCAAGTATCGAGCAGGTCGCAAAAATGGAAATGCCGATGCCCTATCCCGGATGCCACAATTGAGAGATGTAGAAGAAGAAACGGGGGAGCTTGAAGAAATTGAACTACCAGCCTTTCATCAGCCCAAGGTAAAACATCGTCAGTCAAATACCTATCAGAAACAACAAGAAGTGAATTTTAATCCGTTAGCACAACATAGATGGGCTGACACCCAAGATAGCAATCCGGCTGTGAAGCTAGTGAAGGAACTATTGACTGAGCAAAGTGCATATCCCGATGTGGATGCCACAGAAGAGACGCATCAATTCTGGAAAGAGAGAGGCAAAATGTTTCTGTATCAAGGGAAACTCTGTAGAAGATACACCAATCCGAAAACACATGAATTTGTTTGGCAGATTATCGTGCCTAAACAAGATGTGAGGATGGTCCTCGAGGCTTACCACAATGGTGCTGGTCACTTTGGTTGTAAAAAGCTAGAAGTACTTCTGAGAGAAAGATTTTATTGGGTCGGGATGAGAAAATCAATCGAACAGTGGTGTAGAAACTGTGGCCCGTGCAACCTCAGAAGGAACGATCAAAAGAGCCAAAGAGCACCACTGCAGCCCATAATCACCAAACAACCACTTGAACTGGTAGCCATGGACCACGTGAAGTTGACACCGAGCCGGTCCGGTTACGTCTATGCCTTGACCATCGTGGATCATTATTCGCGCTTCTTGGTAGTAGTACCTGTAAAAGATCTGACTGCAAAAACAGCAGCCAAAGCGTTCCAAACGTACTTTTGTAGACCCCATGGATATCCGGAACAGGTTCTCACTGACCAGGGTACAGCCTTTGAATCAGAGATCTTCAGAGAATTCTGTAATATGTATGGTTGCAAAAAGATCCGGACGACGGCCTATCATCCGCAAACAAACGGCTTATGTGAGAAGATGAACCATATTGTGATAGACCTACTAAAGACTTTACCTGAAATGGAAAGGAATCAATGGCCAGAGAAATTGCCTGACTTGGTGGATCTGTATAATCATGTCCCGGTGAGCTCTACCAACTGCACCCCAGCTTATCTTATGCGTGCAAGACCCGGCCAATTGCCAATCGATCTAGAAATGGGAATTCTGAAACCAGACGCAGAAGTTCAAGACTCCAATTGGGATGTCGTACGGCAAAAGCAGTATCGCCAAGTACAAGAGAGTGTGGAAAGAAGCCTCCAGCAAACCAGAGAAAGACAAGAGCGAACTTTCAACCAGAATGCTCTAGCAACTCCATTAAGACCGGGTGACCAAGTACTCAAGAGGAATCGTCGAACCAATAAACTGGATAATCAGTGGGAAGCCGTACCCTACACAGTTTTACCAACAAGAATGGATAATCCTAAAATGTGTCTCATTAGCAAAAATGGAGGTTTAACATCTGTACTAGTGTCAAGAGACAATCTTAAATTATGTCCGGAAATGTTGAAAGAGCCAGAAGTTGTCCAGCCAGAATCAGAAGTTATTCAACCCATACAGGTTCAACCAGTAAAGGAAAAAGAGGAGGAAATGTATCACACCTGTATAGGAGACTTTCCTAAAACCCTACTAACATACCATGGTGCAGTAGTGGTTCCCATGGTGGCCTTTTATCCAACACCGAATCCAATATTAGAAGTCCCAAGACAGGAAGAGGCTGACCCCGTACTACAAGAGGTTCCAGGTCAGGAAGAACAGATTCCTGATCAGAGTGATCCCATTCACGGTGGACTTGCCAACCCCATAGTGGTGGAATTATCTTTAGCAGAGAGGGCAGATACTATATCCGCAGTAGACAGTAATACACCACATAAAGAGACACCGCTATTACGTAGATCCCAGCGTAGTACCCAGGGTTAGGGTTGAGCGACCTTTACTTTTATAGGATCGGGTCGGGTTTCACGAAATCCGACTTTTTCAAAAGTCGGGTCGAGTGAAATCGGCCGATCCTATAAAAAAGTCGGGGTCGGCCGAAACTCGAAACCCAATGCAGTGCACCGTGACGTCACCGAAGGTCCTGGAAGGGCTGATTCTTAGGAAGGAAGGCTGCCGGAAAGAAGCAGGGCGTGTCCGAGGGTGAGTATATACCTAATAGGAATATACTCACCCTCGGCTTCGTTCTGGCAGCCTTCCTTCCTAAGAATCAGCCCTTCCAGGACCTTCGGTGACGTCACGGTGACGTCGCGGCTTGTGATTGGTCGCGCGAGCGGTCACATGGGCGGCCGCACGACCAATCACAAGCCGCGACTTCACCGCGACGTCACCGCAAGGTCCTGGAAGGCTGATTCTAAGGAAGGAAGGTTCCCGTTTAGTACCAGGGCCCGTCAGAGGGTAAGTATAGCGATATTTTTTATTTTAATTCTTTATTTTACACTTAAATCTGAATTTCGATACCAATTCCCGATATCTTAAACATATCGGGAATCGGTATCGGAATTCCGATTCCAGATTCAGAAGATCGCCGACTTCATGGCCGACCCCACACAGGGGTCGGGTCGGGTTTCATGAAACCCGACTTTGCCAAAAGTCGGCGACTTCTGAAAATTGCCGACCCGTTTCGCTCAACCCTACCCAGGGTCAATTACCGGCCAGGTATGCGGATTACCAACTATAAGACTATAGTCATTGTTATCGTTCTGTAACGTTTAAGCCCAGTACCTACAGAGACTTACCTGTATGAACTTTTTGCATATTCTTGAACTTTTTATCAGCCCAGAAACACTAAATCAAAGATCCGGAAAGACTGGTTTGTGAACTTTGCTTCCTAGTACCTTCAAGGATAGAACTGTATTAATGGATGCTATTTGAAGTGACTTTTTACAGAATTCCATTTTTTTTTGGTTTCTTTGAGTGGTTTTTGTAACTTTTCATTTTTAAGACTCTGTACATATCAATTGTTATTTCAAAATGTTATCATCCCACAGTCCCGGAGTACTATTCTTAACTAAGGGGGGATGTGGCACCCCTAGGGGTATTTGCCACAAAAATAGTTATTGACACCAAATACAAATACTAGAATAGCAAGACTGCACTACCATCTCCGGCCAGAAGGGGGAGCTCCAGAGACTCCCCTTGATCTATTCTGGTTTGAGAAAAGGACTGGCAGTTGGGCTGAGGAGCTGAAAGTGAGAGGTCGTATAACTGAACTCCTAACAGCCCTATGACGGATTATAGGCCCGTAATACCCTCAGTAGGAAAAGAGGAGTAGAGAAAAAGGACATTGTGAGAACCGGGTAGCAATAATCACTACCCATAATAGGCGCAGAGACGGATACCGGATCCGTGGCTATATTAATTATATATAATACAGCAACCGGAAGGACGTGAGGTGATATCAGCTTCACCAGGGTAAGACGCAGCAACAGACACAGTGTTCAGCGGTACTCCCAGAGGGGGTAAGCCAACAAAAAAGGACTCGGGTTGTCCGTCGAACCAGAGCATAGAAGAGACAGATTGGGCCGGCAGCCAGTTCACATACAGCAGCAGGGCCATACCGAAACTGCGCATAATAAGAGGTGGAAATCCTGACAGGTTCAAAGTAATTTCAGAGTTCTTATACAGACTCCGGTGACAGTGTTGGTCACAAATCCCTTTTTGTTGAAGTAAACTGGTTAAACGTTTCAGCGCCTCAGTCTTTCATTTGGACAATAGCCATCGATCCAGGATCGGGGTCATCACAGCTGAGAGGACCTGCTGCTGATCAAGTAAGTGTCTGTTCCTTCATGATATCCCTTACATTGTGCATTGCCTGAGACCACAGCACCGGTTCAAGCCACTAGTGACATCCCCCTCAAGAGACGGACCTCATTGATCACGTGAATCATATAAGATGTGAGGGATTGGGGAAGATGGATGAAAACATCACATGACCTCGGGCGAGGTCAGTCGGGCTTCCCTATAATGCCTTACAATTTTCATCACATGGTATTGTACAGCCAATCATCAGAGAGTAAAGCTGTTGGGTTAGTGTTTATAAGGCTAAAGGCTACACGGTGACTTTAGCCATGACACAAATCGAGCTGCCAAAATTCACTGTGGTAGTCTATGTGTGCAGCCCCATCAAGGTCAGCTATTAAGTGCCCATTAGAAATATACGAGAAATGTAATCCCATTATCTCATGCTATATATCTTTTAATGTTACTACTACCTTTGATATGACCATCCATCTGTCTCATTCACAAGTGTGTCTCCTGTTTCCTGATTAGAATAGCTCTCAAATCTGTCTATTTTTGGTATGTGCTTTCATCCCCTGCTGTGTAATTACTTAGTTCATCCCCAAGTTGATTCTCTTACCTGTTTCCCTGTGGCTCCTCCCTTTTGATCACACCTGGTATCTTTCAAATGCAATTATGGGTATACAAAATTGGATGCCTAGTTCTATGTTGAACATTGTCTATGCATGTTTCCTAACTGCCCCAACGTTTTACAGTTTCCCATAATTACTCTTTCAGCATTCATACATATGACCTTATAGTCATTGCACCAATCATTTATATTCTCCTTTGCTATCCCCAAACACCAGCATTTCCAAACAAATAATTATTTTACCTTCCCTCTTATCTCATCTGAAGACCTACTCGTAAACCTCACATCCCTCTTACTAAAACACAAGACAAGCTGGGCATTCTCCTTCTGCCATATGTTTGCTTTTTTTTTGCTTCTCCTTACAACTAATGATATATCTCCCAATCCTGGATCTCCACAGCTGATAATCTCCATTATTTCTCCATTCTATCACTCTCCACATACTGGAAACTATGGCAACATCTCCAAAATAAAACCAATTCAATTAACCCCAACTCAGCTGCTCCCTCTCTTTGGAGAACTTTGGAACACCTGTTAGATCTGCAATAAGCTTCATGTCATTCACGAGCTGTTTAAGTCTCAAAACCTATCCTCCCTGGGCCTCACTGAAACATTGCTAACAGCCCTCTGACACAGCCTCCCCTGCTGTGCTGAGTTATGGTGGCCTTCACTCCACCCATACTCCTTTGCATGGCAATAGACATGGTGGAGGAGTTGGTCTTTTCCTCTCTAACAACTGCACCTTCAACCCAATCCCACTTCTGCTCTCTCTCATCCTCACTTCTTTTGAAATGCACTCTGTCCATATACACTCCCTCAAACTTCCAAGTGGCCGTCGTATACTGACCCCGATGTCCAACAACTATCACAACCCTCAAGAAATCTTGCATACCTAGACATTCACCCACTCTCTGACTCAATTCTACCACTGTCCTCCACATCTTCACTCCACAACACAGACAGTGCCACCATTTTTTACAACGCCACACTCGAATGAGCTATAGACTCTGTCGCTCATCTTGTGCATGGCAGAGTGCGACCAATCAATAGACAACTCTGGTACGCCACACTTACTAAAAAGCATCGGCAAGTGTCAAGAGTTGCTGAGTGGTGCTGGAAAAAAATGTACTTGCAGAAAGACTTTGTTCTGAGACTGAAACATCATAGGTCACTACCGGTCAGGCTGCGCTCTGTGATACCCAGCAAGAGCGGGGATGTCAGTAACATGATGTCATCACTGCTCATCAGTCGCCAGGTATCATAGAGTGCAGCCTGACCGGAAGAGTCCTATGAAGCTTTGTACTCAGAATGAGGCTCCATAGGTTGTACTACAGAATTGGTGAACATCGTGGGAACGCTATAGATTACATCGGAGCTGCAGGGTTAATAAATTGGTGAATGATGGACTGTCTCATATTTAATTCTATCTTTTTATGTCTTTCAGGTTTCCATTTGTGGACTAGGGTGGAATCCTTGGACTACTTAGGACTAGCATGGCTTTTTTTTAATTAATACATTGGTGTACCAGGGAGACAGGGAGTGATTTTTAAAATAAAATATTTTTGTGTGGGTTTTTTTCCTTTTAACATACTGGGATAGTAATGGGGGTGTCTGACAGACTTCAGTCCATTACTAATATTTGGGTTTGATGCCAGCTGACACTACATAGCTGACATCAACATAGCAAAGGGTAAAGGGGAAAAGAAAACTTAACTCACCATAATATACCTGAGACCATCCGTGTGTGGAGATCAGTGGCTGACTACCACATGTGTGAAAATAGAAATAGAAGACTTCCGGCACAGGAATCCTTTTTCAGTAAAAAAAATCTTTCTTTATTTAAACATCTTCAGTGATAAAACGACATCATGGGGATTCCCCCCCCCCATAGGCCTGATGCGTTTCGTACCCAGTAAAAACAGTCCTTCCTCATAGAGTGAACAGTTCCTTATATCTATCACAACAGCACATGTAATTGATTAGAAAGAACTACCTCCCCAATTAACCTCACATCGACCAGAGGGAAATTAGTCCTTCATATACATAAGATCACAATATCATAAAAATGCATTTTATAATAAGTATATACATATTTAACACATGCATAGGTTGTGTGAAGACATTTCATATGAATAGGATTAGTTGAAAACCTGTTTTCGCAAATTAGCATAGCTGAGCTTATATTCAAACAAAAAAAATGATATTTTTACACCGAATGGCAATGGTACACAAGACACTCACCATATGCACAAAAAACAGCAAGATGTTAGCTGAGTACCACAAAGATACGGCAGAGCAATCTAATAAAAATATAGAAGATTACTTTTAAAATTAGGGCCTTCTGGAAAATGTCCGTTCAAAGCCAATATCCAACATGCCTTTTTTTTCCAACATGTGGGTTTTGTGGGGGATTTTTAACATAAGCTCAGCTATGCTAATTTGCATAAACAGGTTTTCAACTAATCCTATTCATATGAAATGTATTCACAAAACGTACGCATGTGTTAAATATTTTCATGATATTGATAAGAGCCATGCAAAGTGCCATAATTGGCGCATCTAATGAATGTGCAATTTCTGTGATGGTTGTGGGCTGTTATTTTTAGGCTGGGAAGGGACAAATATCCATAGACCTTCCTTGCCTGATAATATCAGCCCCCAGCTGTCTCCTTTAGCTTGCCTGGTAATCAAAAATAGGGGGGAACCCCACATCGTTTTTTTCACTTATTTATTAATAAATAAATAGAAAACAGTTTTGCCAACAAAAACGCTTTTTTTCTGAAAGCAATAATAAATAACAATGTGCAGAAAAACCCAAACTATAAAACAATCATTCTACTTACTATTTACAGTGAAATACAGAAGAATAAATTAGTTATTGTTCTCAGAATATGGCAATGCATAAACAAATTTTATTTTCTGCAAAATTGTTCTGATTGTGCAAAAGTAGTGAAACATTAAAAAAAACCTATATACCCTTTTTTTTCTTTATAAGGCCTGTTTCATACGTCCTGATATTTCTGGTACCAGAAAAACTTATCCCGGAGATGTCCGTGTGTCCTTGTGTGCAATACTTGTGAAACATGTGTGTCAACCGTGGGCCACATCAGTACCACACTCATCGGCGCCAGAGAAGCAGAGGTACAGTTAGCTCTGTTCCCCGATGCCGGGTGCTGAACAAGGCTCGCATCATTTTCCCCTGCTCTGCCGGCGATCAACACGAGAAGGTGAGAATGATGAGAATTATCTTCAAGTAATAACAGTGAGAGCAGGCAGTGGCTGATGGAACAATTGCTCCCATCAGCCTACAACCTGCTGCCATTAATAACAGTGATAGCAGGCAGCTATGGGAATATCCATCAGCAGGCGCCTGCGCTATAAATAAATAAATAAATAAAAAAAGGCTCCCCTGTATTTTTGCTAACCAGACAGGCAAAACTGACATCTGCGGGCTGCAACCCACAGCTGTCAATTTTAGCAAGGCTGGTTATCAAGAATAGAGGGGTCCCCAGCTGTTTTTATTACAGTTTTTTACAGTACTGGAAATATCAGGATATGTCTTATAAAGCAAAGATGTCGGGCAGTGGGAAGTCATGGGATCGGGGATGTGGTCGGCACAAAACCGGAGATGCAGCCTGCTGCTTCCCCACTGCACTCCCATTTGCCTGCACTATCGCTTCACCTGGAGGAGCAGTGGTGAAGAAATCAGCCATAGCTGTGCCATAAAGCTGGGGCAGGTGATCAGGGAAGTCTCATACTTACTCCCCCCTTGTCTTCTTCATTGTCTGTATGCAGAATGTGCACTATCACCTGATGCTGTGTGATGTCACATGACAGTCACGTGACAGTGTAAAGTGCCCAAGCAAGGTAGTCATAGGCGAGTTGCAGATCCCACTCGCTCTGGCACTCTACAGACAATACATGTCCCTGTCCTGACATGCTGCTGTGTGTGGGGTGCATCACACTTACTTCTGGCCTGCAGGCCTACAATGGTTCCAGGTTTTTCTCTTCTGGATCCTTGGCAGCAATCAATTCTGGGGACACAGGTTTTGTAAAAACATTTACTGGATAGATGGCAGTCTTTACAATCAGGCATATAGGATAAGGCCCAACAGGTTGTCATCTTTCCCACGGGTACCAGAAACAACTTCTGCCCTGGTTCTCAGTATGGGCAGAGTGTTCCTCTTGCAATCTTCTCTAGGACTAGGAATTCTTCTCCACCATTCTCAGTGCACCCGAATTGTAATATCTTCCACCCCATGTAGTCTGAGTCCATTTTTCCCTGTAGCTTCACAAGCTGAGTGCGCCCAAAGGCAACAACATCAAACTCAAGGTTCCCCAGGCTGGTATACAGAATTACACAGAAGGGTATTTTTGTCAGTCCACTGCCCCAGGTGTTAGGCCCATGTTGTCCCTATCAGCCCAATTCATGAGACTGCTGCTGCCACTTCACAGTACTGTCCCTACACTCAACTATCACTTACAGAACTTTGCAGTAACTCTCGGTTCTTCATCCCAGTATGTCTTCATACAGTATGGTTCTGTATACTGTGGCCGCTGTTCACACAGGATGCATTAGTCAGCACTGGTTGGCCCGCCATATGGCGTCACTAATTTTCTTTGAGTCAGATGCTCTGCATTACTGTGTGAACATGCCACATACAGTTTATTTGTCTGCACTGGTATGCCAAGCGGCCAATCCCTGATTGTAGGGTGGCTGCCTCATCGGTATTACTGCACCTGTGTAGTTGCCATTTTAACTTGGGTCCGCTGTACCTTGATAGTGCATTGGTTTGGAGGCTGTTTTTTTTTGCTGGTCAGTATATGCTTTGGCCCATTTCTTTGGTTTTGCTGTAGTTTCTTGTACTTTGTACAAACAGGGGTGTGGTCCCCCTTTTTGAGCCAGGCATTTCATTTACAGTACATTGCTTCTCATGGTCAGATGTCTGAACAGTCAGACCCAAGTCCACCTCTGCCCACATCTACATTGAGGTCATCTCACACAAGGTGAGGTTTTAATATTAGAGGATAGAACCGTACCATTTGGGGTACATATTGTCATGGTGGGATGACTTTTATACCTTTGATTTAAACCAATGTTTACTAAGTACCCTATGTTATTGATATGTACTATTACTATTTACTTACAGCAGGGTACATGCTTATTTTGTTTCTATCTTAGGTTTATTTGTTAAATGACCAGAGTGTGAACATGCTTTTATGTGTTGCATGTATACCAACTTATGCTTCGGCTTATTTCTTTGGTTTTTCTGTGAACAGATATGAATTTAGAATGAAAATTACTTTTCCTTCTTTCCACCCCTTTAATACAAAAGCTGGTAGTCTAAGTATTATATTACACTTTTCAGACTGTGATAGCGTAGAATGTCCCCAATTTTGCTTATTATTCTGCTCATTGAGGTGTTGATAATTTTTGCTCCTATATAGGACCAGCTTCAAATCAATTGGCTGTGAATCAAAGTTCCCTGACAAATTCAAGCAAAAGTGTCAAATTTGAATTTCTTGAAATTCATTTATCCTTGGCAATAAAGACTATACTAAATAAATAACTATTGCTCAAGGATTACCAACACCACATGAGGCTGATGTAGGAAAAATACCCTTTATGAATTATTGATATATTCATTCAACTTCCAATGCTTATTTTATATACTTTACAAACTGTATGTAGGAATCAATGTTCAGTTAAGTGTATATTGCACTCTAGTTCAGTTCTAGTTCTAGTCCATAAATAAGTAGTATCTTAGTCAACTAAAGTAATTAATGCATATAAGACAACTACATGTGCAATACAATTCTTTAGCACCTTAATGGCTTATTTGTAGTATTTACTACCTCTTTTTTTTCTTGGTGAGTAAACCTGGTTTGGCTCACATTCAAAAATTCATGGCTGGGTGCCACGGAGACAGTAAAGATTAATGTAATCTTCTCGCTTAGATCCATAAGGTCTGGGGGGACTTTAAACTCTCATTTGTCTCATTCCAGGATGAAAATTCTCCGTGGTCACTAACATTCCATAGCTCAAAAACAAGTGGAGTATCAGCTTTCATGATGATCACAGTGCAGTAAAATGTTGTTATTTGACAAAATATGCTTGACAGATCATGCTGGCACCAACTAACACTTTTCAACAAGTCATTCAAAAATCATAGAAATCAAGCAGCCCCTTGTTTAAAGCCAGAACCTCAAAATGATGGCAATGGTTAAAAAGCGAGTGAAAATGAAAAGGTTAAGTAACTCCATGACACACAAAATGAAACCATCCACTTCCAACGTTCAGAATGAAAGATAATAAGACACAGTGTTTTTTTCACATAGCATTTTAGCTGCCATTCATTTTGTGAAGAAAAGTGGCAAAAATAGTGTGATCGTTGCTGTTGACCTACAACTGATAATCAGTTTTAGCCCACTTCTTGTGATCAGCAGAAGAAAGTAATTTCCAGACAACTGTGACGTACTTACTTTGTGGTGGTCCAGCCATGTTCTCCACTGATTACCACCACTATACTGGTATTATTGGCAGCCCTGGTGGAGATATTGTCACGCAGTGACTGTATGTGATTAGGGAAAGGGGCCTTCCACCGTCCCGAGGGATGGAGCCCTAACTATCCCTGCTCCCAAAGGTACCTCTAATGGTGAGACAGTTTGGGCCACATGACTTACTGTTCTCCTGTTATACCTTAAGCTGTCTCCTTCCCCTCCCCAAGGAGGCCTGGGACAGAAATGCTAGTGTACAAACACATATGACAAACAGGGATAACAAAAAGCAACTAACACACAAAACACTCACCAAATGTAGAGGGAAATATAGGGAAGGGTAGAAATGTACAAACCAAATGGGAATAGGATATTGAGCAAAGCATACACTCAAAAACAATATACAACAATCTCCAGCAGCAACAACAATCTCAAACTTCAGCACAGCAACTCCTGGGAACCAGGAAGTAAACTTTCACTGGTGAGGAAGAGAAGGTCTGGACACATTTTATAGGGAGAGGAAATGACCAGGTCAGGAGCAGCTGTGAGATGGAGCTGCATGTTTCCAACCAACATAGAAAGGGTCCTTAACCTGTTCAGCACCAAAGGAAATGAAATCCATTTAATATGGGACACGAAACACAGGTTAAATGGAAGATCTATGATTCACAGTTCATAGTGATTTAGTAACCCATATCTCCTAGGAGGACAGATGATGGACAGCTCATGTACAGCGTATTCTGCATTACAGCTATTCAGAATTATGATCCACAGCCAATGAATTTTGTTGCCGACCAGGTATTAAGTGAGCTTGTGAAATTGTTCCACTTCTGACCATGGATTGTTTGACTCTTTGCCTTTCTTATTCTCTATGTCTGGATTCTTTTCTGGCATGACTCCAACACAACTTTTGGACTCTGATTTTGGATAAAGTTATAAATGTGGGATTTCTGTTCACAACAAGTTAACATATATTCTCTGGTCTGACCACTGGGACCCAAAATGATTGGCTGAATGAATTTTTTTTCTTTGATTGGGCACTTTTTTCCCTGATACAAAAAGGAGCAGCATGTCAGATGCGAGACTGCAGCTCTATTCATTCTCTATGTGGCTGCCAGAAAAACCAAGAGCAGTACTCAGAAGCCCCATAGTTAATCAAAGGAGCATGCATATTTCCGCTCATTCTAACATCCCCCGATTCAGCCAATTGGTGTAGGTCCCAGTGGTTAGACCTCCATGATCAACAAGCTATCACTTATCCTAACAATACGTGATAATTGTATTTTTACCGGACAACCCCATTAAAGTAAATCTTTGGTTATAAGAAATGGCCTCATTTGGATACTCTTTTCTGATCTCTCCTTCAGTGTTTACTCTGATTATGCAACCTGGGAGTCCCTGCAGCAAAGTCCAGAACCCTACATGGGGATTAAAGGGTGTAAACCAGGGATTCTGCTAAAGTGGCCTGCTCCAAGTCTGAATGTGGAAGCCTCTTTAGAGCTGGTACCATTCTTACAATGTTGCATTCATTATTCAGGATTGTACATAGATGCGAACACCAGTATAGGCTTTCCTCCACATATAAAACATAGATGCCAACCACATTTGACATCTTTTGTTAGAAGGTTCCCATGACTATAAGCTGATCATATGTTGCTGCTGAGATCCCGGCTGCTTTCTTTGGGGAAATTCAGAAGCAAATCATCTGTTTCCTTTTAGTGCTACTAGAAGGCAATATAAGTATAAGAATTGACATTGAAGTCTATGGCTTGTCAATGTCTATGTTATGTTCACTGCAGTCACTTTCCACTGTAACCAATGTATGAGGGTTGCGAAGAGCACTTCTCAATGAATTCAGAATTCTCCAATAAGGTATCTAAAAAGGGTTTTTCTAAACCAGGAAACAAATCTACATCAGTCATGCACTGGATATTATTTTTTTTCAGAAATGGATGGTCAATGAACGGTTTTCTTTCTCCAGGCCAAATTCAAGCCACAATCTAATGATGCACTAAAATAACAAAATACACCCTACTCACCTGTGGAAGGACTTGTCACTCCAGTGTCATCTCACCTTTCACATATCAGTAATGGGTTATTTATTTTAAAGCAGTAGTACTAAAACCTGTGGGTCAATTTGGCCTGAAGATGGACAATCTCTCTAATTTTTTAAAGTTATCATTTGTCTATTACAATATTTATTAATTTTGTATGTCATCTAATTTTCATATAAATGTAATTACTTGATGACTACAGACAAAGGATTGAGAGTTATTCTCATCAACAGCCCTCAATTACAGCTGTTGTAGACTACAATGTCTGCTTGAAATGCTGTCTGTCATCTGCTGCCTAAAAAGTTAGTATTACATGAAAAGTAGTATTTCCTAGCTGTCTCTTTTGCGGTTCATGAAAGTAATATAGCTCAGAAAGTGTGTATACAGTATATGCGTTTCTGTGTACAGCTCTGGCAAAATTAAGAGACCACCACATCAAAACCCTGTCATGGGCAGTCCAATCTCCAGACCTGAACCCCATTGAAAACCTCTGGAATGTAATCAAGAGGATGATGGATAGTCACAAGCCATCAAACAAAGAAGAACTGCTTAAATTTTTGCTCCAGAAGCAGTGTGAAAGACTGATGGAAAGCATGCCAAGACGCATGAAAGCTGTGATTAAAAATCATGGTTATTCCACAATATATTGATTTCTGAACTCTTCCTGAGTTAAAACATTAGTATTGTTGTTTCTAAATGAGTATGAACTTGTTTTCTTTGCATTATTTGATGTCTGCAAGCACGGGGTTTTTTTTATTGTAACCATTTCTCCTTTTCAGAAAAAAAAAAAAAATTATTTCTTGGAAATTTGGAGACATGTTGTCAGAAGTTTATAGAATAAATGAACAATTTACATTTTACTCAAAAATATACCTATAAAGAGAAAAATCTGACAAACTGAACATTTTGCAGTGGTCTCTTAAAGGGAACCTGTCACCACGTTTTTGGAAGATGGGATAAAAATAGCGTTAAATAGGGGCAGAGGTGGGCGTTACATTAGTGTGTGTGTTATGCGTTTATTACCCACCTAAGTTGCCGAAATAACTTTGCAAAGTCTCCGTTTTCGCCTGTCAATCAGGCTGGTCAGGTCACATGGGCGTGGTGTCTTCACCCAGATTTGGCGTAGTTTTCCGTTGGTGGCGTAGTGGTGTGCGCATGCCCAAAGTCCGGAATCCTCTTCCAGGGGATTTAAAATAGCGCGGTGTTCGTTATTGCATTGGTGATCGGTGGGCGCGGCCATCTTCCTTTGGCCGCGCGTGCGCAGAAGCGGCGCTCTGCTGGCCGCGGCTTCAGGAAAATGGCCGCGGGATGCCGCGCGTGCGCAGATGGATATCGCGGCGGCCATTTTCCTGAAGCCGCGGCCAGCAGAGCGCCGCTTCTGCGCACGCGCGGCCAAAGGAAGATGGCCGCGCCCACCGATCACCAATGCAATAACGAACACTGCGCTATTTTAAATCCCCTGGAAGAGGATTCCGGACTTTGGGCATGCGCACACCACTACGCCACCAACGGAAAACTACGCCAAATCTGGGGGAAGACAACGCCCATGCGACCTGACCAGCCTGATTGACAGGCGAAAACGGAGACTTTGCAAAGTTATTTCGGCAACTTAGGTGGGTAATAAACGCATAACACACACACTAATGTAACGCCCACCTCTGCCCCTATTTAACGCTATTTTTATCCCATCTTCCAAAAACGTGGTGACAGGTTCCCTTTAATGTTTGCCTGAGCCATATATGCTCTTGCCTGGAAAATAAAAAGAAGATACAGAGAAGTGCTTTACAGAGCATGTATTACATAATATCAGAAGAGATTTTAACAGTGTGCACAACAACCATAAAATTAAGCCACTGGTGCATAGTGACTGATGTACACTGCGGAAGATAAGTATTTGATACACTACCGATTTTGTACAGTTTTAGAACCTGCAATGGAATGAATGGAGAAGTCTGTAATTTTTATCGTTAGTACTAGGGTTGAGCGACTTTTATTTTTATAGGATCGGGACGGGTTTCACGAAACCCGACTTTCTCAAAAGTCGGGTCGAGTGAAATCAGCCGATCCTATAAAAAAGTCGGGGTCGGGGTCGGCCGAAACACGAAACCCAATGCAATGCAATGGGATACTATGGTTCCCAGGGTCTGAAGGAGAGGAAACTCTCCTTCAGGCCCTGGGATCCATATTAATGTGTAAAATAAAGAATTAAAATAAAAAATATTGATATACTCACCTCTCAGACGCAGCCTGGACCTTACCGCTGGTAACCGGCAGCCTTCTTTGCTTAAAATGAGCGCGTTCAGGGCCTTCCATGACGTCACGGCTTCTGATTGGTTGCGGCCGCCAATGTGACCGCCACGCGACCAATCACAAGCCGTGATGTAATTCTCAGGTCCTAAATTCCTAGAATTAGGAATTTAGGACCTGAGAATTACGTCACGGCTTGTGATTGGTCGCGTGGCGGTCACATGGGCGGCCGCGACCAATCACAAGCCGTGACGTCATCTAAGGCCCTGAACACGCTCATTCTTAGGAAGGAAGGCTGCCGGAAAGAAGCTGAGGGTGAGTATATTCCTATTAGGTATATACTCACCCTCGGACGCGCCCTGCTTCTTTCCGGCAGCCTTCCTTCTTAAGAATGAGCGTGTTCAGGGCCTTAGATGACGTCACGGCTTGTGATTGGTCACGTGGCGGTCACATGGGTGGCCGCGACCAATCAGAAGCCGTGACGTCATGGAAGGCCCTGAACGCGCTCATTTTAAGCAAAGAAGGCTGCCGGTTACCAGCGGCGATGTCCAGGGGCCTCCGGAGAGGTGAGTATATCAATATTTTTTATTTTAATTCTTTATTTTACACTTAAATGTGGATTCCGATACCGATTTCCGATATCGCAAACATATCGGAACTCGGTATCGGAATTCCGATACCAGATTCAGAAGATCGCCGACCTCATGGCTGACCCCACACAGGGGTCGGTTCGGGTTTCATGAAACCCGACTTTGCCAAAAGTCGGCGACTTCTGAAAATGGCCGACCCGTTTCGCTCAACCCTAGTTAGTACACTTCAACAGTGAGACACAGAATCTAAAGATCAAAATCACATTGTATGATTTTTAAATAATTAAATTGCATTTTATTGCATGAAATAAGTATTCTGGCTTTCACAGACCTGTTAGTTTTTCTTTAAGAAGCCTTCCTACTCTGCTTTCTTTGCCTGTATTATTTGCATCTGTTTGAACTTATTACCTGTATAAAAGACACCTGTCCATACCTTCAATCAATCAAACTGCAACCTCTCCACCATGAACAAGACCAAAGAGCTGTTTGAGGACACAAGTGACAAAATTGTAGACCTGCACAAGGCTGGGACAGGCTACAGAACAATAGGCAAGCAACTTGGCGAGAAGGCAACAAGTGTTGGCACAATTATTAGAAAATGGAAGAAACACAAGCTGACTGTCAATATTCCTCAGTCTAGAGCTCCATGCAAGATCTTGCCTCATGGGATAAGAGTGATTCTGGGAATGGTCAGGAATCAGCCCAGAACTACACTGGAGGACCTGGTCAATGACCTGAAGAGAGATGGGACCATAGTGTCAAACATTATCATTTGTAACATACTACCCCATCATGGAATAAAATCTTGCAGGGCATTCAAGCTCCCCCTGCTCACACCAGTACATGTCCAGGCCCGTTTGAAGTTTGCGAATGACCATGTGAATAATCCAGAGGAGGCATGGTAGAAGGTCATGTGGTCAGATGAGACTAAAATAGTACATTTTGGTATCAGCTCCACTCGCTGTGTTTGGAGGAAGAAGGATGAGTACAAACCCAAAAGCACTGTCCCAACTGTGAAGTATGGTGGGAGAAACATCATACTTTGGGGGTGCTTTTCTGCAAAGGGTACAGGATGACAGCACTGTATTGAAGGGAGGATGGATGGGGTAATCTATCAAGAGATTGTGGCCAACAACCTCCTTCCTTCAGTAAGATGAGGAGAGGAGTCATTTCTGGGTCTCCCAGCATGACAGTGAACCATAACACAGAGCCAGGGCAACTAAGAAGGGGCTTCTTAAGAAGCATTTCAAGATCCTGGAGAGGCCTAGCCAGTCTCCAGACCTGAACCCAATTATAAATCTTTGGAGGGAGCTGAAACTCAATGTTGCACAGCGACAGCCCCGAAACCGGAAAGATCTGGAGAAGATCTATATGGAGGAGTGGGCCAAAATCCCTGCTGCAATGTTTGTGTAAACTTGGTCAAGAACTGCAGGAAATGTTTGACCTCTGTAATTGCAAACAAATGTTTCTGTACTAAATATTAAGTTCTGTTTTTCTATTGCATCAAATACTTATTTCATACAATAAAATGCAGATTAAGTATGTAAGAATCATTCAATGTGATTTTCTGGATTTTTTAAAGATTCTGTCACCCACAGTTGAGATGTACTGTACCTATGATAACAATTACAGACCTCTCCATCCTTTGTAGGTGGGAAAACTTGCAAAATCGTCAATGTATCAAATTCTTATTTTCCCCACTGTATGTCTGAGCTGGGGTCTGCATGTGTGACACAAGCTCAGGAACTGATCCTGCTCCACATGTGGCAGATGTAAGCTCTCATACTTAGCTGTCATCTGTCTGTAACAGCAGGGACAGGATCTACCTGGGATAGCTGTTGTTTAACCACTTAGGTGCCACTCTCAGTCACTGGCAAAGGCATTTAAAAGGAGTGAAGGAGTAATGCCAATGGGGTATAATGGCTGCTGGGGACCTGAAAAAGGCCTCCAGGACTGTCATCTTGGTACTTCAGTGAAGTCCTATCACTGGCTGAATTTCATAGGAGGCCATTATTTATATTATATACTGCAATACAGCAGTTCTGTAGTAAACGGAACGAGTGATCAAAGGATCTTAGGTTCAAGTCCCATAGGTGAATAAAAATATAGTAAACAAAATCATGTTAAAAAAAAACAAACACATTTGAATCAACCCCCTAGAAACAAAAAAAAAAACATGTCTGATTCCAAAAACAGAAACATAATCAAAACGCCAGAATTGCCTTTTTTTTGTTTCTTCACCACTTCCAAAAATGCAATTAAAAGTCATATGCACCCCCAAATACTATCAATAAAAATAAGCCAGATTGTTATTTCATTCCACTTGGAATTGTTTACCCTCTTCGGAGCAGTTTACATGGTAAAATAAATGGTGTTATTCAAAACTAAAATTTGTCCCACACAAATCAAGTCCTCAAATTGCTATATTGATGGAAAAACAGAAAAAGGTATAGCTCTTGGAAAAAGGGGAGAAAAAATTGAAATCTCAAAAACAAAATATTGCTTGTGACTAAAGAGGCGGTAACAAGTGCTCAATTGATCGAGATTGGCATCTGGTACACAACCTTAAATTCTTTATTACTTCTGGATCCCTTTTGTTTTGCAAAACTCTAAGAGTGGTCCATCAGGTAAAGCACACACTTTGTCATCTTATTATAATAATGTCAATTACTTTGGTTATTTATTAACAATAGTTTTCAATGTATGCATATATATTTGTGTCCAAATATTTAACTGTAAACATTTCTAGTCAATGAACCTTGTTTTTGTGTTTGATGAAAAGTGCTAGCTTTCAAGAAAACTGCAATTGATTACTCCATCTAACCTAAATCTCCTAAAAAGTTATGTTTAGGTTATTGTAATGTTTTCTTTTTAAACAAATCAGACAGTATACAATATCTATTGAAAAATTACAGCACTTAATTTAATTTAACATTAACTAAAAACAAAATATCAAATTATCTTGTATAGCTGTGGATGGCAAAAGATGCATGTAATAATAATAACCAGTAAAGTATAAGATTGGCACATAAACGGGACATGAAAACACGATACTCTGGATGTCCGCCAATGGAGATTCCTAAAACTGAGTCCATTCAACACCCATAATACAAATAAAGCATTGTCATTTGCCTTTAAATTAAGTAAATGTTGATGAAAAGTAAAGCAAAACACATGACTGAAGACTTTTCTCCTTAAATCTTTAAACACTCCACCCTTCAGATGTTTTATGCTTATCATTATCACCAGTGGCCAAACCTGCACAAAGTGGAAGTACTTTTCAATTTCAAGGTTGTTGAAAATCCCATAATCTTAAAAACAGTAAAACTAATAATTTATTTTATTACTGCCTTAAGGGTAAATTCACACAGCAAATCCTATATGGAAATATGGCGCTAACTCTTGGGATTTCTGCCATAGATATACTAACGAATCTGCATTGTATTGGAAATTAATCAATGGGGATAATCTGTGACTTTCCTGTGTGAAATAAAAATAATGACAATGCTGCAGGTTTTATAATACTCCTGAGCAGATTTTTTTCTACTGCATGTGCATAAGGTTTGAAATTTTATATTCTTTACTTTCAGACGGTGATGGCTTTTTCTTTCTGTTGCATGCAGTTCTTTGTCCACCTAGTCAAAAAACAAAAAAAATCAATAAATGGATTTTGTGGCTGAGAAGACTCATTTTTAAATGCCTTATATTCCGAGTCTTTTGAGTTGTCAAAGAAAGGTCATCAAGCAGGGCCCTCATCTATAACCAAAGAGAAAAGCAGCTTTCCTCACACTGGAGAACCCAACAAGTTTTTAGATTACATTGATAGCCCATTTATTTTAATGAGAATTGTGTAAGGCTTTAGTGTCCCTCTATTGATGCTGCAGGGAAACTGAACACTTGTTAGCAAATATCTTCACATTTTAGTGCTCTTTGTACGTGTGGCACCCCAGGAGTCCGGTTGTCACAGTGGTTTCGCCTGCCTCTCGGGGAAGGTGATGCCATGCCTGGAAGCGAGAAGGGATCCCCTTGGGAGGTAACATTGGCATACAACACTTTCCTGATTCCAGACCAGAAGGGGGAGCTCTTGACCCAGTTTCAGGGTAGCTTCCCTATAAGTTCTGGCTTGGAGGAGGAGTTCGGAGTCAGTCTGTGTGAGACAGTGAAGGGAGAGGAAGTGCAGCGCCCCAGAGTCCTGGTCGTTGCAGTAGCATGGTTCAGCCACTAAGGGGGGCCATGCTGCGTTCGATGGCACGGAAGGAGTTCTCTGAGCAGGTATCACAGTCACCAATACATTTCACAGCTGGGCCTCCGGGGGGAGCTAAGGGTGCTATTCATTAGGCCACTCCCCACCATAGTGGGTAAACTGGGGGTCAGGCAGGAAGTTAGAGAGAACGCTGACGGGATTGAACGGAGCAACACCTGGTGGCAGAGGGTGTTGTGAAGGGAGAGACTGTAGGGTCTCTGCCAGGGGTGGGATCCTGGCAGAGGCTTGGCATGGAAAGAACGTAAAGGGACCGTGCCTGCTCAGCATAGCGGCGGTGCCCAAGGAAGGACTAAGAAGCGAGATAGATTGTGCTGAGTGAGAAACGAAATCAAGCAAAAGGAGATACCAGTGAGGGTTGTGCTGAAAGAGGCAGCACCTTACTGAGGCGCACTACCGGTGGCCGGAACGCCGAGGAGGTAAAGAGTTTCAAGCCATACCTCAGACCTACGGCAGGGCAGTTAGCTTGAGGCGGACTGTCTCACGCATCACCCAGGAAGGCAAAGGGGGGTACCAACAGGAGAGGGGCGCAGATAGAGTCCCGGAAGATCTCCGAGCCTCCCCGTCATACGGGTGCGTTCCTACCATAGTATCTGGAGGGACGAGGAAGATCATTGCGAATTAAGTTGTTGTGAGGGAACACGAGAAACAGACACAACAGTTGTGGGGTACTTTCCGTAAGCACAGCAGGGAAGGACTGCAACACATAGCGCTAGAAGGAAGGCACCGATTTCCACCTGCAAGGAGAGCTCTGGAAGTGCCATTGGACCGGCCGGACTTGCGCAGCCTGGTGAGCCGTATTCCGGACTGAGGACCCAGAGAGCTTCAGTAAAGAGGTAAAGAGACTGCAACCTGGTGTCCTCGTTATTTACCGCGACCTGCACCCCACAACTGCACCGCTACAACATCACTTATTGCACCGGACGTCCCCCACTGACAGACAGGGCCACGGACCGGGTCTAGCCACCGTGACAACCCCAGGACTGAGACCTAGAGGCCCGGCTCCGGGTACCCCTCGGCCCTGCGGCGGTGTGGGGGCGCTCCAACTTGGCGTCACGAACAGGATCTACTTAAGCCTGAAGAATCAGGTCATGTGTGCCTAGAGACTGTGATTTACTGTACTTAAACCGTACTTTATTGGAAAGACTGTGCTGCGCCATTAGCCGCCAAAAGTTCCCGCCAAAAGGCGCCGCCATTGCTACACCCAAGGGGAAGGAGGGCGTGTTATGGGCGGAGACTCCCAGTGTGGCGCGAGAAATGGCTACCGCCCCCTGCACTTCTGGCTGCAGAGGAATGACCTGCCCCAAAGCAGAAGAGAAACACCCCTTGATATGCGAGAGGCTGGTGACGGAGAAGCCCGACCTCAGAGAAATGGCGGAGTTAGGTGCATGCACTGCCAGCGACTATCAGGCGGCGATGATGAACGGTGAGTGCCTGAGCGAGGAAGAAGCAGTTCCGGCCTGCCCTTCTTCACCGGAGATGGACCGGAAGCTTGCGGACCCGACAGCGGAGTTACGTCCACCAATCCCGACCTCGGAGTTAGAGGAGGAGGAACCACAGCCAGCGGAGCCGAATCCGAGCATCCCATTGGAGGAGCCCCGGTTCGGGCTGCAGCAAATTCCAGCGTCCTCGTTAACGGACCGGAGCGACACCGATGGAACCATATTAGGCGCAGGTATGGCCGACGTCCCTGCTCCCCTCCGCGAGCCCACTTCCATGACCCACCTCTATCGCAGTAGGGAGCGACTTATCTCGGCCGGGCTAATGGTGCTATCCCCCGATGACCTGGGGAGGATGGTGCCACCGCTGTCGACTGGAGTGGGGGAGCCTGTGGATGTGAGCTTAGATGGAGTAGTTCTTCGGTGGGACACCCCCTGGTTTAGAGCAGATGGATCCCGGGAGAACGGGTCCACTCTTGCGGTGCTTACATGGGAACAATATAGACAGTGCTTGATTCTGCAGTGGAAAGGACGGAAAGGAGCTGAGTCGATGGGCCCAACGAAAGTACAACAACCCCCCCCGGCATGGGATGACAGAGACGCGGTAAGGCGGGGCACTGTGTTAGCCTACCATGTAAAAAGGGGGTGGGGCCTCATACACGAGCCGGGACTGGATACTGATGTTTTTGTGGCGCACTGTAACGTGAGGGCTCCCTGTTGTGGCCGAAGTGGAGAACCGTTACAAAAGGGGGATCCAGTGACCTACAGCCGCCACTTGAACCCACTCGGGTGGTATGCACGAAATGTTCGGCGGTGTATGTCTGGGCCTGCGGCACCTGCAGCCCCAGATCTGGTCCCGGGAGCGCCTGAACTTGTCACTATCGCGACGGTACGCCTAGTGGCAGCCCCAGAGTTGGCCAGTCGAGTCCATCTGCATGTTCGAACCGAGGACACTGGCGCTGTAGTGGCTGGGGTTCAGGAACCCAAGCCCCCAGAAAAAGAATAAACCTCGATACCATGAAAATGTACATAGTTGCTACTTTATTGTTTTAACTGTTCTTTTGAGTTGCTGCTAAACCCGCCCAGGGTTAATGGATCCCTCTGTTAACCCGGGATCCTCTTTGTTTGTTTTCCTTTTCTGAAGTTGTTGCACAAAAGTTACACAAACTGCAGAAATCATGGACTGTGCATGATTCGAACTTCCCTTGTAAATAGTTTGCACCTTCTTAAAGGTGCTCCATACTGGTTTTAGCCAAAGACACTTTGCGAAGATATTTGCCCTATTGGTTTGAGCCAAAGACACTTTGTGAAGATACCTTTCCTACCGGTTCTAGTTAAAGACACTTTGCGAAGATACCATACCGGAACCTTTGCATGGACTGGTAGGCTGAGAAGACGAGCTACCTTAGAAAGACTTGGTCTCCTCTTAAAGGGGATGTGAGAAACTGAACTTGAGAGAGATACTGTTGCAGAACAGTAATGCCATAATGATGCCTTGAAAAGAAATGTAACTGTTTTACATGCTAAGTTATATGTGTTGAATTTGTTGAAATGTCTAAATAATGTTTTGCAGAAAGAAAAGATGCAGAGAGCCCGTAGGGGTAGAGATAGAGATCTGCATAGCTGAAAGTAAGAGAAGTAATAATGAGGGTGAGGATAGAAGGTAAACCCTGCGTCCCCATTGAAAAGTTACTTTATTGCTAAGGACAGAGAGTGAACCCGTAGGGGTTAGAGAGTGAGTCCTTAAAGGGGCCGAGTAGAGCTGGCTCAGAGTTCTTCAACCGAAAGGAATGTTATGTCTATACTGTGTATAGTAGCGAAAGGCAGTAGGCCCTGGCTGAACAGGGCGGTCCTGTAAAAGAAAGGAGAGGCAGTAGGTCTGGTGCCGTAGGGACAGGCGGTCCTGCAGGTTCACAAGAAGGAGAATGTAAAGTTGAAATGCCTTATAATGTGATTATAGGAAGGCCTTTGATAGACTAAGAGTGTGAGTTTCTTAAAGGCAATGTTAAGTTATTATTTCAAAAATTGCACTAAATAGAATACCCGGTTGGGTAACAGAAGTTATTTATACTCTGTAAATTATAAGGTTAATTATGTTTGTAACGTTACAAGTGTCCTCACCTCCCATAAAGGGAAGCCTACTTAAGTATACTTATTGTTATTTGCACTCAACAAAATTGTATGTCTTTTTGCTAACCTGTATTGTTGTTTTTCTTCCCAGTCCCGGAGTACTGTGTTTAACCAGGGGGGAGTGCAGCGCCCCAGAGTCCTGGTCGTTGCAGTAGCATGGTTCAGCCACTAAGGGGGGCCATGCTGCGTTCGATGGCACGGAAGGAGTTCTCTGAGCAGGTATCACAGTCACCAATACATTTCACAGCTGGGCCTCCGGGGGGAGCTAAGGGTGCTATTCATTAGGCCACTCCCCACCATAGTGGGTAAACTGGGGGTCAGGCAGGAAGTTAGAGAGAACGCTGACGGGATTGAACGGAGCAACACCTGGTGGCAGAGGGTGTTGTGAAGGGAGAGACTGTAGGGTCTCTGCCAGGGGTGGGATCCTGGCAGAGGCTTGGCATGGAAAGAACGTAAAGGGACCGTGCCTGCTCAGCATAGCGGCGGTGCCCAAGGAAGGACTAAGAAGCGAGATAGATTGTGCTGAGTGAGAAACGAAATCAAGCGAAAGGAGATACCAGTGAGGGTTGTGCTGAAAGAGGCAGCACCTTACTGAGGCGCACTACCGGTGGCCGGAACGCCGAGGAGGTAAAGAGTTTCAAGCCATACCTCAGACCTACGGCAGGGCAGTTAGCTTGAGGCGGACTGTCTCACGCATCACCCAGGAAGGCAAAGGGGGGTACCAACAGGAGAGGGGCGCAGATAGAGTCCCGGAAGATCTCCGAGCCTCCCCGTCATACGGGTGCGTTCCTACCATAGTATCTGGAGGGACGAGGAAGATCATTGCGAATTAAGTTGTTGTGAGGGAACACGAGAAACAGACACAACAGTTGTGGGGTACTTTCCGTAAGCACAGCAGGGAAGGACTGCAACACATAGCGCTAGAAGGAAGGCACCGATTTCCACCTGCAAGGAGAGCTCTGGAAGTGCCATTGGACCGGCCGGACTTGCGCAGCCTGGTGAGCCGTATTCCGGACTGAGGACCCAGAGAGCTTCAGTAAAGAGGTAAAGAGACTGCAACCTGGTGTCCTCGTTATTTACCGCGACCTGCACCCCACAACTGCACCGCTACAACATCACTTATTGCACCGGACGTCCCCCACTGACAGACAGGGCCACGGACCGGGTCTAGCCACCGTGACAACCCCAGGACTGAGACCTAGAGGCCCGGCTCCGGGTACCCCTCGGCCCTGCGGCGGTGTGGGGGCGCTCCAGAAGCACGTGAGGAGAGAGAAACTGGGGTGGAGCTGTGATTGAGCTCACCCCCAGGATTTAGCGCAGGAAACCGGACACCGGAGTCCGCAGTTGTGTTGGAGCTGCATGCCCCACAACTGAATCCGGATGGCAGGAGATTGCAGGTCTCCTGGCCACAACTGACACCCAAAGACACAGTAGCAGATTAGAGCCTGGAGTCGCCACGAGAGAAGGACACATGTAAAAAGGCTCGAGCTGCCTGCCATGTGGGTAGTGTTCCACCAAAAGCACAGATTGAGAGAGGGACTTGAGGAAGGCTAATGCATCAAGAACCCAGAATTCAGGGCAGAAAGAAAGGCTTCCAACCTCACATGGCTAGGGGGATTCCAAACCGCTTTCAGGCTGCCTGGATTTCAAAGATCACCTGTCACCAGCATTCTGGACTGCATTGGCAATTAAAAGGTAAAGAGACTGCAAACCTGTGTCCTCCAATTCTTCCCTGCACCCTAACATCTACAACCCTTTCTAGACTGTCCTGGTAGCCTTGGGGCCTCCACTCCACCTTTGGGGAGCGAAACAATCTAAGCTGCATCACCATCGGCCCCAGTGGATCCCTTTTAGCAGCGTCTGCCATCCCTGGCCAAGTACCACAGGTGGCGTCACGAACATTAGACTTTATTATCCACTACATCTTATCCCCTTTTATTGGACGCCTAGGGCCACTGACTGAGTCACCGCTGTCGTGCCACATTCCCTTTAAGAACTGTGCTGACCCTGTGCCGAGTAACCCACAGTCCCATGGGGTGCTCCATATGTTTCACACTTGTGACACTTAAGGGTGTACTTTAAACACATCGAATGTATAAATTCTGTAGAAAGGGGAAGTTGGCAACAGTGTAGGTCACTGGGCCAAGCATCTTCTAGTTTACTCAGATTGGCTAAAACTTTCAATAGAGTAAATATAAATTGCACAATATTTGCTATTATGCCTGGATAGTATGGTGTTAAGCCCACGGAAGTCTGACTGGCTCAGCAACACATACAGTAAGCATCACCAATGTTTGAGATTTTTGAGACAATACCTTCTTCATATCTCATAGAAAAGAAACTTTCGCCCTATGTGGCCATAAATGTTTGCACCAGGAGCTTGGTGAGAAATGTGCCAAACATGGAGCATATTAGTACCTAATGTCTTGTGAAGTTTCACACTTATTTTTGTGCTTTCAAGGCATTTTCAGCTCAGTATAGATAAAACTTAACCTTTAATAGTTAATATAATATAAAAAAAATCACAACAATTACACTCAACCACTTGGCCTTAAAAACCTCTTTTCTGCTGTAGGCTGAAAATAGAAAGGTGCAAAGTAACCCTAATGTCCAAACTGTGACTCCCTACCTTACCGCGGAGGTTGGCACACTAGGACCAGCGTAGTGGCGCTCCCACTCAACGTAGACTCTCCCTATTTTGCCCTAATAGGCCCTAAAGTGAGAGAGAAGAAGGTAATCAGACAGCAGACAGTTTGATTCACAATAATCACATTGGGTTAAAGATCATAGAAATGTACTGGGTATATATTAATTATTGACATAAGGTGCAAAGAAGGGGGGTATATATATGCACATATTCAAATGAATAAATAGTATACGGTGCAACAACATCCATGTGCATATAATCCAAGAAAAAAGCACATATTCCCAAATACATATAACACTGCAAAAAAAAAAAAAAAAAAAGTTAGAGCACCGGGTAACTCCAAAAAGCATGCACAAAAAATTGAAAAAAATTATGAAACAAAAAATAATAATAGTAAAAAATAAAAAATGAAGATGACAAAAATAATAAAAATACCTAGAAATACCTGCAATGTACCTATGAATTGCCCTACCTGACTGCGGAGGTTGGCACTCTACAACCTGCGCAATGGCACCCCCACTCGTCGTCGGCTACCCCTGATAAACCCTACTAGTCCCTAAGATAAATGAGGAAATGCAGGGGTGCCGCAGCCAGATAGTCCAAAATAGTCAAATAGAAAGGCAATTCAATAAACAAAAAACTATGATAAACCACCTATACCAAAACTCACAGTCAACAGAATGTGAAAACAAATTTTGAAAAATCCAGGCTACAGTATCCCATAGCCATTAAGTATGCTATTCTCGACGCGTTTCTCCAACAGTCGGTTCTTCAGGAGACATACTTAGTCATAAATAATTAATAGAAACACTTATCTGAATCATATTGACCAAAAGGAAAATAGAAGGATTTGGCTCCATAAATCAGATTCACAGGGAGCCTATTCAAATGCAATGGGGAACAGTGTCCATCCAACCTTGCCTGCCTCAATCAGCCTTAAGTGAAACCGGCCTTAGATGACCACTAGTGCTGAGCGAATATACTCGTTACTCGAGATTTCCCGAGCGCGCTCGGGGGTCCTCCGAGTATTTTTTAGTGCTCAGTGATTTAGTTTTTCTTGCCGCAGCTGAATGATTTACATCTGTTAGCCAGCATAAGTACATGTGGGGGTTGCCTGGTTGCTAGGGAATCCCCACATGTACTTATGCTGGCTAACAGATGTAAATCATTCAGCTGCAGTGCTAAAACTAAAACTCCGAGCACTAAAAAATACTCGGAGGACCCCCGAGCGTGCTCAGGAAATCTCGAGTAACGAGTATATTCGCTCATCACTAATGACCACTCATTTAGAGTGACCTTTAACAATTGGAGGACTACTGCCAAGTAGTCAAGCATATTCATGAGCTATGCATAACCCCACCCCCGCCGCTGATTGGCAGATCTCTGTATGTGCTGTACATGGGAAGAAACCTACCAGTCAGTGGTATGAGTAGGGTCATACAGAGCTCAGCATTCAGAGAACTGCTAGATCTACAGCAGTGAAAACAGTGATTTTATCAAAATGACATCAAGCAGCCAGGCAAATAATAATAATAATAATAATATTTTTTATTTATATAGCGCCAACATATTCCACAGCACTTTACATTATAGAGGGGACTTGTACATACAATAGACATTACAGCATAACAATAAACAGAGATCAAAACAGATGCCAAGAGGAATGAGGGTCCTGCTCGCAAGCTTACAAACTATGAGGAAAAAGGGGAGACACAAAAGGTGGATATCAAATAATATATCACGGGAATCAGGGTCTCCCATGCGGCTCTCAGATGTGGATGGAAAAACTTGGTGACAGATTTCCACTAAAAGAGTTGCATTACAGTAAAGAAGTAAAAAAAATTCCATACGAAAGGAATTTGGAAAATCAATGCCATGGATCAAATCATGCCAAATACATTATAGAACATAAACTGATCAGAATATGCGTTACATTGAAAAATGTACATAATGTAATATGTTATTCCTGAGGACTATTTCCATGTAAAATGTGGGTAGTAAATCTAGTAATTTGAATCTTCAGAATAAACGAAGCACACTTCAGTGACATATACTGTATTACATTCATGATTTCTCAATGAGCATCAATCCAAATTGCAGGTTCCGTGAATGATTAATTCTTAATTCAGCTAGAACCCACAGGGAGTTACCAAATACATATTTTAATAAGGACTCTGATAACTCAAAATAAGCGAAATGAGAAATAATCATTAAGTAGAAACAAATGACTTAGCTATGGAACTTAATATGGATACTAATACTCAGATGGGGATGATATTAAAAGCAAGTTCAATAAATAACATGAAAATTGACTTAGGCAATCACAATGCATTTATTCACATCCATTTCCTAAGGCTGCGGTGTACTATTAAAAAGTGCTCATATTCACATGAAAGTATTAGCTGAAAACGATCATTTTTATAGTTTTGCATATAACAGATTTTAACGTTTTTCGCAAGCAATGATGTCTACTCTACTCAGGGCTCAAAGGAAAGTCTACGCCAGCTCAGGAAAATTAAGTATTTTGAAGTCTCTGGAGAAAACTGTATTTCATTTCATTCATGTAGGCTGTCTTGTAATTTGAAAGGGTTTGCTTTTATTTCCTTAGATTTTTTTTTACATTTTTTTTACATAATATTTCATTCAGATGAAGTTACAACACGTAGGAGTGAAATTTGACTAATCCGAATTTTATAGAGAAAACTTGAGCAGAGAAATGAATACAGAGACAGACAGGAATGTGGGCATGAAAGGTGAATGGATTGAGAGGAACCAACCCCCACGTATTAAAAGTTTGGAAAATCCATGCACAGGTCTCTTAAATAGAAAATGTCTGATTCACAAGATTACAATGTGGTAAGCTTGGTATTTGACAAGCATGAAATTTCTCCTAATAAATAATCCATCCAATTTATATTATCACATAACGCTTAAAAAGGTTTCTGTATCTCTTCTGTTTCATAAACCCAACACCTATTTACTAATTCCCACAAGTAATAAAACATTTATGTATTCGTTAAGGGATTATAACGCAAATTTGATACGTCTGAGCTACGTCATTACATAGTAGGACACGTTAGTCACAGAACAATGCAGTATTTTATGTAAAATCCCTTGATTCTTTTCTTTAAAGTTGATATTTAATTTATGGGAAATTTGTATGTCAAGTCAACACACTGAATTATTCCTGAATATTTTTATAGAATGGCATTATACTCCTGGGAAATGTGACTGAAAATAGGGAGTCCTATTATCATGAAGGGTACTTGGTCTGCACAATTTTAGGTAGAGTAATACCAATAGAGAAAAACCCGAATATAGGTCAAGGAGGAGTCACAGTAAAGGATGTAGAAAATAGTTTGAAATAAAACACCTTTATTTAAGACATCTAAGGTCATTTAAGGTCTAGATGCAAGTATTATGTCACTTGTACTATAGTACTGCACACATAAACAAGGTCAGTGAGTCCATAATCTATAATATAATGGTGGGAGCGTCACTCTGTCCTAAGCCTTCATGTCCGCTCTCTATCTGAGACTCAACCTCTCCAAAACTGAACTTCTTCTGCTCCCGCCATCTACTAACCTCCCTAAATCTGACATTTCCCTCTCCGTAGGTGGCACCATAATAACACCCCGGCAGCAGGCGCGCTGTCTGGGTGTTATGTTTGACTCCAATCTCTCCTTCACATCCCATATACAATCTCTTGCCCGCTCGTGCCACTTACACCTAAAAAACATCTCTAGAATCCATCCTTTTCTCACCATGGAAACAACGAAAACCCTCACTGTCGCCTTGATCCACTCCCGCCTGGACTACTGCAATGCTCTACTAATTGGCCTCCCCGTTACTCGACTTTCCCCTCTCCAATCTATCCTTAATGCAACAGCCAGGGTTGTCCATCTAGCTAATCATTACTCGGACGCGTCCGCTCTTTGCCAGTCATTACACTGGCTGCCTATTCATTATGGGATACAATTCAAAGTACTTGTTCTCACCCACAAAGCTCTCCACAGTGCGGCACCCCCTTACATCTCCTCCCTCATTTTGGTCTATCGGCCTAATCGACCTCTGCACTTTGCAAATGACTTTTGATTAACCTCTGCACTAATCCATACCTCCCACTCCTGACTCCAAGACTTCTCCCACGCTGCGCCAATCCTCTGGAATGCTCTACCCCAAGATATTAGGACCATCCACAATTTACATAGTTTTAGGCGCTCCCTCAAAACACATTTGTTCAGAGCGGCCTATCACGTTCCCTAATCAAAGTCATTTTATGTTTGTGTGTGTGTGTGTAGCCCATTTACTATCCCCATCTATTCCCCACCCCCTGAAGATGGCTGGACCATCATTGTAAATACATCATTGTAAATACACACCTGTACTTTGTATCTCCTGCACCTCATTGTAGATTGTAAGCTCTCACGAGCAGGGTTATCTTATTTTGCTTTAATTATTGTATTGCTAACGTTATTACTTGTGACTGTTGTGTTTGAAACTGTTAAGCTGTAAAGCGCTGCGGAATATGTTGGTGCTATATAAATAAAGATTATAGACTGCGCAAGTGCGACGTGCCTGCGCAGTCTGGACCACACAGAGTTATGCTGCCGGGCATCTAGCTGATGCAGCTGACCGCATTGATGAGGGAAGGAGCGCTACTCTCCTTCTCCCATCATCCCCCTGTCAGTGACTGATGTCACCAATGCCGACACTGACAGGGGGCGCGATGATGTCACTGCCCAGGTCTGGAGGTGAGCAGGAGCAGGGACCAGTGCAGGAGCCAGGAAGAAGAGAGGTGAGGATTTATTGTTTTTCATTACGGGGGCTGGCTTATACTACTGAGTCTGCCTGTGTGGGGGTGCTGCCTTATACTACAGAGTCTGCCTCTGAGGGGGATTGCTGCCTTATACTACAGAGTCTGCCTCTGGGGGTGCTGCCTTATATTACAGGGACTGCCTACGGGGAGCAGCCTTATACTATAGGGTCTGCCTATGGGGTGCTGCCTTATACTACAGGGACTGCCTATGGGGTGCTGCCTTATACTAGATGGTCTGCCTATGGGGTGCTATCTTATACTACAGAGTCTGCCTATGGGGTGCTATCTTATACTACAGAGTCTACCTATGGGGTGCTGTCTTATACTACAGGGTCTGCTGCCTTATACTACAGGGTCTGACTATGGGTGCTGCCTTATTCTACAGAGTCTGCCTATGGGGTGCTGTCTTATACTACAGAGTCTGCCTATGGGGTGCTGTTTTATACTACAGAGTCTGCCTATGGGGTGCTGTCTTATACTACACAGTCTGCCTATGGGGTGCAGTCTTATACTACAAAGTCTGCCTTATACTACAGGGTCTGCCTATGGGTGCTGCCTTATACTACAGAGTCTGCCTCTGAGGTGGATTGCCACCTTATACTACAGAGTCTGCCTCTGGGGGTGGTGCCTTATACTACAGGGTATGCCTATGGGGTGCTGCCTTATACTACAGCAGGGGTCAGGAACCTTTTTGGCTAAGAGAGCCGTAAACGCCACATATTTTGAAATATAATTCCGCGAGAGCCGTACAATATGTTTAAAGGGCCATTGACAGATCAATCGCTCCAATGTTCACTTAGTACAGCAAGGAATGCTCCTCCCTGCTGTATAAAGCCACAACTGGACTGAAACAATGGTAATTAGCAGTAAAAAAATTAAATAAATAACTTACATTGTGAGCTTGCGATGCATGACATCAGTCCAGCAGTCTGGCTTCTTCTTTTTCCTGCGCATGACTGGAAGCTGGCATTCTTCCCACCTGATGTTGAGAGAATGCCAGCTTTGAGGCATTCGCAGAAGAAAGAAGCTGGAATGTTGGACATGTCACACAACGCATTGTCAGTAGTGTTGAGCGATACCGTCCGATACTTGAAAGTATCGGTATCGGAAAGTATCGGCCGATACCGGCAAAGTATCGGATCCAATCCGATACCGATACCCGATACCAATACAAGTCAATGGGACTCATGTATCGGACGGTATTCCTGATGGTTCCCAGGGTCTGAAGGAGAGGAAACTCTCCTTCAGGCCCTGGGAACCATATAAATGTGTAAAAGAAAGAATTAAAATAAAAAATATCGCTATACTCACCTCACCGACGCAGCCGGGACTTCAGCGAGGGAACCGGCAGCGTTGTTTGTTTAAAATTCGCGCTATTACTTGGTTACGTGAATTCCCGGCTTGTGATTGGTCAGGTCGGCCATGTTGCCGGGACGCGGACCAATCACAGCAAGCCGTGACGAAATTACGTCACGGCTTGCTGTGATTGGTCCGCGTCCCGGCAATATGGCCGCCCTGACCAATCACAAGCCGTGACGTCACGGGAGGCTGGACACGCGCTCATTTTAAAATGGGCGCGTGTCCAGCCTCCCGTGACGTCACGGCTTGTGATTGGTTGCGCCGCGGTCAACCAATCACAAGCCGGGAGGCTGGACGCGCTCATTTTAAAATGGGCGCGTGTCCAGCCTCCCGTGACGTCACGGCTTGTGATTGGTTGCGCCGCGGTCAACCAATCACAAGCCGGGAGGCTGGACGCGCTCATTTTAAAATGGGCGCGTGTCCAGCCTCCCGTGACGTCACGGCTTGTGATTGGTTGCGCCGCGGTCAACCAATCACAAGCCGGGAGGCTGGACGCGCTCATTTTAAAATGGGCGCGTGTCCAGCCTCCCGTGACGTCACGGCTTGTGATTGGTCAGGGCGGCCATATTGCCGGGACGCGGACCAATCACAGCCAGCCGTGACGTAATTTCGTCACGGCTTGCTGTGATTGGTCCGCGTCCCGGCAACGTGGCCGACCTGACCAATCACAAGCCGGGAATTCACGTAACCAAGTAATAGCGCGAATTTTAAACAAACAACGCTGCCGGTTCCCTCGCTGAAGTCCCGGCTGCGTCGGAGAGGTGAGTATAGCGATATTTTTTATTTTAATTCTCTCTTTTACACATTTTAACATTAATGTTGTTGCGATACCCGATACCCGATACCACAAGAGTATCGGAATCCCGGTATCGGAATTCCGATACAGCAAGTATCGGCCGATACCCGATACTTGCAGCATCGGAATGCTCAACACTAATTGTCAGTTATGTCAATTATCTATTTTATTATTTTACAGCGAATTATTGTTTAGGTCCAGCGGTGGCTTAGTGCAGCAGAGAGGAGCACTCCTTTGTGTACTAAGTGACCGCTGGAGCAATTGTATCTGTCAGTGGCCCTTTTAAAAGTGTTGGTCTTACAGAAAATGAACAAAAAAGAGAGGCTCAGACCCATAGGGAACTAAAGCATTTACTACTTAAAGTGGTACATACAAGCAGGCACACCCAGCGCAAGTTCTGGCGTCGGCACATTGGAGCGGAGCTGTGCAGCTCCATGTGTTCCTATGCGGCCGCACACTCCGCTCTGGAGTGCCGACGCCAGAACTTGGTTCCCACATGCGAGACACGGACGTGTTTCTCGCATGTGGAAACAAGCCCTAAGTGCCATTATACACAGGAGATCTGTACTTAGTATGCAGCGTCTGTGTATAGGTAATACAGTGATCACCGGTGACATATACAGGACCTCAGTATATAGTATACAGTGTATAGGTAACACACTGACTCACCAGTGACGTCTCTAAGTGAAGTCCTTCATCTTTCATCCCGCACAGACCGCCATCACTTCATCCAGCCAGGACTCGTCTCTGCAGGAAATAACACAGTTATCACGAGTTCCACTTGCAGAACACATTACTTAATTTTCCCAACTTCTACATTACACCACATGAAGAAGGCGACATAGTGTCAATCTACACAGTAATAGGACCGCCCCGCCATTTAAAACAGTATACTCAAAAAATAAAATAAATACATCCCTGCAGTAATAATATCCCTTAATTAGCCCCTGTGGTAATAATATTCACCATCCTGGCCCCCGTGTGTCTCATTCCTGGCTCCAGCCATATATGTTCTCCCATCCTGCCCTCATGAGTATCCATCCTGCCCCATATGATCTTCCCATCCTGCCCCATCTGTCTCCATCGTATCCATCCTGCCCCATGATCCTGCCCCATCTGTCTCCAATCCTGCCTCCAGTGTCTCCAGTCATGACGCCATGTCTGTCATCCTGCCCCATGTCTCCAATCATGCCCCGTTTCTCCATTCTGCCCCTGTGTCAAGCATTCTGCCCCTGTGTCCAGCTTTCTGCCCCTGTGTCCAGCTTTCTGCCCGTGTCCAGCTTTCTTCCCCTGTGTCCAGTTTTCTGCTCCTGTGTCCAGCGTTCTGCTCCTGTGTCCAGCGTTCTGCCCCAATGTCCAGCTTTCTGCATCAGTGTCCAGCGTTCTGCCCCAATGTCCAGCGTTCTGCCCCAGTGTCCAGCGTTCTGCCCCTGTGTCCAGCGTTCTGCCCCCATGTCCAGCTTTCTGCCCGTGTCCAGCTTTCTGCCCCTGTGTCCAGCTTTCTGCCCCTGTGTCCAGTTTTCTGCTCCTGTGTCCAGTTTTCTGCTCCAGTGTCCAGCGATCTGCCCCCGTGTCCAGCGTTCTGCCCCCGTGTCCAGCGTTCTGCCCCCGTGTCCAGCGTTCTGCCCCCGTGTCCAGCGTTCTGCCCCAATGTCCAGCGTTCTGCCCCAGTGTCCAGCGTTCTGCCCCAGTGTCCAGCGTTCTGCCCCAGTGTCCAGCTTTCTGCCTCAGTGTCCAGCTTTCTGCCCCAGTGTCCAGCGTTCTGCCCCCGTGTCCAGCGTTCTGCCCCAGTGTCCAGCTTTCTGCCTCAGTGTCCAGCGTTCTGCCCCAGTGTCCAGCGTTCTGCCCCAGTGTCCAGCGTTCTGCCCCAGTGTCCAGCGTTCTGCCCCAGTGTCCAGCGTTCTGCCTCAGTGTCCAGCGTTCTGCCCCCGTGTCCAGCATTCTGCCCCAGTGTCCAGCGTTCTGCCCCCGTGTCCAGCATTCTGCCCCCGTGTCCAGCGTTCTGCCCTCGTGTCCAGCGTTCTGCCCCAATGTCCCTTCTGCCCCCCTGTGTCCAGCTTTCTGCCCCCCTGTGTCCAGCTTTCTGCCCCCCTGTGTCCAGCTTTCTGCCCCCCCTGTGTCCAGCTTTCTGCCCCCGTGTCCAGCTTTCTGCCCCCCAGTGCCCAGCTTTGTGCCCCCCTGTGTCCAGCTTTGTGCCCCCCTGTGTCCAGCTTTGTGCCCCCCTGTGTCCAGCTTTGTGCCCCCCTGTGTCCAGCTTTCTGCCCCCGTGTCCAGCTTTCTGCCCCCCTGTGTCCAGCTTTCTGCCCTGGGCCCCCCCCCCCGATCACCGCTCTCAATAAAAAAAAATAAAAAACAAGTTTTACCTGACCGCGATCCTGCTCTGTCTGGTTATCGGTGGGGGCGGCCATCTTCCTGAGGCCGCGCGTGCGCAGGTGGAGCGCTCTGCTGCCTGGGGCTTCAGGAAAATGGCCGCGGGATGCCGCGCATGGCAGATGGAGATCGCGGCGGCCATTTTTCTGAAGCCGAGATGCGAACAGGTAAATTCTGCGCCGCCGGCGACCCGCCCCCCGCATTGTGCCGCCCCCCGCATTGTGCCGCCCGGGGCGGCCCGCCCCCCCCTTCCTACGCCACAGGCTGTCTGCGAGCCAGATACGGCCATCAAAAGAGCCATATCTGGCTCGCGAGCCATAGGTTCCCGACCCCTGTACTACAGGGTATGCCTATAGGGTGCTATCTTATATTACTGGGTCTGCCTATGGGGTACTGTCTTATACTATAGGGTCTGCCTATGGGGTGCTGCCTTATACTACAGGGTCTGCCTATGGGGTGCTGTCTTATACTACAGAGTCTGCCTATGGGGTGCTGCCTTATACTAGACGGTCTGCCTATGGGGTGCTATCTTATACTACAGAGTCTGCCTATGGGGTGCTGTTTTATACTACAGAGTCTGCCTATGGGGTGCTGTATTATACTGCAGAGTCTGCCTATGGAGTGCTGCCTTATACTACAGGGTCTGCCTATGGGGTGCTGCCTTATACTACAGGGTCTGCCTATGGGGTGCTGTCTTATACTACAGGGTCTGCCTATGGGGTGCGCAAGATGGTAGCAGCACATGACAAGATTAGGGAGCAGGATGGAAGCAGCACATACCAGGATGGAGACCATATACCAATATAAATGCTAGACAACCAGGGGTAGAACGGGTTCAATAGCTAGTACAAGATGTAATGGTATAATTACCTGATGGTACTCTATGTAGGTGCAGCACATACCCCGACACGCGTTTCGGATCATGGCCTTCATCAGGGGGGTATTGTCCAACCAGATGTATAACAATTTTAGGTACGTGGCATATGACAAAGGAAAAACCACAGTAAGAACATTGTGGAATATTCTCTACTGACAGTTTGTCTTCTGCCCATAATCCATACTGATGCCATCTTTAGTCAAGGATGATGCAGTGATTGCATGAAGGTCACTGCTCCTTTAAACAGCTGATTGTCAGACCCCTGTTGTGAACTCCGTTTTCAGGCTCCCTCTTGTGGTCACAGATGGTATTGTGTGACTTTGGTTTTTTGGCTCCCCCTGGTGGTTTGGTTTATTATCCTGCGGGTCTGCTGGATCAGCTGCCTCGTTATTCACCAGGGAGGCTCCTATTTAGCTCTGCTTCACTTCCACTTGTTGCCGGCTGTCAATGTATTCAGTGCTATTCTGATTACTCCTGATTATCTCGTTTTCTGCCTCTTCAGGATAAGCTAAGTTCTGTTTGAATATTTTTTGCTCATTTGCCTGCAATATGATTTCTGTGTATGATGAGTCTAGTCCAGCTTGCTAACATGTGATTTCTTTTTGCTGGTAAGCTCTGGGGTACGGAGTTGCTTCCCCCGCACCATTAGTTGGTGCGGGGGCTCGAGCAATCTCTGCGTGGATATTTTGAATAGGGTTTTTTATTGACCGCACAGTTTCCTTCCTATTTTCTGCTATCTAGTATTAGCGGGCCTCATTTACTAAATCTGATTTCATCTCTGCGTTTGTGCTTTCCCCTTAACTCACCGTTAATATTTGTGGGGGGCTATTCTATATCTTTGGGGTCTTCCACTGAGGCAAGTGAGGACTTACTTTCCCTCCAGGAATAGTCAGTTTCTCAGGCCGTGACGAGACGTCTAGGATTTTTAGGTAACGTTCCACGGCTGCCTATAGTTGTTTGCGGATAGGATCAGGTTGCGGTCAATCTAGTTACCACTTCCCCAGAGCTAGTAGTCTGTTCAGTTACTTAGCTAGTCCGACCTGCGATCCTTGCCACTAGGATCATAACAGACCCCCACATATATAATATTGATGCCTTACCCCTTCCATAATTTGCTATTAAAATTGAAATATAGTATTGGCACAATTGTAACTATATAATAAAGTTTACATAGCATTTAAACTATGAGAATAAATTGGTGAAAAAAGTTTTAAAGAAAGTGGAGAAGAAAGTTTATCTCACGTACACCATCTAGAAGCGTATTTAAAACACATCCAATTTATAGATGCTATCGATTGTGGGGCACTGTAACCAGTGACCTGGCATCATCTGGCTTCCTCTTACTATCAGATGGCAATAGGTGCAGTCTTAATTGGAGAAGCTAAATTTCCCATAAAAATTCTGAACATCTGAATTTTTCATCCATGCAAATTAATTACCAATGATTGAAATTATATGTGGACGGGTAAGTGGACAGAAAAATAAAAGTTTATGGCACTTCAACCTGCAAAAAAACAAGCAATCATACACTATATTGAATGGAAAGCATATAACATATAGCATTTGGAATGAGGTAATGAACAAAAAATATACTTTTTTATTGTTCTTTAAATGGCTAAAGAGGTTGTCCAGGATAGGTCATCAATATCAGATCATTGGGATTCCTACACCGATCAGCTATTAATAAGTCACACCTTAACTGAATGTACACATTGTACAGAATCAGAAAACCAAAGCTCTAGAAACTTTCTTGTGTCTGTTCTCTAACAGAGCAGTTCAGCTCCCATTCACTTCCGTATGAGCTGAGTTGCAGCTCCCAGGAATTGCTAATACATATTATACAGAGTTAGGCTGCCATCACACTAGCAGTATTTGGTCAGTATTTTACATCAGTATTTGTAAGCCAAAACCAGGAGTGGGTGATAAATGCAGAAGTGGTGCAACCTAGTTACCACTTCCCCAGAGCTAGTAGTCTGTTCAGTTACTTAGCTAGTCCGACCTGCGATCCTTGCCACTAGGATCATAACAGTACAGCCGGCCCAGAAAGTGTTAATTGCATGGCAGAAGCAGGAGAAAAGAAGCTTGGAGATATTTTTTTTTTTTTTTTGCTGCCGTGTGTCTAGCTGCTGTGTGTCTGGCTTCTCTCCTCCTCTTAATCTTGGTGTGGCTCTGAGTTCAGCTGCTGATATGGATATCCAGAGTTTAGCCTCCAGTGTAGATCATCTTGCTGCAAGGGTACAAAGTATTCAGGATTTTGTTGTGCACAGTCCTATGTCAGAGCCTAGAATACCTATTCCGGAGTTGTTTTCTGGAGATAGATCTAGGTTCCTGAATTTTAAGAACAATTGCAAGTTGTTTCTTTCTTTGAAACCTCGTTCCTCTGGGGATTCTGTTCAGCAAGTTAAGATTATTATTTCTTTCTTGCGTGGCGATCCTCAAGATTGGGCTTTCGCATTGGCTCCAGGGGATCCTGCATTGCTCAGTGTGGATGCGTTTTTTCTGGCCCTTGGATTGCTCTATGAGGAACCTAATCTTGAGAACCAGGCTGAAAAAGCGTTGTTGGCCCTCTCTCAGGGGCAAGATGATGCAGAGGTGTACTGCCAGAAATTTCGGAAATGGTCGCTGCTTACTCAATGGAATGAGTGTGCCCTGGCTGCAAATTTCAGAAAAGGTCTTTCTGAAGCCATTAAGAATGTCATGGTGGGGTTCCCTACGCCTGCAGGTCTGAATGAGTCAATGACTCTGGCCATTCAGATTGATCGGCGTTTGCGGGAGCGCAAACCTGCGCACCATTTGGCGGTGTCTTCTGAACAGACACCTGAGTCTATGCAATGTGATCGAATTCTGACCAGAAGTGAACGGCAAAATTATAGACGGCAAAATGGGTTGTGCTTTAACTGTGGTGACTCAGCTCATGTTATCTCAGCATGCTCTAAGCGCACAAAAAAGATTGATAAATCTGTCACCATCGGTACTTTACAGCCTAAGTTTATTTTGTCTGTTACCCTGATTTGTTCCCTGTCATCTTACCCTGTTATGGCTTTTGTGGATTCAGGTGCTGCTCTGAGTCTGATGGATTTGTCATTTGCCAGGCGCTGTGGTTTTGTTTTGGAGCCTTTAAAATTCCCTATTCCACTAAGGGGAATTGATGCTACACCATTGGCTACGAATAAACCTCAGTACTGGACACAAGTGACCATGTGCATGACTCCTGTTCATCAGGAGGTGATTCGCTTTCTTGTATTGCATAATTTGCATGATGTTGTCGTGTTGGGCCTGCCATGGTTGCAGACTCATAATCCAGTCCTGGATTGGAAAGCAATGTCTGTGTCAAGTTGGGGTTGTCAGGGAATTCATGGCGACGCTCCTGTGGTGTCAATTGCTTCATCCACTCCTTCTGAGGTCCCTGTGTTTTTGTCAGATTACCAGGATGTATTTGATGAGCCCAAACTCAGTTCTCTACCTCCTCATAGGGATTGTGATTGTGCTATAAATTTGATTCCTGGTAGTAAGTTTCCTAAGGGACGACTTTTCAATTTGTCAGTGCCGGAGCATGCTGCTATGCGGAGTTATATAAAGGAGTCTTTGGAGAAAGGACTTATTCGCCCCTCCTCCTCCCCTCTTGGTGCGGGGTTCTTTTTTGTGGCTAAGAAGGATGGTTCCTTGAGACCTTGTATTGATTATCGCCTTCTAAACAAAATCACGGTCAAATTTCAGTATCCTTTGCCATGGTTATCTGATCTGTTTGCTCGCATTAGGGGGTCTAGTTGGTTCACCAAGATAGATCTTCGTGGTGCGTATAACCTTGTGCGTATTAAGCAGGGTGATGAATGGAAAACTGCATTTAATACGCCCGAAGGCCATTTTCAGTACTTGGTGATGCCTTTTGGACTTTCTAACGCTCCTTCTGTCTTTCAGTCCTTTATGCACGACATCTTCCGCGAATATCTGGATACATTTATGATTGTGTATCTGGATGATATTCTGTTTTTTTCGGATGATTGGGAGTCCCATGTTAAGCAGGTCAGGATGGTGTTTCAGGTCCTGCGTGCCAATGCTTTATTTGTGAAGGGCTCAAAATGTCTTTTTGGAGTCCAGAAGGTCTCTTTTTTGGGTTTCATTGTTTCTCCTTCTGCTATTGAGATGGACCCAGTCAAGGTTCAGGCTATTCATGACTGGACTCAGCCTACATCTGTTAAGAGTCTTCAGAAGTTCTTGGGTTTTGCTAATTTTTACCGTCGCTTCATCGCTAATTTTTCTGGTGTTGTTAAGCCATTGACGGATTTGACCAAGAAGGGTTCTGATGTTACTAATTGGTCTCCTGCGGCTATGGAGGCCTTTCGGGAGCTGAAGTGCCGGTTTTCTTCGGCTCCGGTCTTATGTCAGCCAGACGTCTCCCTTCCTTTCCAGGTCGAGGTTGATGCTTCTGAGATTGGAGCGGGGGCTGTTTTGTCGCAGAGAAGCTCTGATGGCTCTGTGATGAAGCCATGTGCTTTCTTTTCAAGAAAGTTTTTGCCTGCCGAGCGGAATTATGATGTTGGTAATCGGGAGTTGTTGGCTATGAAGTGAGCATTTGAGGAGTGGCGACATTGGCTCGAGGGAGCTAAGCATCGTGTGGTGGTCTTGACTGATCACAAGAATTTGATTTATCTCGAGTCGGCCAAGCGGCTGAATCCTAGACAGGCTCGTTGGTCGTTGTTTTTCTCTCGTTTTGATTTCGTGGTCTCATACCTGCCTGGTTCGAAGAATGTGAAGGCTGATGCTCTTTCTAGGAGTTTTGTGCCTGACTCTCCTGGTGATTCAGAGCCAGCTGGTATCCTCAGAGAAGGGGTGATTTTGTCTGCCATCTCCCCAGATTTGCGACGAGTGCTGCAGGAGTTTCAAGCGGATAGACCTGACCGTTGTCCACCAGAGAGACTGTTTGTCCCGGATAGATGGACCAGCAGAGTTATTTCCGAGGTTCATTCTTCGGTGTTGGCAGTCCATCCTGGGATTTTTGGTACCAGAGATTTGGTGGCTAGGTCCTTCTGGTGGCCTTCCTTGTCGCGGGATGTGCGTTCCTTTGTGCAGTCTTGTGGAATTTGTGCTCGGGCTAAGCCTTGCTGTTCTCGTGCCAGTGGCTTGTTGTTGCCTTTGCTTGTCCCGAAGAGGCCTTGGACGCACATTTCCATGGATTTTATTTCAGATCTCCCTGTCTCTCAGAGAATGTCGGTCATTTGGGTGGTGTGTGATCGTTTTTCTAAAATGGTCCATTTGATGCCCTTGCCTAAGTTGCCTTCCTCCTCCGAGTTGGTTCCTCTGTTTTTTCAAAATGTGGTTCGTTTGCACGGGATCCCTGAAAATATTGTTTCCGACAGAGGATCCCAGTTTGTGTCTAGATTTTGGCGGACCTTTTGTGCTAAGATGGGCATTAATTTGTCTTTTTCGTCGGCCTTCCATCCTCAGACGAATGGCCAAACCGAGCGCACTAATCAGACTTTGGAAACCTATTTAAGATGTTTTGTTTCTGCTGATCAGGACGACTGGGTGACTTTTTTGCCATTGGCCGAGTTTGCCCTTAGCTAGTTCTGCTACTTTGGTTTTGCCTTTTTTTTGTAATTCAGGGTTTCATCCTCGTTTTTCCTTGGGTCAGGTGGAGTCTTCTGACTGTCCTGGAGTGGATGTTGTGGTGGATAGGTTGCATCAGATTTGGAATCCATGCAAATTAATTACCAATGATTGAAATTATATGTGGACGGGTAAGTGGACAGAAAAATAAAAGTTTATGGCACTTCAACCTGCAAAAAAACAAGCAATCATACACTATATTGAATGGAAAGCATATAACATATAGCATTTGGAATGAGGTAATGAACAAAAAATATACTTTTTTATTGTTCTTTAAATGGCTAAAGAGGTTGTCCAGGATAGGTCATCAATATCAGATCATTGGGATTCCTACACCGATCAGCTATTAATAAGTCACACCTTAACTGAATGTACACATTGTACAGAATCAGAAAACCAAAGCTCTAGAAACTTTCTTGTGTCTGTTCTCTAACAGAGCAGTTCAGCTCCCATTCACTTCCGTATGAGCTGAGTTGCAGCTCCCAGGAATTGCTAATACATATTATACAGAGTTAGGCTGCCATCAGACTAGCAGTATTTGGTCAGTATTTTACATCAGTATTTGTAAGCCAAAACCAGGAGTGGGTGATAAATGCAGAAGTGGTGCATATATTTCTATTATACTTTTCCTCTAATTGTTCCACTCCTGGTTTTGGCTTACAAATACTGAGGTAAAATACTGACCAAATACTGCTAGTGTGACAGCAGCCTTATGGTGTAAACTCTGTACACTGTTAACATCCAGCCACCGTAGGACCAACCTGCTAAATAAAAGCTGATTGTGAGGGTTCCAATGTCAGGAACCCCCTGATCTGATATTGATGACATATCTTATGGATAAACCATGATTATCAAAGTCCTAGACAACCACTTTAGTAACCTTTAATAATGGCTACTTACACACATGGACAAAATTGTTGGTACCATTTTGGTAAAGGCAGAAAAACACACAATGGCCACAGAAATAATTTGAAACTGACAAGTAATTTTCAATTTAAATTTACTGAACATC